>NC_056523.1:212268311-212281588 GCF_019175285.1 Sceloporus undulatus
TCTTTCATTCCTTCCTTCCCCTTCAGGCATTTATCTTCCTTCCTTCCTTCCCCTTCAGGCATTTATCTTCCTTCCTTCCTTCCATCCTTCCTTCCTTCCCCCTCAGGCATTTATCTTCCTTCCTTCCTTCTTTCATTTCTTCCTTCCCCTTCAGGCATTTATCTTCCTTCCTTCCATCCTTCCTTCCCCCTCAGGCATTTATCTTCCTTCCTTCCTTCCTTCCTTCCTTCCTTCTTTCATTCCTTCCTTCCTTCCCCTTCAGGCATTTATCTTCCTTCCTTCCTTCCTTCCTTCCTCAGGTACTAATCTTCCTTCCTTCCTTCCTTCCTTCCTTCCTTCCTTCCTTCCTTCCTTCCTTCTCTCCCCCTCAGGCATTTTCTTTCTTTCCTTCCTTCTCTGTCTTCCTTCTCTATCTTTCCCCTCAGGCTCTTCCTCTCTTTCTCTTTCACCCCCCTCAGGCGCTTTCCCGCCTTCTTCTTCCTCCCTCCTCAGTCAGCGGCGGCGGCACCCTCACCCTCCCTCCTTTTCCTTCCTCCCTTCCCTCTCTCCCTCCTTCCCTCCTTCCCAGGCCAGGTGGCGGCGGGGGGGAGAGCAGCCGGGGGAGCCGGACCAGGAGAGCCCGGGGCTGCCCTCCTCCTCCTGGCGCCATGGTGCTGGTGCTGGTGGTGCTGGGGGTGTTTCCCTGGGCGTCGTGGGCCTCCCTTGCCGGGTGCTCCTCGGGGGAGTGGGTGCAGGGTCTGGCCCGGGGGGCCTCGGTGGTCATCGAGGGCAAGGTGCTGCCGCCCAGCGGGGGCTCCCCGGGAAGAGAAGGAGCAGCAGGAGCAGCAGGGGGAGGGAGGAGGCGAGGCCGAGGAGGAGGAGGAGGAGGAGAAGGAGAAGAAGGGGCCACCTCGCTGCTGCTGCTCGTCCTCCCGGAGCCAGCAGCCTCCGCAGCCCCCGCCTCCTCCTCCTCCTCCTCGTCTTCCTCGCCGCCTCCCCGGCCGCCTGCCTCTGCCTCCTCGCCTGGGTCCCGGGCGGCCCGGGTGCGCGTGCTGCAGGTGTGGCCGGCCAAGAGCGGCGGGCTGCGGAAGGACGCCTTGCTCTGGGTGCTGCTGGCCCCCGGAGGCGCCTCGGCTTGCGGGAAGAGCCTCCGGCAGGAGAGGCGCTACATCTTCTTCATGGAGCCCCTGCGGCGGGAGGAGGAGAAGGAGGAGGAGGAGGAGGCCCACGCCGCCCCGGCCCCCATCAACGCCAGCACGGGAGCCTCCTGGCCCTGGTCCTCCTCGCCTGCCTCGCCCTCGCCTCTTCCTCCGCTGCTCTTCCGGGCCTCTTCCCCGCCCCTGGAGACCGGCAGGAGCGTCAAAGAGGAGGTCGGCAGGGCTCTCTGCGCCCGGGGATGTGGTAAGTCCCAGGGGCTCCTCCAAGGCCAGGGGGAAAAGAGAGCGAGCAACAAGACCAAGGGGAAATGCAGGGTTCCCAGGACTCCATAGAATAGGGACCAGGGCAGTTCAAGGGTCTGGAAACGGACTGTTCCTCCAATGGGGATGTAGTCAGAGAGAGAGAGAGAGAGAGAGAGAGAGAGAGAGAATGGTGGGATGCAGAGGGTCTCTTTGCCTTGGTTGACCCCCAGCTGCAAACCCAGCTGTGGCTTCGATGAGTGAAGGCAAAGGAGCTGAGGTCCCATTTCTTTCCTTCCCATTCCTCCACTTCTTCTCTCCAGCTTCATCCCTTCTCCTCTCCAGGCTGGATCTGGACCTCTCTCCCTCCTCTCTCTCTCTCTCTCTCTCTCTCTCGGTGTCTTCTAGGTGGAGGTGGCTTTCTCAGTCTTGGAGGGAGAAGTTGGGTCACAAGGGTGGGAAACTTTCCTCCTTGTTGTTGCTGTTGCTGCTGTTGCAAAAGCGCCTTCCAGCAACAAGCAGGTGGCTGCTTCTGGCTTGTCTGTGCACAAGAAGAGTGCTGTTTTTATTAGAACCATGCTGTTTTTCTCTTCGGAAGGTGGCTGCTTGGTCAGGCAAGGGCAGGAGAAAGAGGAGGACCATCGCTGGGCCATTGGTGGATCCTTTGCCTTCATCTGGAGAAAGGCCTTGGCTTTCTTAAAAGAAAGGATGCACTTTTGGGGGGGAAAGACTGTGGGGTTGAGAGGTTTTAGATGCTTCTGATTGATCACTGTTTAGGTTGGCATGTTGTTGTGGTGGTAACTTTAACGAAACCGAAGTCGATCCCAGCTTCTCTTGGCCTTGGCTGTGTGTATTGTGTTATCTGGAGAGGTTGCTTTGTGTAGAAGACTCCCTGGCTAGGCTTTGCTGAAAAGCCAGGTGCAAAACCGGTCTAGTTGTTTCGCATCTGCTCCTTGTTGGGGTCCGCTCTGAAAACTTTCCATCGAGGAGAACAGGAAAGGAAAAGAAAGAGAACAAAAACCATTTCAAAACAATGTGCCTTTGCCAGCTCCTGGCATTTTTAGTGACCGCAGAAGGTAACATCATAATAACTCTACAGTGCTATATAAATAAAGCATAATAACAACAACAACAACAACAACTCAGTCCTCCCCACTACTAGTTGCAGTTGCCTTCGTGAGATGTTGGGCTCAGTTTGAATGAATGGAGTTTCATGTTTCCTAGCCCCTGAAATGCTCAGCTTTTTAAGTGTGAGTTTCCCAGGATGGCTGGTTTTGTGTAGATAGAGAAGAGAAAGATTGTTGAAAGCAGAGCTGCCAAGACAGAACCTTGAATCCTCCCTCCATTCATTTGGTGTCCTTCCACTTGGACTTAGGCTGGTCATCTTTTTCACAGGCATTGGAAGGTGATTTTGATCCTTCTTTTATGGGCATCCTCTGCCCTATTTCCCCCCGAAGGGCTCTGTAGGGAGGGAGCTGTCCACACTAAACGGTGCTGATCTTGACTGAATGACGTCGGGATTCCCCAGGACTGGCGGAGAGATGTCACTGTGTAAAACAAGGGGAATACTCTGCAGGGACCTGACATATTGGCTGGCATAAAGGCTCAACATTGCTCTACAGCTGGTTGTGTGTGTGTGTGTGTGTGTGTGTGTGTGTGTGTGATGCAAAGAGAAAGGAGGGCTCCTTTCTTGTGATGCAAAGAGAAAGGAGGGCTCTTTCAGCCCACTATACTCAGACTTAGCGTGATTAAACAAGACAGAGAAAGGATTTGGTCAGCTACCGAAACAGAACTGGATACAGATATAGCTTTAGGGGAAGAAAAAATACCTGAAGATATCAGAACCCTGTTCATTTCTGTCAACGCATGAGCCTCGATGTATGTTTCGTAACAGTGTTGAGACTAGCAAAGCCTCAGACCTTTGTGTGACTTTAATTCAATCGTTCCCGGCTCGCCTACGATATGCAAACCATCGTTTCTTTATATTATCTTGAAATAGGTGGCTCTTTTTTTGGGGGGGGTTGACTGTTGTTTCTCCATTGCATTTCCACTGCCACCTTCCATATAGATGGTTTAAAATAATCAGGACATTTCAACAGCTGTGGAGTGCTGCTCACGTTGCAACAACAGAAAATGCAACGGCAAGTCAGCTACTCGCAAGTGGAACGTTGTTGTGTTTTGCCTTCATCTTTGTGTGACTGAAATATATGAATATTTGTAGCCTTTGTAAGTTAGTTTCAGCCAGAAATTCGAATTTTAGAGCATATGTTTTGGGAGTTCATTAAATAAGTGTATCTGTGGCTAATTTAGTGGAGGGATGTAAATAATACTGCCCTTAGGGATTCCACAGATGTTTTTCTTTATTCATATTAAGTGTTTTTCTCCTTGTTCCCAGGAATAAGGACAGTATGCTAACATTTATTTGTCAGTTCCCACCTTCTTATCTGTACAGAAATATTATGCATGTATTTACAGTGTTTGTTTCTTACCTAACCACTAAAATACTGTGAACCGATCAGTGCATTTCAGAGTCAAAACATTAAACGTATCTTCTGTTTTCTTTAACATACCATTCCACCTCTTTTCCTTAATCCAGAGCAAAGTAAGTTTGCTCACTTGCTGGAATGTCAACAAATTTGGCTTTGATTTTCATAGGCACTGAACTCCGAATACTCCTTATTGTATTGTGGCTCCATACTTACTTAGGACTGAGGTAAACAGTCTTTTATAACAGTGCCTCATTAATAATGCCCTGCAAGAGAATATCAGATGGCAATAAATTGTCGGGTTCCAGGCCTTGCAACTCAATTTTGTTATCATGCCACAACATGGTTAAGAAAACGTGACTATAGTTTAGTGCGAAGGCTGAATTTACATAATGGTTTCAAACTAAACAGCAGGTCCAGTTTGGAAGAATTTTATATATTTATGGTTGAAAATTTGAATGTGCTGTTTATGGTGTGACATAGTGATTGAACTGATCCAGTGTATTAAGTGTTGTTATATTGCATTTGGAGTCCACTGAACCTAGAGCCTGGGATGCTGAGCAGATGAAAGTAGCAGCAGATGTTTTGATGTAGCTATGCTTTGCCTGCTTAATACACTGAAAAGCTCACTGTTTGGGTCCTGATTCATGACAGGCTGTGATGTCTGAACTGAGCCATTATATGATCGGCTAGCTCACAGTAATATGTCTTCAAGCTGCACTATTTTATATTATAGTATTAAAAATGCATTGAAAATACAAAGGTCCTGTGTCACATATGGGCATGGTTTGAAGCGGGCGAAGAGTAACTCTTAAAATCAGTAACATCAACCCAAATTGCTTTCAGTCAAGTACTTAGTTCTCTGTCCATCTCATCTTCACCCAACACATGTAAAAATGTACATTGTTTCTCCTCCTGGCTCAGGGTCAGAGGAGAAAGGAGGATGAATTTGGCATCTCAGAACTGTAATCCTTTCTCTCTGAAGAGTAGCTGTTATTCTCACTCCCCACTCCCACCTCTGGGCATGCAAACCTGGCATCATATATCTCCACAGCCTAAATGTAAATGTTAATGATGTGATTAGTCCTTGCTCAAAATAAGTACTTTCATTGCCTTTGAAGATATAGATTATACATTCGATTGAGGCAGGGGAAGTACATCCTTTCTCATAATGTGGCAGCATTCATACAAGCTGTCTAATGAAGGGGAAGCCCAGAAAATACCATCTTCCTGCCTTTCACTTTAGAAATGATTAGAAGAGGGCATCCTCCCATTAGCTGTGCAGAGTTCATGGCATTACAATTTTATGTTTCCAGCACTGGTAGTAATGCCAACTACCATGTATTTGCCATTTAATAAATATTTTTTCCTACACTATCTCTTATCAATCAGTTTTTTAGTGGGGAGTGCTCAATGTTACTGAGGTGCAATGAATGGGAGGGGAAGGGAAATTCCCTCTTTTACTTCAGAAGGTGGCAATGGAGGTTTTTTTGGGGGGAGGCCACCTCACTATTGTACCAGTGTCAGGTTGCCGGCAACCTAGTTGCCCTTGCTGACAACTAGTCAGTCAGTATCAGTGTACTAGCCCAGTGCCAACTCAGACTGAGGTGACCTCTATCTCCATATTCCAAGAACTACTGGGAATAATTCACCTTCTCCTCCCAATGATCCTGATGTAACATTTCACTAGTTCATTGGGACTTTACCTGCGATTACCAGTCTGAAATGATGGAGAGGACAACATTAAATATTTTTCTCTGGCACATTGGTTTCCTGATTCATGAATCCTTCCTGAATGAGGCATTCAGGAATCAATTTCCCACACCTGCAGCCTGAAGTGTTACAGCTGAGAAGGAGAATTACTCAGTCTGCCATAATCTGCAGATCAGCTGTTACTGAACACAGGCATAAGCAGATGTTTTACATATCTCCCGATTGTTATATTTTCCATACATTTCTAGCATGCGTTGTGGCTTTCTAGGCCTTTTCCATGGCTCCTGTTCCCATTGTCCTACATAAATGGCATTGCCCTCTAGTTTGTTTCTTTTTTTTCATGAAAGGGGTTGGGGCAATGCCATACAGTTGATTAGAGGGAACCATCTGGCCCATAGTTTTTTTATGACTGGACTCTAAACATGCTAAGAAACATCTGTGTGCTTCTTTCTTGGATCTATGCAAAGCAATCCAAAATTAAAGTTAGCATTTTCTTGTTGTAACTTTACATTTAGCTCTCTCTTCAAGTAAAGAGGATTTGCCAGCAAGAGATGACACATTAATAAGATGCATGCCTTTTGTTTCTGCTCATATACATTTGGTATTCGTATAACAGTTTGTTCGTTGGTGTGTTGATCTACTGTCTTTGAAGCATTAGGCCACTTACATTTTCAGTAGTTTTTAATTTGAGTTGAGCATACAATTTTTCACTGATGATAGCAGAAGTGGTTTGACTGGGTGGGTCCACTATGTTAGATGGAAGTGCGTGTTGTTTCAAAGGAGGCTGTAATGTACCATCTCTTGAAGAAGGCTGTAATGTACCAGTCCCAAAGGTATGTGAGCACTACCACTAATGTCACCTTGAACATGCGGTGGTTGGGCAGCTTCTAATTTTATTGGAGGGATGTCTATCCTGTGCTTCTTCATAGATCTCTCGGCAGCTTTTGATACTGTTGTTCATGGGACCCTACTGGAACAGCTCCATCACATGGGCATGGGAGGCACTGTGGGGCAGTGGTTCTGCTCCTACTTGTGGGGCCAGTTCCAGAAAGTAACATTGGAAGACTACTGTTCACCTGCATGGCTGTGTTCAGCTCTATTGCTATGGCATGCCATAGGGTTCTTTCTTAACTCCCATGCTGTTTGATATCTGTATCAAGCTCCTAGGGGCAGTTGTTAGGAATTTGGGGATTAAGTGCCACCAGTGGCGGCAATATACTATTGAAGGACATGGGTGAAGGCTTTCCCTGCTATGACACCTCATTTATGGAATACCATCCTCTCAGAAGCCTCATTGGCACCAACGTTGGCCTGATTCTGGTACCAAATCATCATTAAAGATTTATTAAAGTCTTTGAGACCTGATTTATGACATTCTACATGTGCTGTGGTTTGTATTGTTTTAAATGGCTTTAACGGGTTTTTAATTTATCATTAAGTGATAAATAATTTAATATACATTTAGTCTTTTGGAATTATTGTCATTGTTTTAAATTATTCTGATCCTGGGAGAAAGGTGGAATGAAATAAATGAAATATAATAAATAAAATAATTTGATTTGATGCTGCCCTGAGCTCTTTGGATATAGGGGAAAATATAAACATTTAAAAGGAATAATATAAACAACTATGCAACTATTTATGTAAAAAAATAAAATACTTAAAATATTTTGTGTCTATTTTTTAAAGAGAATACTTAAATGCTCTGCCATGAAGAAAGCTTTAATAGTAGCAGTGCCATAGCTGTCAGTTTTATGTATAAGACTATATCGGCTCAAGGACTGTGCTTGAGTATAACAATATTTATGTTTACATTTACATATCTGGTTTGTTAAAATCTATCAGGTAGATGAGCTGTTTAATTTACTTGGAAATGTTGTGCCTTACGTTGTTTGAAACCCAGTATCTGTTGTTGTCCCATCACTCCATTGTCTCATCTAACAGTGTAAAACTGAAATATAGTCACCTGGGAAATGTCTCTTAAGCACATTCACTTTAAAAAGGCTTTTGAAAAGCTGTCTTCCTATTTACCCACACCGGGGAGTATATTTTTATCTCTGTATGCTAGGTTAGATAGACCCAGTACTAATGGAATTGGCATACATACCCTTGAAGACTCAAGAGTTAGATACAATTCTCGGAAGGTTTGAGGTTAACAGACTTGTATTCTTTCTTTAACAATGCAGTTTGAGCATAATGCTGTAGGTATTACTGGCCTATGCATTTTTCTAGCCAATAATGAAAGCAGGATTATGACTAACAACCATGCTTTTGAAATACCTGACCGTGGGGCTGCAAGCAGTAGTTTAATCAACTGAAGGTTTAGTTGACTGATCTATGGGGACTATGGAGAAAGGATCAAAGTGAGGGCATTGCCCGCCTTAAGAATTCCATCATCCTTATGAAATTTTCCTTCTGTCTTCACATTTCTAGTTTTGCAGAGAGTGAGACATTGAAAATCTTTCACACCTGAGAGTCTTATATTTCTTATTGGTGGTAGGTTCAATGATTTAGGGACATAATTGGTCAGCCAATGAGTCATTTAACAAGCAGATGAGTAAACAAATGAAGATGTGCAGTGGATGCTCTTTGTTATCAAATATCATTTCCATATTAGCCAACACAAATAAATACTAAAGGTATCTCAGGTGGCAATTGCACTTGATCTCAAGTGAATATAGTAGGCTGCAGATAGGGGATGTGAGGTGGCCCCATAGACAGGAATTTTTTTCCCATTTCAGCAGACCTTGCAGTTGATATATTATGAGTAACATTCTTTTTAGGAAGCAACATAACTATCTGTAGTGTCATTAGATGGGAGCAGTCAACGCAACTTATTCTTTCCACAGAGTGCTTACTCATTACATCTCAAATGTTATTTTTTGAGAGTTACCTGGCTAACCTTGTGCCAGGTTCAGAAGCTTCAACTGGTTCAAAACATGGCAGCAAGACTGGTTGCAGGAAAATCTAAATTCAACCATATAACACCTATCTTAAAATATCTACACTGGCTGCCTATTAGCATCTGGCCACAATGCAAGGTGTTGGTTATTACCTTTAAAGCCCTACATGGCTTGGGCCCAGTTTACTTGCAGGAATGTCACCTCCCATATAATCCTTCCCGCACACTCAGGTCCTCTGGGAAGAATCTCCTGCAACCAAAGAAAACCAGGTTGGTTGCGATGTCCCAGAGGACCTTCTCAGTTGCCGCTCCAAAAATTTGGAATGACCTGCCGGTGGAGATCCACCATATTAAACCTCTTGGCACTTTTAAGAAAGTGATTAAGACAGATCTCTTCTGGCAGGACTTCCCAACTGATCTCCTACTAGAGCAGGATTACTGCTCAATGAAAAGGTACTCTACTCCCACTGTTATTTTAAATTGTATTAAATGATTGTTCTGTTTTAATGCGTAGTTTCATTTATCTTAATTGAGAAGGAGGAAGGTTGGGGGATTGAGGGGATATTTTGATAACTTGTTTGTATAAATTGTATTTGATCTTTGCTGTTATCTGCCTTGATCCTCCGGAAGAGGTGGGATACAAATAAATATTATTTTTATTATTATTATGACACTTTTATTGGTGTTCCCTATTTTAAAGTACATTTTTGTAAAATAATCAAATTAATGAAAATGTAAAATGTAAATAATTTAATGGGTAGCTCATAAAGTAATGCAAAATGAGTAACATTTTTCCTTTCAAAAGTAGATAATTTTCCCTCTCTAAATTTTGTATGACAAAGGCAGTAGGTGACTTTGCTGACTTGAGGAGGCCTCTTGTTTTTGAGAACATGTTCCACCTGTTGATCTGCAACTTCCATTCACCCTCGTCATTTACCAGGTGTATTAATATCTGCCAGCTTTATTTTTTCAAGGAGGAAGAAATTATCAAGGTGGTATGTAACCAAGATCTATGTGCAACGACACACTTGTGCATTACTTGTGCATATGTGTAAATATACAGTGATGCTTAGCACTGCATTCAGCAACATTTAGAAGGAGGATAAGTGTCAGGGTTTGGAATCTGACAGCAGGAATAAAGAACACAAGAGGCATAAATGCCAACTTTGTGTGACCGAGAGACATTTTTTTTTAACAAACCAACTTAATCAGAGGCAGAAAAACACAGATTTTTTTTTAAAATAAAAAACCTAGGAATTTTCTGTCATCACCTCTCAGAAACATTGGTGAATGCTCAGTAGAAACTAGCAGTGAGCTCTGCAGGGGGATGAAGGATTCAGAGTTCCTAAGGGAATATGATGGAGTGTCTGCTTCATTTTTCATATTGTTATCAGATATTTTTTTACACTAGCTAACTTTTTCATTGTTTGAATTTTATTGTGGGGCTGCACATTTTGTGTATGAAAACATGCTGTGCTGTTGTCATAGTGCACTCTGATTTCTTTTGAGAAAACGGGTACAACATTGGGCTACTTTGTAATGTTGGTACAAGCCACTATCTCTTTACCATGCCTTTGCTGCCGCCGTTTTACTGGATTTTGATTAGGTAGATAAAATACTGATTATGCAGTTACGATGCTGGCTTTGATGACTGTAAGTTCAACAGATCGGCAGTTTAAGACCCAACTGCTGCATGACAGAGTGAGCTCCCATCACTAGCCCCAGCTTCTGCCAACCAAGCAGTTCAAAAGCATACATGTAGATAAATAAGTATGACTTTGGTGGGAAAGTAGCAGCGTTATGTGTGCCTCAGCATTTAGTCATGCTGGCCACATGACCACAGAGTTGCCTTTGTCAACGCTGGATCCCTTGGCTTAGTAACAAAGGTAAGCACTGCTCCCTACAGTTGGACACAACTTGACAATCATGTAAAAGGGGAAACTAGATAAAATACTTTCAAATCAAAGCTGCTGATAAAGGGATTATGCTTTATGGGGATGAGGAAGATTGCTCCCGTGTCCTTCTCCCATGTCTGCTATGATAATATATTCAATGAATATAGTGGTCATTGTACTACAGGTTTCCCAGATTGTAAAAAGAAAGGTACTGTACAGTAAAGAGAGCTTAGTGGTTCCTGCAGTCAGATGTTACTAGCTTATCACTAATAAACCATGCCAAAACCGAACTCTTATTTATGCACATTTCTGTGCTACTGGGTTTATATTATCTTTGTATTTCAAGGGTTTCCACATCTTAACAAATTTTCAAAAGCACCATCATTAGGTCAGAACAAGTGGGTTTTATCTAAGTCACCGGCCAGACTAGGGATGCTGTCTTCCAGAACAGTGTAGAGAGTCTAAATCTGGCACCCAGACTCTCAGTAGAAGCTGTCCCAGAGATCACTGTAAACCTCTTAGTGACTAGCAAGATGTGTGTTTTTCTGTGTGTTTCAAATAAATTTAGAATTGAGGTGGTGGAAAGAGTGATTTTATGTATTACAAAAGAAACTCCCTGTGCATTCAGAATGGGCATGACAGAGAAAAAATTCTATTCAAACTTTCTTATTGATAGTATAATTATGAACAGGCAGGATCCTACAAAGTCTGCAGTGGGATAGTGCAGTAACAGATACAGCATATAGAGATCGTGATAATGTGCCTTGTCTCTTTTCATTTCTGGACTGTGGGGGTTTGATAAAGCTGTTTGAGTACTTCTGATCTCTGAAATAGGTACCATATGGATGTACCCTAGGTAACAGAAATGTCAGATTGCACGCAGTACTGACAAACTGTGTGTGCTGGAGATGCTTTTAAGAATGTAAATAGTGCTGCAGATTAAGTGAATGGATTACATTACTACAGTGCATGCTACTATGTGAGCCTCCTCCTTTGAGGTAAGCTAATAGAGTTTGATACATCTAATTTTCTGAAGAAAATAAGCTAAATTTGTATATGAGTGATTATGGGGGAAGATCAATAGAATTATTTTGGCTTTAAAAAACCCATAGTAATAAGTCTGTTACATCAACAAAGGTTTTTATCACTTAAATTGGTCAGTTATGAACCAAATAATGTTCTTTAGGAAGTCTGCCATCTGCTGTATTCTGGATTGTCACTATTAATTATAAATATGAAATGGGATTATTTTAAGATTTACTGGAAAAATATAAATTAGGATTAAACAGATTTTCGGATAGCGTCAATTGGTGATCCTATTGTTGAACCAACAGTTTAATTGAGTTCCCATTGGAAAGGTGCCTTTATGGATTTCCAATAACGGACATAATTATCTACTTGGGATTGTGAGTGTTTATGTTGTGTCTAATGACAGATAGAAGTAACCATGTGTGACTGTGCAGTGTTCTGGGACTGTCTCACTATACACCTGTCTGTGCCAAGAGTATCTTTAGAAATGCAATGAAAATTTTAAATTAGAATTTACCACGATTATTTTCTCCTCAACAGAAAGCGAGTCCTAGAAAACACAGAGTGTCTTAACACACCTAATATGAACACATTCTCAGTGTGTACAATCTAATCATTTTTTTAAAAATAGAAAATTTAATGAGGAATAGTTATGTTACGAGACACCTCTTCTTAGAATTTAAATTAGATTTATTTTTTTAGTGAGTTGCATCAATTTTTAATATTCACCCTTCACCGTGCCTGGTTTTACTAAATGTAGAGATCTGTGGCATTTTGTACTTATAAATGTTGAGATTATTCTGATAACCGAGACAGGTTTTTTATATACCGCCAACATTTCGCAGGTGAAAACTGGGATACCTGTGGGCAAGCAACGTCAGAGTGTGTCAAGATGGCATAAAGAGAAGGACAAGCTAAAAGATGCTGCATCAGTTGGCTATTATCAAAACTTTATGGGAAGAGCAAAATTTCCCCCTTTCTCTCTTCTCTCTCCCCACAATAAGCTGAGTACAAACTGCTTCTCAATTTTTAACTCTACTTGCACTTGAAATAAGCCAAAGACAAAGGGGGAAAGGAGGAGGAAAAGAGAGAACCTGAGACATTTCAAAAGCAGCTTAAAATGTAGGCGGATAGAGAATTCATTGGGACTGTTTCTGCCAAACAGAGACAGTTTGAGAGTATACGTTTAACACAGAGAGTTATGCCATTGAGACCGGAACACCCCTCAGGTTATTTCAACAATCTTATACTTTATATACATTTACATATGCATTTACATATACATATAGACACACACACCATCACAGCTCCATGTAGGAAAAAATCCAGACATATCTCATGAATATGAAAAACTTCCATGAAATTTAATCCTTGGAGTGCTGTTATCACTTAGCTTGACATGACATTCCTTTTATTATTCTTGCATCCCTTAGTTTTTCTTTTACTTGTTGGTATTTTTTATAACTGGGCATATAAATCAGCAGTACAAATCTTAACTGATGGTACAAATTGCTGACTGTATATAGCCAAGTAACAATAAATATGGTAAAGAATATTCAGTAACTATAAATAAAATATGTGTATAATATCACCATACATTCAAATACATACTCTTGGCATCACAGCCCTTCAGACTAATGAATGTTCTGTACCACTGAACTCTCCTGGTCAGAATTAAATCCCATTAAATTCAATATGATTTGCTCTTAGTATTTATTTGATTTGATTTATTTGGTTTATATGTGAAGGCATATATAGGATTTCAGTCCAATACACACTTACTTGGGGAATGACTTCATTCAGCATTTTTGGCTTTATAGGCTATATACGATAATTCTGTAAACGACTTAGGGTAAGAATACTACCAAGAGTAGTA
>NC_056523.1:212281598-212296697 GCF_019175285.1 Sceloporus undulatus
GGCTACACATACCTAAAAGTGGACCTCTTTTAATTTTATGCTGAATTTGTAGAGCACAAATCTTCTGAACTAGTGAATGAATGAATACAAAAATAAAATATTCATCAGCGTGATTTAGTACTTACCCATTAGTTTCAGCCTTAATAATAATAATAATAAAATTTTTATTTATATATGTATATGCTCTTTGGGAAGTTGAAGTTAATCTGGTCATTTGTAATTCCAGCAAATTCTTTCCAGAAGCCCTGAGAGTGTGGGGAGGATTATGTAGGGAGAGGCGTTCCCACAAGTAACTCGGGCCCAAGCCATGTAGGGCTTTAAAGGTAATAACCAACACCTTGTATTGCACCTGGAAGCTGATCAGCAGCTAGTGAAGATCTTTTAGGATAGGTGTTATGTGGTCAAACCTTGAAGAACCAGTGACCAGTCTGGCTGCCATATTTTGGACTAATTGAAGCTTCTGAACTTGGTACATAGGTAGCCCCATGTAGAGTGCATTACAGAAATCAAGACGAGAGATTACCAGAGCATGTACTACTACTTCAAGGTCCTTTTGGTCTAAGTAGTGATGCAGTTGGCATATCAACCGAAGTTGCTATCAAGCACCCCTGCTGTCACATCTATTTGAGATGACAACTGTAGAGACGGATCCAGGAGTACTCCCAAACTTCTTCCTTTAGGGGAAGCGTGACCCCTTCCAGGACAAGTTGACAAATTTCCTTCCCCAGGCCAGGGGTACCTATCGCAAGTACCTCTGTTTTCTCTGGATTCAGCTTGAGTTTGTCCATCCAACCCATTACCGACTCAAGGCAGGCATTCAGAGGAGAGATGCCATCCTTAGTCACTGCAGTAGTCGGAGGCATAGAGAAACATATTTGGGTGTCATCAGTGAACTGATAACATCGTGCCCTATGTCTCTGGATGAACTCTCCCAGCGACTTCATGTAAATGTTGAACAGCATGGGGGACAGGATAGCACCCAGAGGGACACCATCTGGAATCTATCTGAGAGGTATGAATGGAGCCACTGGAGTGCAGTGCCCCCAATACGAAACTCCCTCAGGCATTCCAGAAGGATACCATGTTCTATGGTATTGTATACTGCTGAGATGTCCAAGAGTACTAACAGGGTCACACTTCCCCTTAGACGTCAGTCACTGGGCAATTTAGTATTGTGCTATCTCTGGTTTGTATCACTGCAAATAAACAAATATTCTGTGGAAGGCAAATTTAGAAGACCCATGTAACTCAGTCTCACCTATCTCTCAGACATTGTATGGTTCTGAGAAACATGCAGGGGTAAGCTGTGTTGCCCATTTAGTAAATTCAAACAAAAATGCAAACATCTTACGAACATCTCTATTTTTTCTCCTGTTTAGTATGAAACGTCTTGCCTGATGAAAAAGCCAGTGGAGCTTCAAAATCTTGCAACAAATATATTGTTCATTTTGGTTGGCCAATAATAGTATTGCTGTTTGATGGATTTCTGTGTGGTTCTGTTTAACCAAAACCAGAAGTGCCAGAACCAAGAAGGCAAGATGATAGGAAGCTATGTGTACTTGTACAATATTTTGTATTTTAAAACATAATTTGGAAAATATTGGGCAGGATCCAATTGTGGACATCTGCTGTTGGCATGGAAGAACCCAGTGTAACTAGGAAGGCATGGCTACAGCCCCTTTGTGCCCTGAAAGCAGCACAAAACTAGCCGCCTTTCCATCACCCTGGATGTTCTTTTTAGAATATCTCCTTGTTCTCCCTCCTTGCAAGACAAGTTTCCTCTTTCTTAGTGTTCCATGCAGGGACCTCCAATCATACTGTATGATATGCCTTGGGCCCATCTCCTCCCAATTTATCTATTCTCATGCCTGACCCACAAAAGTTGTGACAGATTCTGACCAAAGTTATAACAGTTGTGACAAAAATGATGAATCAGTCCCAGTTTTGGTGGCTAAGGCACAAGGTCAGGGTCAAGGTTCAGGAGTACATCTTCCCTCCAGGTGATAGGGGAGGCACACAGTGGTTTTCATCCATGGGGCATTCTGAATGTATCACCCCTGCAGTCAGGCTGTTTGGGTGGTGGACTACTGACCAACCAATGAGTCACTTGGTGTATCCTTGCCCCCAAGTCAAGCCAACCATTTCCATCTGTAATCAATAAAATTGTGGCCTACTGTTATTCCACACATAGATGTATGTATTTTTACAGGAGCATACTGTTTAGATTCATAAAACTTAACTTGTACGATATATGCATCTCTGCACCTGTTAAGGCACAGAAGTTCTATGGGGGGGGGGAGTGGTAAAGAAATGGGGTCATGGGAGATGCACAAAACATATCGGGCTACAGATCGTGCATTCCTGGATTACATACAAAAATCTGTAGAACTCCAATCCTTTGTTTCCTATTTATAAAGTAGCTTTGGTAGGAGTGCTTATGACTGTATATGCATACACTTGCATACCAGTCAGTGCTTTCATCATCTGCCTCATGATGTGCAAATGACTGCTTGGATTTAGGCCTTATCTGCATGGGCCAAAAGCCCCCCCCCCCCCCATGTTCTGCTGCCATCCTATTTGGATGGCTCAAAGCCCAAACCCTAGGTCTGCTGTGGGTAATCTGGATGACCTCTGGCACATTCTGTGTCAGAACCAGGGTTTAACGCCATTAAAATGGAGTAAAACCTACCAGTTGTTCCACATCTTCTGTTTCTTCACCACAGCGGCTGTCTGCATGGGTGTCAACTGCCACCATGGGTTGTTTGGTTCTGAAGTTAGAAGAAGGTGCTGAGTGATGATTATATGCTGGCTATCTCATTCTGACCTTGGTACAAGCAAGTTATAGTTGCAGCAGATGCATCAGGAGGATAAGGTAATGGGGGCAGCTCAGAGCCAGGATACCACTGTAGTATCCTGGCCAATGCAGTCAAGTCTTTAGTGAACTAGAATATGGAAACCCAGAGAGAACGGAAGAGATAGAAGCTGTTGGTGCCTGGTAAGGGAGGAGAGGAAAATTTTAAAAAGAGGACAGCTGTACAGGTACTAAGGAAAGGGAGAAAAGACCACCTAGAAAAAATCAAGGATGGAGGTAGAGGAAAAAGCACACAGTGAAAGAGGGAAGGGACTATGAGGTTTTTGTTTTTAACCATGAAGTATATGCTGGAGTGAAGGGAATGAAAGATCTGTCAGGAAGAAAGAGACTAGTAAGAAGAGAAATACCATTGGTGTGGGGGTGTGATAATGGATTTTTGATCCAAGGGAAGCTGGGTACGTTTTTATAACATTTTGAAATACTTGTAAATATGATGGCTGTTGTAAAACATTTTTTATAATGAGTTTTCATATAGTGGTAATCTCTCTACATACCTCTATATCCTTTTTATTATATTATATTTTATTATATTTATTATATTTATTATTTATTATATATTATATTTTATTATATTATGGCAAATATTGATTATATTATGGCCCCACTAATTTCAATGAGGAGTATCTCCAGGGGCTATAGTGTTCTTATTTTTAAATGGCTATCTGTGCAAGCAACTATATGTGCCTTTGTGAAAAGAAACGTTTGACTGCAAAGTGGAAGAAGAGAATCAGCGATGGAAGAGGAGAATTGTGATACAATAAGCACTTGTAATATCTGTTTCCATATGTTCTGTCTTTTGCAATGCTTTTATTGTTAAAATGATTGCTGATTTTTTCCTTCCTCTTTTTAATTCTTAAGTGTCTTATTTAGTCCTGTGTCAATTGTCCCCAATATAGGTTACTGCAGAACAGTTAGTGTTACTGTAATCAAAATTGTTGTTGTTGTTGTTGTGTGCCTTCAAGTCGATTCTGACTTATGGTGATCTTAGACGAGCCAATCATGGGGTTTTCTTGGCAAGATTTGTTCAAGGGGGCTTTGCCACTACTTTCCCTTGAGGCTGAGAGCACGTGAATTGCACAAGAGATAGGCAATAAAATATGTAGAGGCCCTAGATAATTTCTAGCTGAATATGGGAGGACATTCAATAATTTATTTCCCCTGAGAAAGCAATTGTGACATAAGTGAAGTTTCTGTATGTGTTTCATGTCACGTAAAACTGGCATTATCTATACAATGAAATTGGTAGAATTCTTTGATATCTGTCATTACTGCCATAGATTTGTTCTTCCATAGAATCATAGAGTTAGAAGAGACCACAAAGGCCATCCAGTCCAACCCCATTCTGCCATGCAGGAACTCTCAATCAATGCATCCCCGACAGATGTCCATCTAGCCTCTGTTTAAAGACCTCCAGGGAAGGAGACTCCACTACACTCCGAGGAAGTGTCTTCCACTGTCGAACAGCCCTTACTGTCAGGAAGGTCCTCCTAATGTTGAGGTGGAATCTCTTTTCCTGGAGTTTGCATCCATTGCTCTGGGTCCTATTCTCTGGAGCAGCAGAAAACAAGCTAGCCCCCCTCCTCAATGTGACATCCCTTCAAGTATTTAAACAGGGCTATCATATCACCTCTTAACCTATAGGAATATAGCTTTCTGGGTACAAAAAACCTGTAGATGAATTTACGAGTGAAATGCAGCTGTTGAAAGGCCTTGCTTTAGGTATTGGATTACAAGGTAATCTACACTTAAAAGAGGACTTTGAACTAGGGTATGAACTTGAATGTAAAAATTATGTTCTGAATATCCATACCAACTTTAAATCCACTATCTCATGGTAAATATTCAATGGCAATATTTTGGGAGGACAGATAATTTTATAGAGGCCCTGAGGACTATTTTTCTGCCACCACCAGACTTTGTGTGTTCTGCATCAGTCTCTCCCAGGAAAACCAGAAGTGATTGGAAGGGCATACCTCCAAAGTGATCCGAAGCAGCTTTATTTTGGCCTGTCTGTTTTGGGCCATAGTCTGCTTGTGTGAAAGAGCATGGGGATGTGTAGGACTGATATCACTCTTGCTTTCCAGCAGAAGAAAAATGCCGAACAAATGATCCCATATTCTGACCTTGGACTCTTTTTTTTTTTGGTAAGGTGACATACAGATATCACAGATAAGCCTCTGAACAGGTGTTGTTGCTCGCCTTTCTGAGGATAATTTGCAGAGCACTGACAGCCAACTGGCAAACCTATCACAAACAGAAAACTTGTGCTTAATTAAATATTTTAGTAGCATGTGAGCAACATTATTTAAAAGTTGTCTTGCGGTGGGAGAGGGCTGAATTTATTCTGCAATATTATTCAGAAACTTTTCCGGAGAGATGAAAACTCAAGTCATTCTTTTGAATAGATTTGACTTGAAACCATAACAGGTCAAAACAAAACAGAGTTCTATTTTTCCTTGCGACATCTGAATTGTTCATTTTATTGCTATCACATTTTCAATCTTATTTTTGAAACGACGATGATGAGAAGGATTCTTCAAAAGGAATGAAAGCTAGTATTCTCTAGATTGTTATCAAAAGCCGGCAGGCTACATAAAAGTGTATTGGGTGCCACATGCTGTGTGCAAACATATGTTGTCCACCCCTGAGATAAAGCAATGAAGAAAAGGGATTATATTAGCTTAGCTGGACATTAATTTACAGAGCACACATACGCACACATACGCACAAGAATTAATACAGTACAATGCCAGTTTGATCATACTGTCCTTGAGGGGGTTACGATCCTAGAGGGGGGCAACGTTATTATTTTAATCACTGAGGAAACATTGCCCCACCTGTAAGGACTGTGCATGGCATGAATAATGTACTTGTTATATGACTTTATTCTTTTATTGTAAAAATATTTGTGTTTATTTTGTTTATATGCTGCCTTTCTCCTAGCATGGGACGCAAGGTAGCTCACAGATGGAAGTTAAAAAATAGATACTTTCCATAGTAAATGTGTTTGCTTTTATTCTTTTTACTTGTATTTCCCTTTTCGTTAAAATGTTTATATGTTCAGTTACAAAAACACCTAGTAACATCTAGTACCCTAGGTGAAGTTCCTTAATGCAAGATTCTGTAGCAAACTATCTGTCCCTTATCAGAATTATAAAAGGAGTTCATTGAAATGTCTCAGGATTATATTCTTTTAGTTGCGTGTGTTCAGTTACTCCTGCCATTTCGGCTGCTCTCCAAGAGATAAACAATTAATACTTCAACACTAGAGGACCCTTGCTATTAATATTTGAGCAGCTGTTCTGTACATGTATGTTGCTGTTAAACTGGATTTAATTATTTTTGCTTAAAATTTCAGCTCCTCAATTTAAGTGCAGTCTTTATACATGTAAGCACATTGGCTCACAATAACCCTTGTTTAAAGCCTTGTGTCTTCATTTCCATTCCGGTATCATAGAGTTTCCAATTGTAGATCTTTAGCTGCATAGGCTAGGAATCGTGTGTGTGTGTGTGTGTGTGTTCCACTTCTTGTACAAGGTGCTTTTCATTGTTTGTCTCTGCCTGGAAAAGACAAACATGGCCATAGTCACTCAGGCTTTGATGATGTTTATTATTATTATTATTATTATTATTATTATTATTATTTCTTACAAACCTCGCCCCATGGATCAAGGTGAGAAACAACAACAAATTAACATATCATACAACACACATCCTCAGTTAAAAACACATATCAGTTTAAAAGAACAAACAAAACCAGTATACATTAAAACAATCAATCCATAGTTTAAAATCCCCGATTTAAAAATAATCTGCATATGCTTGCTGAAAGAGATTGATCTTTAATGCTGTTTTAAATTGGACAGCATATTCAGTGGTTGAATCTCTTCTGACAGGTCCTTCCACAGTCTAAGAGCAACCAAGGAAAAGGTCCTCTGGATTACAGCCTAGTCTTGGATAAACCTCTTTGGAGGTCTTTAAACAGAGGCTGGATGGCCATCTGTCAGGGATGCTTTGATTGAGAGTTCCTGCATGGCAGAATGGGGTTGGACTGGATGGGCTTTGCGGTCTCTTCCAACTCTATGATTCTATATGACTGGAGTAAATGTCTCCCAGAGGACCTGTGTTTGCAGGGCAGATTATATATGGAAGGAGGCGATCCTGTAGGTAACCTGGACCCAAACCATGTAGGGCTTAAAAAGTAATAATCAATGCTTTGAAACTAATTGGCAGCCTGTGGAGTGATTTTAATATTGGTGTAATGTGATTACTCTTAGATGTCCCAGTAATCATTCTGGCAGCCATATTTTGAACTGATTGAGGTTTCCGAACTTAGTACAAAGGTAGCCTAATGTACATGCCATTTCAAAAGCACAGCCTTGAGTTTACCAGTGCATGCAGTACCATGTTTAGGTCCTCCAGCTCTAGCTAGTGGTGCAGCTGGTATGACAGCCAAAGCTGATAATGAGCACGACTGTTGCAATGTGCTCTGTGTCATCAGGCTGCCTCTAAAGAGTGCTTGAAAACTGTAGTTCATGCAGAACAATTTTCCCTGGGAATTGCTAGGTGAGAGCTATTTGACGCATTTTATTTCAGTACATTTTCAACTATATTGATTCCAGGTATAGCCCAATTCAAACTGTTAGTTTTTAGCTTTGTAATGCTAAATGGCTTATAGTGAATTCCACACACGTCACTCTACAAATTAAGCTAATTGAAGTCAGGACTTTGGGGCAGGGGAAGATCCTGCTGACTTCAGTCTAATCTGTGGATACGTGTGTAATTCAATGCAACATGGGAAGTTAAAAGCAAACTGTTCTCCACACTGAGCATACAGTTAAAACTTTCATTAGCCAGACAAAGGGGACCATACAAACATAGAGTTGATGTATAGCACACTGTATTCACACTATATGGAGCCAGTGTTATGAAGTGGGTTGAGTGTTGGATTATGACATGAGAGACCAGTTTGAATCCCTGCTTGGCCATAGAAACCCACTGGGAGACCTTGGGCAAGTCACATTCACTCAGCCTCAAAGGAAAGCACTGACACACACACACCCCCCAAACAAATCTTACCAAGAAAACCCTGTGATGGGTTTGCATTAAGGTCTCCATAAATTGTAAAAACAAAAACAAAACAAAACAAAACAAAACCCAACAACTTGGGAAGCCACATAATAATATTAACAATACTATATTATTATATAATATATACTAATTTATTATACACGATACAATATAATATAACCTCTAATGTTAAAATATTATAATATATTATATAAAATAAATAAATAAATATAATTTATAAAAATTTATATAACTTATGTAAACATTTATATCATATAAATATAAACTTATTAGTTTTAACAAATGCCTTGTATTAATTTAATAGTTCTTCTTCAGAAAAGGGTTTCTATTGCTTTTGAAAAATAGCCAGAGGATGGGACAGAAAGCAGCGGGAACACCCTCCCTTCCTTTAAATGATAGTAAGCAGAATAGTTGTTGAGGTTAGTGAAAGTCATCATTTACTTAGCATGCTCACTTTTCTCCAGTGAAGCAGTGAAATCTTTTGTCTGAGCTCCTCTTTTATAACAGCTCTAATAAAAAGGCACATGTAACAAAGACAGGTCAGAGGGAGTATTTTTTGCAGTATTACCGAGTGGCTTTGACAAAGTTAGTGAATCAGTGGAGTTGACACACGAGGCTCTCTCAAATTGATTGATATTTTCCAAAAGAATGATTAAATACGAATAGTGGTGCCCTGTCACAAAGTGAAGAGCTTGCCAGCTAAAGATTAGGTATTTGATATTACACTGATAGATGCACACTTTAAAAGGCCTTGCCAGGTTGTTATATTTAAAGGTACCTGCATCTTATCAAAAGTGCTGACCTGTTTCTATTGTTTTTGCTTAGGAATATTGGGTGCAAAAAATGAAGAGGAAGGATTTGGTTTTTTTTTTTAAAGGACATGGAACTTGTATTTAAACTGAGCTTGTAAAATTACTTAAGGTACAGTCAGCCCTCTATAACCACGGATTCTTTATCCACAGATTTAACTATCCACAGCTTGAAAATATTCCAAAAATATATAAATTTCAAAAAGCAAACCTTGTTTTTGTCATTTTATATAAGGGGCACCATTTTATGATGCCACTGTATTTAATGGGACCTGAGTACCCATGGATTCTGGTTCCCACAGGGGCCCTGGAATCAAATCCCAGGAGATACTAAGGGCCCATTGTACTTTGATAACCACACAAACCCTTCTGTGATGACAAAATTCAGTTAAATTATCTTGTCTATTCAGGGTGCTTTGCAAATATGGAGATTAGGATAAGAATTCAATAGATGGAAGTTTTCTAATTAGTTTATTCTGATGGCTCAAATGTGGGTATTTTGTATAATACTGTAAATTACATTGCTTTAAATGTTGGAACATGGTGAATGTTGGCACATGTGCTAGTGAGTATGTTTCTAATATTTTTCTGTCAAACCTGTTCCAATATTAAAATGCTCAAGTAGGTGCTGTCATTAAAAAACACACACCAGTGCATGCTATAACATCTTCCATAACATCTTCCCCTTCTGTGGGGAGGTGGGAAGAGAGAAGAATCAGTAACAGTGGCTGCTTTCTCTAAAGGACAATGCTGTAACCATTCAATTAATTTGTACCATCAAAGTTTCATTCAGAAACCCATGGCATGAATACAGCATGGGCAGTACCATTCCATACATGCCTACTCAAATGTATATACCTGCAAATTCAAAGGGGCTTTTCCCAGGTAACTAGAAGCCTAAGCTTAATTCTACATATACTTCTTGGAAGCATATATTTATTCTGAATATCATCTAATAGCATTGCACAGAAATTATCCACAGTAGGGTAGAATTTGCAGCTGGACTCTGACTTTCTGGATCTCATCCTGCGTTCCTACATAATCAGTCCTAAGTGAAGTATTACAGCAAATGTGGTGTCATGTTGCTCCTACAGGGCCATAAATTGTTTACACATTGGAAGGAATGTCATATCGAGGAGAGAGCCAGCATGGCATAGTGGTTTAAGTGTTGGACTATGATTTTAGACACAGCTTGGCCATGAAACCCACTGGGTGACCTTGGGCAAGTCATTTACTCTCAGCCTCAGGGGAAGGCAATGGAAAACCTGCTCTGAACAAATCTTGCAGAGAAAATCCTATGATAAGTTTGCCTTAGGGTTGCCGTAAATTGGAAATGTCTTGAAGGCACACAGCAACAACATAACATTGAGGATGGAGCAAGCTTGTTTTCTGCTACTCCAGAGATGAGGAGTAATAGATTCAAGTACAGGAAAACAATAGGAAGAACCTCTTGATGGTATAAGCTGTTCAGCAGTGGAACAAACTGCCTCAGAGTGTGGTGGAGTCTCCTTTGGAGGTTTTTAAACAGGTTGGATGGCCATCCATCAGGAGTGCTTGATTGTGTATTCCTGCATGGCGGGGGGTTGGACTGGATGTCCCTTGTGATCTCTTTCAACTCTAGGATTCTATTATTTCAATTGGCTGCTTGCTTTCTGGTGCAAATAAGAGCAATACAAACTCACTGCAATACCTGATTGGAACTTGGCATTAAGAGATGAAGGAGAGGCAATGCAAAAGAGAAGGAGGTTCATGAACACCCACAGCCTATTTGTGAGCAATTTGATGGAGCTTAGGAACCATAGAGCACCTTGCTTTGCACTTCCTGCTGCATGCATAGCCAAGATGATCAAGTGGAAGGTTATAGAAGACACAGGCACAGCTCCACCATGCCAAGGCCTAGAGGCAGATGCAATGTCCTCCCTCCATCTTAACTCCCACCAGCCTGGCCTTGGAGAGAGAGAAGAGTCAGGCACAGCTCTAGCATGCCTAGCTCCAGAGGCAGATGAAAATCTCTCCCTCCAACTGCTACCATCTTAGCCTTGGGTGGAGAGACGAAGCGGCTGTATCTGCTGGACTGGATCCCCGTCCCCACTGCCATTCCCTTTTCCTTTTGTGTCATGTCTTCATTAGACTGTAAATCTGATGGCAGCGAATTGTCAGATTAGCAATCTGTAAAGCACACTGAGAGCCTTTGTGGCTGAAGAATGGAGTACAAATAGCCCAAATAAATAAATAACCTAACATAGTATGTATGACTGTTTTAGCTTAGAAAAAAGGGGACATGCAGTCCATCAGCTTCAAATTTCCCTGACTTGGTATGCTCCATGTTTTGGCACATAGTTCTCAATAGTCTGAGGCAGTATATCAGATGCTCTCAATGATGCAAGTAATCATCCAAAATATATGGAAAGTGCAGGATTGAAGAAGGCTGTCTCAGTAAAAGGCTGTCATAATTTACCTTCTCCCTGGTTCTTTTGAAATAGTAGATGTAATAGTATTAACAATAATAGCTATTATTACTATAGCAACATATTAATTAAGAATAAGTATTACTATTTTACTTTTCAGTAATGTACTTTAATTAAGTTATCTGGATAGTTAGCAAGCATAAATGTGCAATTCAAAGCATGAAAATGAAAAATTCTAAACTATTATTTAAGTTACATCCCCCCCTTTTATCCCATATGGGACTCAAAGCTGCTAAAGTAACATGTACAACATGAAATTGGAACCAGTCTCTCACATCCCTAGGCTTTAGGAGAAGTGAGCATTTAGGGCACATTCGCAGCCATTAAAAATACCAAAAAGTCCCAGATTTTGTTCCTATTCAATCTGATTTCATTTTAGAGATCCATACATGTTTTGTTTATCATTTAATATTTTCTTTCAGCTCTCAATCGGAAACTTTTTATACCAGCTCCCCAGGTCAGTTTATTTTAACCCAGTATAAAATTGGAATAAACAGGAACAAAATCTGGTTGTTTTTTTCAATCAAACTGGATGTGCCCTTGGTTACAGCTGCAACTTTTCCATTTGTTTTTATCTTGAGTCTACAGATTTTCAATGAAGTAGGGGCTTTTAACTTATAATACACAACAGAGAGCCTTGCCGACCCAAAGCTGCTTAATTTTCTCTCATTCCTCTATTGGTTTTGATATCTTTCAGTCTTTTTTGTTATCTCAATATTTGGTTTACTAATGTGAAATAACTCCTCCTGATTGCAGTAGGGAGGGTATTGATCTGAAAAATCCCTTTGAAGTGGCGCAGCATGGAGCGATAGGGAAATGTCTTCTCTTTATGGGTTGGAAATGTGAGGGCTTTTCAGTTTCTCTTAATTAAAACTAGCCAGGGGAACAAATTAAAAAAAATGTGTATCAAGGATCACTGGGTTTTGTTTTCTCTCACCGCTCTCCAGCTCTCCCTGATAGTTCATGTGTTGAAGACATTTTTAAAAGCTAAGCACAAGGAGGGTGTGATTGGTAGTAAGGAGGGCTTTTCAGATATGAGGCCTAGTCTAGTCCCTGTCTAGTCTGGAAATTAAGATCATAAAATGAAATTGATGGCCATGGAACAGGAATCTGCCAATGCCATACCAAAACACATTGCAGCCTAAAGAAGAGCCCAGATGTTGTTGTTGTTGTTGTGTGTCTTCAAGTCATTTCCGACCCTTAGGTATACCACCAGGAACTTTAACAAGTCATCATCCAAGATAAGATTCAGTCCATGTGTCATAGTGGCTATCAGATTTATGACACATGGACTGAATCTTACCTTGCATGATGGCTTGTTAAGGTTTCTGGTGCTATAGCTAAGGGTCGGAAATGACTGTCAAGAGGAAGACTGAAGTTATACTCAACAAGGTAGCTGGTGGTTGTAATTCCTTATGCAGGCAGCATGTCCAGTCAGCTCCCAGATCCCTTTCTGTATTTAGGGAGTGCTCCACAGTCGTGCTCTTCCTGACTCCTCGATTGCAGCCTCTCACTTCAAAATGTAAAACCCACAGTGGTGGGATTGCTTGAGAGGAACCCTCACAGTTAGTGGGGGCACTGGTGGGACTGCCCGAGTGTGAAACCCCACAGTTGGTGGCATAAGGGTTGGAAAATCTCTGCATTTGCATAGAAACCCCACAAGGGTTAGCACAAGTGCATTCTACTGGCAGTATCAAAGAAGCCAAGTGGTCGTTATGCAGGCATTTTGAGTAGATGTTTCAGAAAGACAAGGGGTTGCCCAAAATGTATCTTCCTGGCATTAATTGTCAAAAGAGTCTGGCCACTGAAATGGGAGTGTTACATGTCTTGAATTGTCAGTTTTATTTTATTTTATTTTTAAAATACATGCACCATACTTGGTATGCATCATCCAAATACAGAAGAGAATGGGGAAACGAGGAGGCAGTGCCAGTCAGTGGCATACTGAAAACACCCTGGTATGGAAAAGCAACAGTGGAATCAATGGCTACTTTACTGATATCAAAGGAAAACTGTGAAACATAGCATTATAATCCCATACCAAAAATGAAAAAAATCATTTCTGACATGGAGCTCAGGAGCAATGCAAAGGAAATCACAGAGAAGCACAGCAATACCAAAGATTTTAGCCTGATCAGTGGTAGCTCTTGTCTTCCCTGTTAGTGGGGGTGATCCAGACTTCAGTCCAAATTTTAAAGGAGATAAATCCAATATGCTAAATCTGCTTTAGGGCAAGAGTTCAGCACCTTGGATAGTTATTTTAAATGTAGATCAAACTCTAAAACACATGTATTAAAGAAGCATTAGCAAATACGCTTGTCCCTCCACATTTGCGGCTATGATTATTCATGGATTTATTAATATGTTCTCTCTGGGAATATCTAGGTCCTGCAGCACAACTCTATGGTCAACTTCAACCAAAAGTCACACTGAAGGACCTAGAGATTCCTGGAGAGAACACTCCATTAGGAATCTTTAGGTCCTCCAGTGCAGCTCTGTGGTCAGTGTCTGGCAGATGTTGACCACAGAGTTACACCGGAGGACCTAGAGATCCCTAGAGAGATGTTCTCTCAGGTAAAAAGATAGTGTTTTTGTTATTTGTGGTTTTTCCACATTCCTGGGGGTTCTGTCCCCCTAACATGAGTAAATGTGGAGGGACGAGTGTATTACATCTCGAAAAATTTGCTGATTTCAAAAGCCCAGTTGTTAATCCCAGGTATAATAGACCCGCTGAATCAATGGGAATTTGGTAAGCCAAAATTTAGGGCCAAAACAAATGGTTATTTTGCACTGCCGTCCAGGTGGCTTTGGAGCACAGCATTTATATGCTGCTTGCCCCAAAGCCTCCCTGGCTGTTTATACGTCGGCGGATTCATGACGCTCCAGCGGCTTGATGTTTATACATCGCACACCATTGGAGCATCCTAAAGCTGGCTTCCAGCCACAGTGGGGTGCAAAAAGCCAGCTTTTTGTCAGCTGAAAAGGAGCAGCTCTTTGCCGCTCCTTTTTTGGCTGTGGCAAAGGCGAATTGAGGCTGCAGCATGTGTTTGCTGCAGCTCCAATCTGTTTTCGGAAGGGGTGACTCTCCCTTCCACCATTCTATTTTGCCCCTTTCTTAAGTTTCTATGACTGAACAGACTTACTTTGCCTGGATCTAGGCCTTACTTTTTTAGTGTAATCATCATTTATACAAATGTGTAAACATAAAGCTTCATTGTTTCCATTTTCATTGTCATTTCCATCAGAATAGTTCATGTTTGCTATGAAACTTCTTAAAACTGACATATGGGGCACAGCATGTTTTAATCCAGTCCTAGTGACCTTGCTTTCTTACTGTATCCTGAAAGAATCTTGATATCTTGATAGACTTAAGAAGATTAATGTAAGCCATCAGTCTTACCTTGTAGTGTGCCAGATACATGATGGCTTTTCTTTTTTGTAGTCCCAGTCAAGCAGCAAAAACAACCATTTTACTAAGCCTCTGTTAACTTGTGGTCTGTGTTTGGCTTTGTGATCACAAATGTGTGGTTATGGCTTATAACATTACATCATCATCATCATCATCATCATCATCATCATCATCATCATCATCCCACCTTTCTGTCAATATAGTAACTCAAGGCAGCAAACAGCAAGTTTAAAACAATTATCTTTCTTCTAGCTAATAAACTAGTGGAGATGCCTAATAGTTGCATAATTCCCACAAAATATCTGGAATGAAAGAGGGCTGGGATCCCTCCTATAATGCATTTAGGAGGGGGAGTTGTATTGCTGCCTACAAAAACTGATGACTGTCATTGTGCATAGCCCTTCCAGCTCTCCTCCATTGCATGATCAGACAATAGCTATGTGTGACTAG
>NC_056523.1:212296707-212339169 GCF_019175285.1 Sceloporus undulatus
GCAATTATTTAAGGTTGCTGAGTCAGACTGTCAACATTTTGCAACATGCACTTAGAAAAAGGACAGATGGATATCACTGATCTTTTATCCTTAATGTAGAAGAGGGTCTTTGTTTTTGTTGTTGTCCCCGTCCCTAGACAGTCAAGGAGCATTTGAGGAGCATTGTGTTACAAAAGAGCCAGACAGACAGACGTCCACACTTGCAATTATTGGGTTGGATCCAGGCATAAGCGTG
The DNA here is from genome assembly GCF_019175285.1 of Sceloporus undulatus. NCBI lineage: Eukaryota > Metazoa > Chordata > Lepidosauria > Squamata > Phrynosomatidae > Sceloporus > Sceloporus undulatus. The sequence continues at coordinate 212,296,943 of NC_056523.1, forward strand.
CCAATGACTGTTGTTTACTGGCACACAATACTACATATAGCTGACTTTTTGTGGTGACATTTCTTGCAGAGACTTTGTGTTCTGTTTTCTCACAGTTGCAAACAAGATATCTGCCTGTGTGAAAGTTGTTTCTAGTAAAGAGTCTGTGGTATGTAGGTCTGACTTTGCTCTGCTGGTTTGCATAGCTTTTCTGCATTTGCCTAACCCATAAAAATGAATCTATCTATTAGATCATTAATAAGAACAGTGATTTAAATAAGTGTTTTAAATAAGCAACATGGAGGAATCTACAAGTTGCTTCATCCTTGTTCAACACTGCCATCTTCATCATCTCATCCGGTAACAGAATTAGAACTGCTCATGTATCAATAGTTAAGCATATGTTTAAATACTAAACAGTTCACTGCTAACTTCATTTATTCCCCTCTGTTCAGTGGGACCTCCTTCCAGGGAAGTGTGCATATAACAGTAGCCAATCAAATTCACTTCATATTTGCCTAGTATTAAATTATACAGTGACCTCTGTAAACATAGATAGCAATCCTGTGCCCACAGGGCAACATCTTTGGTCAGTCTTTTAAATAAGCAAGCTTGGGATCATGTTTCATGTTGTCATCTTTATAATGGGAGCATCTATCTCAGAGCAGTTGCAAGGCTGAAAAAATAAAAGCTACATGGCAGTTGTCAAATGAGAAGGAACTATGCAAATAATTCAAATGCTAGGCATCTTTTTGGTAGCTATTTTGCTTCTTGAGGCATGGTATTGTATGTAGCCGTTTGATGATTACACAAGGTATTTTTTTCAGTTATTACCTTTGACTTCTCTAGCCATATTTTCTGTGAAACACAGTGAGTGTAACCTGTCCCAGGTCACCCAGTAGGTTTCCATGGATGATCAGGGATTTGAACCCTGGTCTCCCAATGTCCTATTCCAACTCTCACATCACTACACCGCACTAAGCTCTGCATTTCAGGTCGATCTATATAATACTATTGAATTTGGCGGGGGGGGGGAATTAAATTCATGGCAACACAAATAGAAGCATACCTATTTGGAGGTTAGTCCTACTGAAGTCAATAGTACTTAATTCTGAGTCAACATATGTAGGGTTGGCTTTTGGACTGCAAAACCCAACTGTATTTAACAGGAAGAATTTTCTGTCAAATTCAATAGCATTTACCTTTAAGCAAACATAATTTGGATTGTGCTGCAAATAATATGAAATGGTGGCAAACTTGGGGTCTTCTAAACGATTAAATATGTGGCATTTATATTTATATAAATAAAACAAATTTGAAGTGGCTAAATCAATATAAGCTTTAGCATGGCAGCAGCTTTGACTGACAGTTTAATTTTGTAAGTTAGCATTAGAATGTAAACAAACTGACTGTTTTTGTGTTGCTGAAACTACTGTGAGAAGTATCCTGTCTAGACTGTAGTGTACAGTTACTCAGGGGCTATATAGACCACCCCAAAGGGGCAGCCTGCAGCCCCCCCTTTCCTGGCTGGCTGGAAGCACCGCACCTCCCTAACTCTAGTACGCGCTCTGCGCATACTTTCATGGCGGCCTATAACCCGCCTAAGTTCTAAAATGGGCCTCAACTTGTGTTCAATCAGACTCATCCTGGATCTTTCTCCACCATCATTCTAGTCATCTAGACAAGTGTTTCATTGCCCCGAGCTCCTCAGAAAACCAAGGAGTCCATGTGCCGCAAGCAGATAAAGTATACTTGGTGCAACTGTGTCAGTTGCCTGGGTCATCTTCCTGTTCCACAGATCAACAGGTCATCAACAGAACCACTACCTCTGGCAGCTGGAGAATCCCCCAGAACATTCAGGAATCCTTTTAGAGCTATTAGTCTCGGGGGGTGACCCGTTTTAACATGCCCACTTCCTCTGCAGAGATTAGGAGTTAGTGATCTGCCCATGATAATTGGATTCTTTTTTTAAAAAAATCCAAGCTAAGATCACCAGCAAAAACTAGATCAGTAATGTGACCTACTCCATGTGTAAAGCCAGATATTAATTAAGACAGGCTCATGGTTGCCATGAAAACCATGATGGCCTGAGAAGGTCCTGATGAAGGTGTCTCAGGATGGATGTTGAAATCCCCCAACACAATAAGAAATTCTTGCAGTTTTTCAGACAGGGTATCTCAGTAGAGGAATGGACTCACGATAAATAAGTGTGACTCCTCCTTTCAGGTCTTGCCTGCTGTTGGTGGGCATAATTGGGTCAAGTTGACACCCCCCAGTTTCATTTATATATGCAAGATTTGCTTTCTTGTTCAGGATCAATTTCTGGATCATACCACTCTTCCCAGTCACCAACCTGGCATTAAGGAGTAGTTCTTTGTGATCTGATGCAGTTATTTTAGAGTAACCAGGAATCTGTTGGTTGGATGACAAACAAGGATGAGGAACAGCCACAAGATGTTTATCCCTCTCCCTTCTCCTCCATTGGTTTGTTTTATCTCCAACACCATACCTCCTCTTGCCCATTATGACTGAAATGGCAGCCCATCTGGTGTTTTCTGAAGATTTATTTGGTTGATCAGAGATACAGAACAAACAGCTCAGTTTAGCCTACTCAATAGGCATTCATTTTCTTATTTAGAGAGCAAAATGATATTCTTGGGGAAGAAAAAGCCTTGCAAAGCCAATGCACAGTAGCTAGTCTTGTTCCACTGTCCATTCCATCTGGATTCAGTATGCAAAGCAAGACTCTGTTGTAAATTAGGCTGCAGCTGCAGGCTAAGTGTACTTGTGCTCTCATCTTTTGGCTTGGACCAAAAGGCTCATGTCTATGGCAAGATGCCTGACGGGAGGAGCCAAACACAGTCTCAGCAATTTAAGTGTCCTCAGTTTCAGCATCCCTTCCCAGAAACCAAGTTCATAGTCTAACTAGCCATGGAAAAGTGTTTCCTTTTATCTGTGCTGAATCTTTTGCTGTTCAATATCAGAGGATGAATCTGCATTCTGCCATGGTAAGAGAAGGAGGAAAAACCTTCCTCTATCCATTTTTTCCATATCATGCATAATTTTACACTCTTTAATTTTGTCCCTATTTGCTACCACCCAAGCTAAACAGGCCAAAATATTGTAACATTTTCTCATGAGGGTGTTTCCTTGACCACCTTGAACATCTTGCTTCTCTTTTTTCTTTCATCAATACTAACAAATGAAATATATTTGCATAGAAATCTGTGTGACTCTGATTATATCTTAGTAAGTAGAATTCTTATCAATCTCTGCTGGTGAAGCATGTTAAGTGCAAATATCTGCATCATACCAAGGACCATAGTATATGTACATGCTGTGAAGCTATCAGGAAAAAAAATGTGATAGCTCCAATTCAGCCAATACTAGATACTCAGGTATTTAATGCCAAACTTTAACAGCCAAGCACTCAAAGCCTCTGCTAAGATGGTTAATTTTGGTTTCCACTTCATTAAAACATTTTTTTTTGTTTTTAATAATTTCCTTTAAATGTTTGAAGTTTTCAAAACTATGGAAATTTCTTATCTTGAAAACTCAACAAAAATTAAAATTCTTAATCATTCTTGATCTTATTCTATGATGGTTTACTTGTATACTTTTGGCTTGGAAGAGCCCAGGGAATGTAGGAGTCTACATGCAGGTCCTTTGTTGGCTTGAATTTCCAATGTGTACTGCATTGAACCAGCAGGAGATGTGGGCTGTGCTGAATCATCATTTGGGAGAAATCCCTAGATGATTACATTACAGCTGTGCCTTACAACAGGCTTTCTGTTCTTTGCAGCCTTAGAATTCAGTAGCTTTACGTTGGGCTCCTCTGATGATGCAGGTGGCAGAAGGCACAATCTCAGGTTTAGTGAATCAATGTTCAGATATTCTACCCTGTACAAAGTGCATTTTACATAAATTTAAAATATTCAAGGGCATTTATGCAACCATGTTTCTTGATAATTATGTGCCTTCAAGTCAACTCTGCCTCATAACAATCCTAAAGTTTTCTTAGTAAGATCTATTCAGAGGAGGCTTACCACTGCCTTCCTGTCAGGCTGAAAGAGTGTGACCACCCAGCAGGTTTCCATTTGAAACCTTGTCTCCCAGAGTCATACTCTGTCATTCCAGCCACAGTACCACTCTGGCTCCTCTGTCATGTTTTTCCTTACCATTAAAATATATTACACAGTCCTCCCTCTGTTCTCACGGATTTGGGATCCATGTACCTTGATTAACTGCGGGGAGAGAATGGAGGGAATTAAAATGGAGCACATGCCCATGGCGTGCACTCACACGCCCCCATTCAAGCCAATAGGGCTTGACTATGCACTGTTTCCCATTTTTATGAGGGGGGGGTTCCCGGAACGGATCCCCCATGAAAACAGAGGGAGGACTGTACAGCTGTGCTTTCTAGTTTCATCAAGTTCAAAATATATTATACAGTTGTGTGTTCTACTTTCATCAAGTACTGGTGAACAATAAGTTCCTGGCAATCCTCTTTCATAAAAAAGTAAAAAGTTAAAGGCGTTATCATAAATGTATTTGCATTTAGGATTTGGAAAGCGTAACCTACTGGAAAAGGACTACTGTGCCTGCAAGTGTCATCACATTCTAACAAATGGAAAGAGTTATAGCAGCTTGTGGATTCCCATGATACTCAGTGAAATAGTAAGTAGGAAGATCTTTGTTTGGATCAGGACCTGGAGATGAACTGAATAGCTTCCTAATCAGTCTGAACTGAATCAGCCCCTAAACTGAGTCTTTGGTGCACACCCTTACTTTATATACAGTCTACTGAATGAGTCTGCCTTGAATTGCACACCTTGATTGCCGTGAAGCATACTGACATATAGCTGTGTTCTTCTCTGTATCTCACATTTCCAGTATAAATTCAATAGAGTGAAGAAAAAGCTGAATTTTAATTCATTTGCCATCACTGTTTTGGCAGAAACTTTAAACATACCCCTTCCCCATAGATACAGATCTCTGCAGTAAGAAAAGCATCACTCACATTTCTTTGCTTTGCACTGCAACAGGGCAGCAGACAGTGCAGGACACATAAGGTGAGACAAGGATGATTAGTGACCACCAAGTGCCTAGAAGCAGATATCATTATGACCAGAGATGGAGAAGCATAGTAAAACTGTTTTTCTTGTTGTGTGCCTTCAATTCATTTTGAACTGTCTTAAGACAACCCTATCATGGAGTTTTCTTGGCAAGATTTGTTTAGAGGGAGTTTAGTTTGCCTTTGCCTTCCTCTGACGCTGAGAGAGTATGACTTGCCAAAAGTCACCCAGTGGGTTCCCATGGCTGAATAGAGATTTGAGAATCTCCCTGGTTCCAGAGTCATGGTTAAACATTCAAAGCCACTCCACCATGCTAGATCTTACAGTAAAAGTGAATGAACTTATGTGATTAGTTAAAGAGAAATAATCACGAGATATTAAACAAAGAACTATAAAATACAATTTTCTAAAGGTGACCGTCTTTTAAATTATTCCACCTTTAATGTTGTTCAGAGGAACTCGATACATCGCTATGTCTCTGAATTTCTTTTTAAAAAGCAACAGGCAAATAAAACAACAACAACAACAACAATAATAATTTACTGTTGTAAGCTGCCTCGATCTTGTTGGAGAGGCAGGATAAAAAATAAAATTTCTATTCTATTCTAATAATTAGAATTCACTTTTATTTTGATCTGAGAATAGCTTGAAACTATCAACACTGTAATGTAGTAAAGTCATATTATACAACTTGTAATCAAATTATTTTAAAAAATATGCTGTGGAGAGCCATACAAAGGATAAAAGTTCAGCAACAAGGGTATATTCTCAGTGAAACAGCCCTTAATTTAAAATACATATCCCTTTGCTTTTAACCTTTGTCTCTGCTTTTACTCTACCAGACTATGGGGGGAAAGCATCACCAACTCATATTATTGGGTAAAGTTTTAATACAAAGGGGAACGCCTGGGGTGACCTGGTTTCAGAGCTATTTCACATGTGACTCATGTAACATTAACTTTTAATTGCTGTGCATGTCAGTCAATATTATGAGAGCATGAAGGAGGGAAACACAATTGCAATGTACAAAATAAGGTCAGGATTAGCTTCCATATATAAATGTACTGCTGGTCTCTGAACAAATGGAATGGAGTAGCTGCCAAGCAGCAGTAACAAGGGAATGCCTTCAGTCTGCATCTACATTGGTGACTCAGGAATGAAAGTGCATGTACCTTGTTATTGGAATCATCATACCAAAATCTCCAAAGACCTCCCAGAAGATAATTTAGGATTACAGAGCCCAGAATTAGGGCTTCTGAACAAAAGAAAGGCACTGAACAGAGAAATGAGAGTGTGCATAGCATAGGCAGGGGAGAAAAAAAGAGGTTTAAGCATGAAGAAACAGGCAAATGGGTAGAACTGATTTTAAAGGGCAGATCAATATGTTCACTGTGCAACTGAAATATTCAGGAAACGGTGTCTGTGTTGCCATTTTAACACAGTATTTGAGTCCATCTTATGCAGAGACTGAACATCTCAAAATGTCTACAATGTACTGATACATTATTCCAACTGCTTTCTTTTTCTTTTTCCAAAGCATGCTCTGTGTGGAAAAGCAATGTCCCAAAGTGTTAAGGGGTGAAAAATATCTGGTATAAATTATCATGTGTATGTATCCTATGATGGATAATTCTTAATTCATTAGTAGGTGACACACACAAACACACACACACACACACACACACACACACACACACACAGGGTGGGGGGAAAGCAAATTTACAGCAAACATTTCTGAGGTTGGCAGACAGGTAATTATTTGCAACGTGTTTTGCAATTACAGAGTACTCAACCATTAAAACACTGACTAGATCTTCTATTAAATGCAGTTTTGCATAATTTTTTTTGGAAAAAATGTTTGACATGTTTGTTTTGCTGGAAGAGAGGCTTTTAAAATGTAAAATCTGTATGTGAGCAGCAACAATAATTAACCACGTTTAAATTTTATTAATTAAGGGAAAGAGACGGGAAGGGAAGCTAAATGCTTCTGTTCATAGGGTATTTCATCTTGTTTCAATATGAAGTTAGAGCACTGATCTATCTTCACTGTATAACTTGCCCTGTACAGTCTCTTATGTTCTGCAAGGGGACCTTTCTCTGCCCTCATATGTGGAGAGATACCTGAGAAGTGGGAGGAATTGGGTCTGGACTGAGTAGTGGACAAAGCTTTCCTCAATGTTTCATGTTCATTGTTACATATAAAAGTGGTGTAAATAGTGACTTAGGCCCAATACAGATGGGCAAAAAGCGCCATCTTGGGGCCGATTTCAGGGCTCAGGAATGTGGAGTGTCCAGACGCTCCCGAGCCCTACCATGCACCCCCAGCACCATCATGGTTTGCCCCCATCCACACAGGGGCTGCCATGACGACGTACGCACAGCACAGCCTCCAAATGGTAGCACATTTTGGGACTTTGCATCGAAAATTTACAGGAGTCTTTTGACAGAAAAAAGTGCAATAACATCATATTTGCACAAAAAATTAATGTGGTTTCTGCAAAAGAACCTCCATCCCCACCCACAAAAAATACTGGTATTTTAGCAACATGTGTGGGTTAAAAAAAAGAAAGGAAAAATGACCCCTCTCACCTTGTTTTCAGTATCTTGCTGTGGATGGCTAGATGAAGTTCCTTATTTATATTATCTACATCCCTAAGACATAGCCATTTACATCATTTATTCCCTGTTTCATCCTTTTGCAAAGAAGAACCTCCTATTTACAAGTTCCTTTTCTATATGTTCTATGTGTTGGCATTTTCAGTAGGGTTTTAATCTTGGCTCTTATTATTTGGGATTTTCTGTTCCTGTAGAAACTTTTAAGGCCAAACTGTCTGGCTTTCTGGAGGAATTATTCTGAGGAATTAATGGCACTTATGTAATATTTTGCGAGTTCTTCAGTCCCCCAAATTTCCAGTCCAGTCCTTGACACATTCACTTTTAAGAGGGGATGTCAAATATCAGGGCTATATAAGTTTATATATACCCACACCTGAAATCTTGTGAACCACTGGCTAGGTTATATACGTTTCTGCCACCCTTTCCTACCCTGTAGCATGTCCTTTCCCAGCAACATGATCTAGCTCACCTTCCCATGGTTGCTATTTAATTTTCATGCACACAATACTGCACTAATTCTCTCTTCTGAGCAAGCATATTAGGAAAGGAGATATTTCTAGACTATGATGCTGCCACACAAAATGCTTGCAGGAGAACTGACTAATCCAAGGAAGATATCCCCCCAAATGATTCTCCATCAGTCGTCTGATTGCACAGTTTATAACAATCAATGAATACTTCATAATGTGTAATAGATTGATATTAAATGACTTCTGTACATGTGCCTTCAAAGCAGCTGGCTTTGGGTTCCATGCCTCTTGGAGGCTGATTATGCATTCAAGGAATCTAAGGGAGTATTCTAAGTACATAGAGAACTCAGACATAAATAAAGCTTGATTCAAAGTGTAACTGCGCATTACAAGACAGATAAAATCTGCACACCAGAAGAAATGGTGGCAATCTTTGTGTGATACTTCTATGTAACTTTTTGAAAGATGTTTAAAAAGATTTGTCTGTGATAGACAAGCAGATACAGAACTTATAAATTCCTGAGCTGCTTTGGGTCCCTCCAGTGAGATAGGTGCCAAATAAATAAATAAATAAATAAATTTGGTATATAAAAATTCCTTTTTTAAGGGAGGTTTCCAATGGTTATTCTGATAATCTGTCTAACATTTGAATAAGGCTTTGCATAGAATTCTAACTAGAGTTGTATATTGATCTCACCACTCTCTTTGAACTAGGTCATTGCTAATCCCTAAAGCACATGTCTCTTGTCAGTCTAGCTCTCCTTATTTATGCACGTCTTGTTCTTCTGTTTCTATTTTTTCCTCCTACTATTGGGGATTTTTCAGTGTATCTAAGTGATTTCCACAGTCAGTTCCTCACTTTGCATTCTTTTGGTATAATGAAGGATATGCCTGTTTCAGCTTTTTTGGAAAACCGTTTTGTGTGTGTGTGTGTGTGTGTGTGTGTGTCTGTACATGTCTATGGCTTATCTTGCATACTGCCCCAAATAGTGTAGGGGGGGGGGGGTAATGCAAAAGCACCACATTTAGGTGCATTTAGTGTACACTACCTATGTTTGTGTAGCTGTCTTACAATGCACTTTTTAATTGTTTCTATTCCTATGACAGTCAGTAGCACATACTTACTTTTCCTTTTGTTTATCTGATTGTTGCTATTGCTCAAGATCATGTATCAGAGTGTGGGAAGCGCAATGCTCTGCACATGCAGCTCTGTGCCATGTCTACTCCAGAGGTTAGGCTTCAATCCCGAGGAGTAATATAATGACAACTTACTGTCCAACAGGATCAGGGAAGGGGCAGTTCTCAAGTAGACAGTGGCCTCAACTAAGTGGCACCTGACTGTGATTCACTGGAGATTCAGAGGGAGTGATTTCACTTCTCTTTCTTGCCAACTTCCTTGTTGCCTATCAACTCCCACCATAATAAACAACAGTGGTAGCATACCCATAGATTTGAAGCCACTGGGAGTGTTTGGACATTGCACACAGAGGTAGTGAATACCTTATTATCCAGTGTCAAAAGGAAGACCATATACATGTGCAACCTCAACTTGCACTTGCATATGACTACAATTTGATTCCCACCACTGTGCTTTGTATTCAATACTAACCTTCAAACAGGCCATAAAGTTCCATTTATTCAAGACTGCTTTTTCTTAGCACGATATGGCTGTATTGTTGACATGAATGGATGCTAAAACCATATGACATACTTTTGCTTTAAAATTTGTCTGAATTTTATATTTTCCCTTTTTGGCAATTGGATTTTATTATTTTAATGATGATTTAATATTCTTGATACTTAAGTGTTGGATTATATATAATTAGCTTTCTGTTCTTTGATGACCTCTAGTTCTCTTGGTTGAGTTTATGGCAGTTGTAGTCCAAGGGTGCATTTTTTTTTTTTAGTGGGGAGATATATATCATATTATTTTTTATGGCTGCTGTCTTGTGAAGGTGTTCAATCTCAAATGATGGCTACACATCTATATATTTAAAATAATAAACTGATGCTTGTTGTTCATTTATTTGTCTAATTTCTATCGTACTTGTGTCCCTGGGCTGGATCATCAAACAACTTCCAACTTAATTAAACAGAACTATTGTAGCACTGAAACAAAGATACTAATGGCACCTGAGAATTAAAACATTAAAATTTAAAGAGCCCTGGTGGCGCAGTGGGTAAATGCCTGTACTGCAGCCATTCACTCGAAACCACAAGGTTGCGAGTTCAAGACCAGCGAAAGGGCCCAAGCTCGACTCAGGCTTGCATCCTTCCAAGGTCGCTAAAATGAGTACCCAGACTGTTGGGGGCAAATTAGCTTACTTGCTAATTAACTTACTTGCTGCTCACCGCTATGATCTTTGGAATAGTGGTATATAAATAAAACAAATTATTATTATTATTATTATTATTATTATTATTATTAAAAGGTCCATCAGATTCATTTACAGTCAGCCTGCCAAAATAGAAAAGTATTTACCTGCAGGTGGAAGGGCAACAGACATGGGACCACTCTAAACTTCCTTAAAGTTGTGCTCCTAGTTCCACAGCCTGGGTATGGCCACTGAGAAGGCTCTGTGTCATTATCAAACAAAGCTCTGAAGATTATAGAACCAAGACAAGGTCCCTTTCTGCAGTTCTCAAAGCCTGGGTAAACATATATACAATCTTCCAGATAGCTGTTAGTCATTCTTGATGCTACGGAGATATAGCTCCACTTTTTTTTTTGTGCCAAAATTATTGTGGTGTATTGTAAAAGGGAGACAACTGTATCTGATTTGAGCATATTTAGCATTTTCAACAACATCAACAGTCTAAACTCTCTGAAACTAAAGGCATTTAGGAATGGGCATACAGAGTGTGATCCTAAATATCCAAATATCAAGTGTGTATAGTGAATGAATAGTTAAACCAGTGTTAACCCTCCACTTTTTTATTCTGAATTTACATAGAATACAAGTAGCTATTAGAGTGAGATGACCTAATATGAGATGATAGTTGCCTTTCCCTTCTTGTGTGGGCTGTCTGATGACAGCGCTCTCTTCTGAACACCCTACACAGCAGTCACATTCATATGACTGTGTCTGCCTGTACAGAGTTATTATTTATTGTGAGCATAATGATTAACTATGCATTTTTAATGGCAAAACCTAAAACTGGCTCATGGAGACAAGAAAAGGGCTCTGCTATTTTCTAGAGCATGATGCTGAAATTTTGTGTAGAATGTTCTTTGTCTTTATCATCAGGAACTGTAGCCTGCCTCCATTCATTGGGATTTAAGGACAGATTTTCTAGGTAGGTTTAATTCAGCATAATTGTAGAAGCAAAGAACTCTCAACAGTTCAACATCTACTCATATCTGCATTTGATTTTATTAAATTTAAAGAGCCAATGTATTTTATATAGAATCATAGAGTTGGAAGAGACCACAAGGGTCATCCAGTTCAACTCCCTGCCATGTAGAAATACACAAGCAAAGCATCCCTGATAGATGGCCATCCAGCCTCTGTTTAAAAACCTCCAAAGAAGGAGACTCTACTACTCTCCAAGACAGAGTCATTGTTGAACAGCTCTTACCATCAGGAAGCTCTTCCTAATGTTTAGGTGAAATATCTTTTCCTGTAGTGTATATGCTCTGTCTAAAGAATAAGAATTCATACATTTCTCCCACCAATAAACTTCCTGTCTGGTTTTATCCTAGTGGGGTTCAAATTAGATGAGGTTTTCATTGGAAGGAAGCAGTAAAGCATCATTTCTAAAGCCTTCTCCCCCTGTGCCTGTTTCTTTCTTCAAAGTGTCATGCAAGTGGCTGAAATGTAAAAAGGATGATAAATGCCCATCCTCCACTGGGTGAGCAGATTGTTGAAAGTGTTAGTTCTATTGTATTTTCTCCTTCCTTAGTATGCAGAATAATGTTTATTACAGCTTAGAGCTTATTAATAGTGGTAATATTAATCATGGTAATAATGGATTGGAACTGAGGCTTGCAGTATCAACACATGTGTTAGCACTTAGCAGGGACAGCAGGGACATCTATCTAGCTCCATGGGGTTCTTTGTTCCTTCAGAACTCAGCCACATAGCCAAAAAACCCCACCAAAAATATGGGTGCCGGCCATGAAAGCCTTTGACTTCAAATCGGAGTTACATTTTGCTTAAAGACCATAAGGCCTGCTGTCAGAGTAGGAGAAAATGTTCAGGATCCTTTGATTTGATTTGCCAGTGTTTATCGGTAGAATTTGGTCACTACTTCTGTCTACTGCCTGCTGTTTCCTTGTTTAAAACTACTATATAGTGAAGTAACATGTCAGCTTGTAAAGTCGGTATACATTTTTTGTATTTCCTATGCTTTGCAAGAGAGCCAGCATGGCATAGTTGTTTCAGCATTGGACTACAACCCTGGAGACCAGGGTTTGATTCATTTGGTGACCTCTCAAACAAGCCTATTCTACAGAGTTTTTATGAGACCAAAATGAGAGAGACACTGTGTGTCCTGCTTGAGCTCCCTGAAGAAAAGGTAGGATATAAATACAGTAGGCCCAAGCCCTTTTTGTTTTTTAGTAAAGAAAGAGAAAAATGTACCAGCTTTCTTCACTTTCATTAGTGTTGACTAGCTATAATTGTTAAAAGAGATTTGTTATTGTCTATCAATCTAGAAGGAAATGTGTTAGGATACCCTATCTTGACATCTAGAATGTGTAAGCATCAGTCTAGAATGAAATATGCCAGCATGCTGTACCAATAACACAAAGATTCAATCTGAAGGTTGAAACAGTCACACTCATATACAACATAGCAGTTAAAATGATTAATACATCTTGGATTGAAAGAGCACTGTTACCTTAAGAGTAGAAAGTCACTAGGGAGGCATATTTTGATTAAAAGCTGAAATTTTAACTTCCAATAAGGTATTATCAATATATCTAGGTATGCAAAGAATGGCACTCAGTAAAAGTATCTATTCAAGTACTGTATGGAGCACGGAGAAAATTGTTCTTAAAATACATGCCTTTGAAAGAAGCAGTGGCAGCTTAGGGACTTACAATTCAACATCACCATTTATCATCATTTATTGGAATTGTCAAATCCTTCCAGAAGGCGCTTGCTTCTTGGTCTGACTGCTTTATTGCTGCATGTGTCATTCAGCATTTATATAACTGAACTAATTTCCAAACACTGCCAATTCTTTCTTCAGATTTTTTTGGGTCTTGTGCTTATTGATGCTCTCAGCCACTTACTATCTTGTAACAGTTTCTTTTTAGAAAGAAAAATATGACACTGTAAATTTCCAAAGGGAACCGGACAGCTTTAGTGTGACATCACAAGGCATGGTCCTGCACTGACATATTGCAGGAGTATTGTGTCAGCAAGAGCCAGCATGGTGTTGTGGTTTACTGTGTGCGGGGTAGGCGTGGCTGGTTGCATGGTGGGGCGTTCCTACCTGTTCCAGCACCCCACACGTGGGAAACAAACTCTCCAAGGCCGGAAGTGCAGCAACAGTGGCACCTTTAATGGCAACAAGTAACTCAAAGGTGGAATAACACAACACAAACTCCCAACTCAACTTTTAGGCCTACAGTCCTTGTGTAACCGGCTTTAGACAGGGGCCGTGGTCCCGACGTCCTCGTCAAGGCTTTTGCCGCTTCCTGGGCATCCGCCTGAGTGCTTCTCTAAAGCCTCTCTCTCTGACTTCTCCCAGACCAGTGGCTCAGGGCCCTGTTCCCAGCAGCTACCTTTAGTGTCCCACCACTTGCCCTCCAGACTCCTGGCACCACCCCGTCTCCAGTGGCCTTCTCCTGGGTACAAGAATTCCCCTTCTTCCCTGGGGTCTCTGAGTCTTAAGACCTCGTGGGGGCCCGGAGCCCGAGGACTTGCCTTACTTTGTAAGGACACCGGTCTTCCTATCCTTTGGGGGCTATGGGTGACCTTTCCTCTCTCCCACTCAACCGCCTCTCCACGTCCTCCTCTTCCGCGTGATAACCCTCTCTCTGTGCAACTCCCTTCTTATACCCCCTGGAGGCTCTGCCTCCCTTTTCCCTGGGCCCTCACCTGGGCCTTCCTTCTTGATTTCCTCCACCTGGTCCCCCTCACCCCTTCCAACTCTCCCAGCCTCAGGCTCTACCTTCCTACATTTACACATTGGTCTACAATTCTGAAGATGAGGCTGCTCAGCAATAAACTCACTGGGTGACGTTGGACAAGTCACTGTCTCAGACTTAGAGGAAGGAAAGACAACCTTCCCCCTTGACAAAACTTGCCAAAAGAATCCTGTGATAAGTTTACATTTGTGTTGCCATAAATCTGAAACTACTTGAAGGCATACAACAACAATTGTGTCTGCATTCAAGACTGATGATGTGAATAAGGGTTGCAGACTGAAATTTGGAGAGGACCTCGGTACCTTTAATGGTGGTGTGAAAAGGGGGAATTTCAGGAAGTGTTGCTTGTTTCCTGGTTGCGTGGCCTGCAAAACCTGCTGAAATCCCATCTTCTCTACATCTCTTAAAGGTTCATGAGCTATCTCTTATGACAAAACAGAGAACTTGGAAGCATGCACAGAGGCTCCCACCTGTGACATACTTCTTTGCATTTGACCACATCTTAAAGTTATGTAAGAATGTTTTTTTCAGTTGCATGGACAATGTTTAAGGTCATGCTCAACTCTTCCTTTGAGTCTAATGGTACTTCTACATTTGCTTAACCTGGACCAAAACATTCTCAGATTTGTTTTAATTCAGTGGACGTTTTATGCAGTCTTTCATCTGAATTTGTTGTAAATATTCGTATACATATTCTGAAACATGCATATGCATTTGTATCTTTGAAAGCAGCCAAATGGTATGTAGTAATAAATATTAAGTATAAAGATAGCAGCAGTGCAAGTCTTATATTTGTTTTCTTGTGTACTAATAAAAGAATTTTGCTAATTAGTCAGCTAACCCTTTGAATGATGTATTAATAGTTCTGTCAATGGGAAAACTACAATGTAAGTGTAAAGGAGCCATGAAGTTAATGAAAACTTAAACAGCCAGACGGTGATCAGGCATCCTCCTTTTCCAGGACATGTCCTCCATTTCAACCTTCTATCTAGGAAGAATTCCCAAATGTCCTCCAAGTTGAGGATGACTAAGAAGCATGAATTAACATTTCTATGTATGTTTTTAGCTTTTATTTGGTCGTGTCCTCCATTTTTCTTGACCATCCTACATTTTAATGATGCCTTGTCCTCCTCTGCAGTTAGGACACCTGTTCATCCTGAACAGTCAACACCTCAATAGTTGTTTATAGTGTTTTGTAAAATGAAATCACTTGAAACTGTTTCTGGAAGCTCTCAAACCCGATCAAACTGGATTTTGTTTTAAAGTTAACTATACTTTACTATGCTTCTCAACATTTCAATCGATATTTAATATCAGAGCAGGCACTAATATTCTGTTCATCATTTACTTAAGATTGACAGTTTCTATATGAATCAAAACAAAGCTGTAACATTGGTAAACAGTAGCCATAAAGCTGTTTAATGTTGTGAGGGCAAACTTTGCTTGAATTCTTTTTAAATGCTGCCTGTGGAAAATAAAATTGCACTCAGAATTTTTTACCAAGGGCTACATGTAATGAAAATATTGTGTGGGATACATGATAGATTCAAAGTCCTTTATTATTTGTTCTACTATAGCAAGTGGAAGGCATAATAAGCAATCCCAGAGCCACAGGGCAAAGGATATATCAGATAGATGTATCAAAATAAGAAAGTTTCTGCCACAAATCACACTTCACTCCAGGTGCTCCTCTGCTCCCAGGATTTTGGCCAGGGCATCCTGGGAACTGATGCCTAGAACATGTGCACAGACAGCAGAAAGTATGGTCTGGTACTTTGTTGGCCAAAGTAACCCTTTGCACATACAGAAAGCTTCCATCTATAAACCATCATTGACTATGTTCAAAGTAAGGAACAGAACCATGTGATGATGTGATAGTGTGGGCAAAGTTAAATGATTTGGTCCCAATCTTGCCCTCTATGCATTTATTATTGTGTGGAGAATAATATATGAAAAGAGTGAAGTCTACAGTTTTGCAGCTGGAACTGCTGTGCAATAGTTACTTATTGATTTATTTGCATCTGACAAGGGGTGGGATTGTTTCCCTTCCACACAGATATATACACATTGGTTTTGTCCAGTGACCACATTCTCTCTTATTAATTCCCATGCCCTAATACTCATTCCATAAGATTCATGAGGATCCAAGAATTGTTTTAAGGAAATTATAACAACATACAATAATTTCTGTAGTCTCACTGTTTTATTTTTAACAGATGTTCACTTTTCTTCCTTTACACAACCTGACTTCAGATGTAAAGGTCAAAACCTAGCTAATCATTCTGGAATTTTTAGTGCATTAGTTCAGGAATTAAAGCCCTGGTGGCGCAGTGGTTAAATGCCTGTACTGCAGCCATTCACTCAAAACCACAAGGTTGCGAGTTCAAGACCAGCAAAAGGGCCCAAGCTCGACTCAGGCTTGCATCCTTCTGAGGTCGCTAAAATGAGTACCCAGACTGTTGGGGGCAAATTAGCTTACTTGCTAATTAGCTTACTTGCTGTTCACCGCTATGATCTTTGGAATAGCGGTATATAAATAAAACATATTATTATTATTATTATTATTAAAGATATAAATGAGGTAGGGTCGGAAAACATTTCTCCAGTGCTGTTTTGGGAACAAAAGTTACCAAGATCTAACAAAAGTTACCAAGATCTAAACAATTCTTAAACCTGAATTGTTTATTAGGTTAGTTTTTATTATGATTATACCATTCCCTTCCTCCAAGAAGTCCCAAAGTGCTTTCATGCCCATGTACTGCATATGGCAACAATTTCTAGCTTCATCAGTGAAACCTTGTCATATACTCTTCAGATCTGGCTGTGACTGGTCAATAGAACCTGGACATGATGGACACTTAGGTGTTTATCAGACGAGCTCTTAAAGAGGTACTATTCCAGTGTGACTCCTCTAGCTGCCTCCTGTTGCATGCTGGGATTGGCAGTTTTAAGGAGGGGTATTTAGAATTCTCAGGCAGAGAAGTTCAGCTCCTTAAAACTGCCAATCCCAGCATGCAACAGGAGGCTGCTAGAGGAGTCACACTGGAATAGTACCTCTTTAAGAGCATAGTGTGATAAACATCTTAGTTTCTGCTGCAATGTATATTGAACTATACCAACATGACAAAAGAAGCAGTGAAATTCATATAGAAAGGCCTTCAAAGGGATTCAGAGGTGGCTACAGTTGAAACAGCAAGACAAATAAAATCAGAGGAGAGTGACAACCATATATTGAAAGTCTGCTCCGTTTCAAGCCACCCAAAAGCACTGATGCACATATTCAAAGAGTTTTCATTTCATATACAGAGAGCAAGAAAGAGTGCATGCCTTTTTGTGAGAGATTAATACCATGGATTGGAAGATGGGAAATGGATTGAATGTCAAGTCATATTAGAGTCAACATCCCTTATATATAATGGGCTTCTTTCACTCACCCACCCTGCCTTACAAATGAAGAGTTGTAGCCTCATCTGTGGTAAAAAGATCCTCACAGCTGATGTTTACACTTTTCCTGAGCCTTAAGCCCAGAATATTGTTTGATTTGTCATGCTAGAATGATTTAGTGTATGTTTTTAAAAACTTAAGAATCACAAGCGCCTCAATTGCACATATCTGATGACTCATTTGATCCAATGATTAACAGCTTTTCATACATTTTTGACAGGATTGACTGGGTTTGGGTCACACACAGTTCTAATATTTTTTCTTTTTCTTCTCCCAGCAGCAGTCACAGATGTCCCTCAGTGTACAGTCACATAGGACTATTTCAAACATTGCATAGAAGAATACATGGGTTTGGCATTTGTACACTGAACCCCTGCATCTTGTGCAGTGAGCCTCAGTGCCTATTGGTTTATATTGCTATTATTCTTCTAAAGCAAATACACAAGATTCTTTGCTTTATATCTGCTGGTCTGAATCTATTAGGATTTTCTAGGAGTTTCTGTGCTGGTCATCTAAGCTCCCAAAGTTACAAAACCCAGTTCTATCCAATAGTCAGAACAACATCTGTGTTCCCCTTAAGAATTCTTTTAAGCTTTGGTCGATCAGGAAATTAACAGGAGAAGAAGTTGCAGCTTTAACACTAAGATTTATTCTGGTAGTCCAAATAGCACAGATAAATATACTGGCTGTCTTCAGTGACATAGCTTACATAGACCTTGGGCTCTTTCACATGGAGGAGGCAAGTGTCATTAAATTGTGCTTAAATTGTGCAAATAGTGTGATTGGGGGGAAGATTATCACACTCCTGAGCACTTCTCCCATTCGTGTCCCGTGCATAAATAGGAATAGATGCGTCATTGGGTAATAATGGGAGTTTCCATTATTCCAAAGTCCCTTGAATCAGTCTAGGCACAATATTTAACCACAGTTAGAATTATGTAGCAAAGCATTACATCCCTTCTCCTAGCATATCTGTTTAACCTTATCTGTACATTGGTATTTGGCTGGGTAATAAACAAGATTCATCAAGAGAGAAATATCTTACCACATGTAGGAGTTTGGGTTATCAGCAGTTGCTTGGGGGCAGCAGCCTAGTTGGAGGAAGCAAAATCTGGTGCCTTGCTGCTCCAAAGGCTTCTGTTTTATACCCTCTTTGGCCTTTATTTAGGCACTCCTTGTCTGTTCTTACATCCAATCAAAAGAGGGATTTGAGGTAAAGCAGGTGTTATTGTATTCTGCCTGTTTCAGCCAGTGTACATGTTGAAGTTTATTTTTTCTCCCAAACTATTTGTGCCTCCTTTTCATATATACAGGTGTGAAGCTGTTTTGCTGGCATTAGGCCATCAACGTTGTACTGTTAGGATTGTTGTTATTATAATCTGGCAATTACCTTTATTTTAGCTTTGTTTATACTTAGGCTGGCTCCCTTCCTGGGGTGAACAGACATTTATTTTCATAACATGCTAGTCTGCAACGCATCGCTCTACAGCTCCAAAATCTTAAATGAGGCAAACAGAATCTAAAAAGCAGCTCAGCCTGTTACACTTGTTACTTCCATTGATTTTAATTTACTGTTTAGTTTTTCATCCTGAGAGTTCTTACTACAGTAATGTTGGTAAAGGTATGTAGGAAGCCACAGCTTTGACTTTAGAAGACCCGAGGAGAGCTATTAATAACAGGATCTCTTGGATCCCTAAGTCAAAACCTGCTTGATAACACAGAACAAGAACAAACTCTTGTAACTTAACATGAGTTAAATAGCAGATTTAAAACCAGTTCTGCTCATACCTTAACCTCCAATTGCTAGAATTGAGCTGAAACCCAACAACACATATTGCATGAAGTTTGGGTTTTCTTCAGACCCAAATGAGATGTTAAGTGCATTGCAAAGTATAAAAACACACCACATCTAAATGTGTATTTGTGTGTGCTGAATCTAGTGTGTACACCCCAAAAGCTCAGAGCTAGAAAACACAAGGTAGAATAAAAATACAGTGTGCCCACGTCATACGGGGGCGCGCTTTATGTGGCTTTCAGCATATGTTGAAAGCTGCATGGGGAGAAGGAGCGGTGCATCCCATAGGGAACAATTGGGCGTGTGCCCATGGCGTGTGTGTGCCACCACACCACACTGTCGCATTCAAGAGCCCCATTCATTTGGAGCTTGAGCATAGGCATAATTCACTTTACGCAGGGGAGTCCGGAACTGTTACCCCACATAATGAAAGGGCGCACTGTAAAATAAAATCAGGGAAAGTGTAAACCTTGTTTACCCCAATGAATGTCATTGGACTTTTTTTCACACGGGGAAAATTGGAAGGCTAACCCAGGGTCAATCCATGGTATTTCTCATAATTTCTCAAAAGAATATCAAACGAAGCTGAACTCAGTCAGAAGACAATCCAAACTCAATCGTGGGTCATCCCAGAAATAGAATATAAACAGAATATAAATATGTATAGAATATAAACAGAAATAGAAATAGAAAACGATTGAATTTATAAACCCTTTCCCAAGTCAATTCGAATTTGTGTTAGTATGAAATGCATCTCTAGTTCAGCCATGGGATTCTCCCCGTTACAAACAGACAATTCCCATGATCTTTTGTTGTTGCGATTTTCCTTCCTGTATTCCCTGACTGCCAAGAGCAAAGCAGCTGTTTCGGAGGAAAGATCGAAGGGGAGACAAGTAAAGGCAAACCCCCTGAGGAAATCTTGCCCAGAAAACCCCATGATGAGGTCTGGCATAAATCTGAAATGACTTGAAGGCACACAGCAACAATATAAAAACTCAAGTTTAATGCTCTGACAGGAAATGTTTTCAAACAAGAGGAGGAGGAGGAGGAGGAGGAGGAGGAGGAGGAGGAGGAGGAGGGTGATTGGTCTTTTTGGCTGGCTTCCAGATGTGATCCTGTCCTCCCTACATAGGCGCAAACACATTAGTTCGCAATGAAGAAGCCGATGGATATGTGCTCATGTGATGAATGCATTTGCATTCACACTGTTTTCTCCTTGGAATGGACACTGTGTTGTCTTTGTGTGTGATGAGCTAGTACGTAATTTCATGCATTTTCGAATTGGCCCCACTTTCTTCTTCTTTTGGGATGGTGATACATTCTTCCTGTGTGAAAAAAGTAGATTGTCACCCAGCAGAAGACATTTCTATTTCTCCTGAAGGAAGCAAAACAGTGACAATCAAAACATGCTGTTTCGCTTTGATGCACAAAACCTTAGGGCAGATATTCATCAAAACATTTCATTTGTTCAGATTGACTTGTATCTTAAACTCTGTGTGTTGTTTGTGGCCTACAGCACCATTCAACTCCCTCCAGTCTAATGAATGGTAAGGGATTGTAGGAGACCTAGTCCAAAGTATTTGGGTGACCAAAGTTTCCCCATCTCTGCCCTATGAGGCATCCAGGCCACACAGTTTTTTTTTGAGGGTGGGGTTTGCATACTTTCACACATGCCCTGGCTATATGTATGCTGCAGGCAAATGTATGCATACTGCATATAAGAGAGCTATGCAGTGAATTACTTTGGTTTGCTCTTGGTAGCTAAGTGCTTGTAGTTCAATAGGCTTTCTCATTCTCTAGAGTTTAAACCTCTGCCTATTACACAAGAATATCATTTCTTCTTGAGTTATTTAAGGAGAAATCTGATATGCTTTTGAAACATTGCTATGAAAGCATTTACTGTTCTGCAAGGATCTAGGGAAGTTCCAGGAAATCCCATTGTTGTTCATGGTTTCATTGAGTCCTGATTAAATCGCAGGTGCCTAAGAAGACTTGCTGCAATAAAGCTACTGTAGCTATTCTTTTTTACTTATATACATACATACATACATACACATCCACGCATGCGCACACACACACACACACACACAGTGAGTAGATAATGCTAAGACTATTTTCCCCCCTGAAATGCCTGTGATGACTCTTCAATCATATTTCTTTTGGAGGGGAGATCAATTAATTTGATTTTTACGATACTGAGGTGATTATGGGATAAGCCTGTTCACTCTACCCTGTTCTTTGGAAATGGGTCTTCTCCCAATTTTGGCATATTATTGTGCTATAGACCTCTTTGTTCACAGTGACAGGAAAAACAGTTTGGTCCTATTGCAAGATGTCGAAAATAGAGCTACCTCCTCACCGACATTTACAATACAATTAGTTAGGTTCATTTAGGCAAATTATTTTCTGTTGGAATCATATGTAAATTAAATTTAAATGCAAATTACTTATTTTTCAAGTAAACATTTACCTTACATTATTTCGCATGCATATTTAATACATATATTTAAGAATTTTTTAGGTGGGGGGGAACCACATTTTCACTATCTGTTTATAAATGTCATTTATTTTCTTGCCCAATGACATTTATTTCCTTTCAAGTGAAGCCAAAAACCTAACAGAGGCAAATGATTCCAGTGGCAGTTTCTGTTCCAGTCTTCCATTTTGCAAAGTTTACTTGTCCCTGCCCCCATCATGACTATGAAGACAATTTTTTTGTGTGGGGTTTCAACATTGCTGAACAAGGAATATTTCAGATATTCAGATGTGCTGTGAAACGTTCTGATATCTTCTGAAGAATTTCCTCTTGCTTCCTACCTCACATATAAGAGTGAAGGGCAAAATATATGGTCCTGTGCTGTAACAGCTATCATAATATGTTTGGTGTGCACCAATGAATGATGTTCCAGATTCAGTTTGTGACACAGTTGGCCCTTGGTATTTGCTGGTGTTTGGTGCCAGGACCCTGTGGATACCAAAATCTATGGATGATCAAGTTCCATTAAAAACAATGGCATAGTAAAATAGTGTCCCTTATATAAAATGGTAAAATCAAGTTTTGCTTTTGGGAATTTCTATATATTTTAAACATGTTTTCAAACCTTGGATGCTCGAATCTGTGAATCAAAAGTCTATGGATATGGAGGGCTGACTGTAGTTACAAATCATTCTCTCACTATTTACAAGTCCATTTCCAGTTGGGAAATAGTAGTGAAATTACCAGTCATAAGGAGAGTTATATTTTTCCTATTGGTATTTATGTGACAAGGGACACAGGGGCTTAGCAGTTAAGATGCAGACTCTGATGACCTCAAGGTCAGCAGATTCTCCACTCTTCATAGACATGGAAAAGAAATAGGTAGGAAGCTATTGGTATTCATCATGCCACATCTATTTCTCTCTCTCTGTCTGTTTATCAGTCCATCTATTTATATCAAAAGCAAATGAAAAACTGCCTCCATTCTCCTGAATCACTATGTTTTAGCCCTCAAAAATTACCAGGCTTGGGGACAGATTCATCAAAGATTTGGTGGGTAGTTAAGATGCCTAGATACAGTCTTTAGATGGATGGCTGTTGGAGTTAATTCCTTCCTTGCTGACTGGAAAGCATCTGCAAAGTACATTGCAAAATATATTTCCTTGATCATTGAGCCACACTGACCTAACATAACACTGTAGAAACACCTTACTCTTTGCCACAGAACACCCTGCTGTCATCCCTGATCAAAAAAACAAATTAATCAAAGTGCATTGGATAGCTCAATAAACCTTTTCCTTGCACTTGTTTCAAGTTTATCTTCACTTTTTGCTTCCATGTAATTAACAACTCATAATTTAATGCTGTATATTCAAATATTCATAAGTAACAAATCTTTTCAATTTTTGCAGTTACTGGATGTTAATTCTGATTGTTGCATTAAGGAAGCAGTGACTACTTCCACTGCTTTTACAGCTTGAGGAGGAAGCATTTGTGTGTCTCAGAAGTAGAACACAATATATATTTTTAAATTTCAGTGAGATATTATACTATCACTCATGTTATGTGTCATGTTCTACAGCAGAGGTCAATGCCTGCCTTACCAAAGATCCTGATTTACAAAATGCTGCAGGAGTTAAAGATGGTTAAATTCTGAAAATTTAAATTTTGCAAGTTGAGAATTCCCAAGGGATATTAGAGGTGAGCTTATCATAAAAATGAACAGCACATCACTTTTCAGCTGCCCATTTGGAAATTATTTGCCTGTTTCTGGATTGTGACTGAGAAATTTCTGATAATGCCAGTCTTGATGCTCAGAGAGGGTTGCACATTGAATGGTGGAGAAGTATGAGCCCAGAAAGGAATCTGTAATTTCTTAAAAGGTAAATGTGGGGTGCAATTTTGGTGTTAAACCTTTTAAATGGTTATGCAGTTATGAAAGTTAAACTTGTAAGAGTTCAGCTTTCCTCAGCAGAACAGCAAAAGTGTAGGTCAGACTATTATTTTAATCCGACTTCCTAAAGAATAAACACTTCTCTCTCTCTCTCTGGCTTTTCTTCGCGAACGAAGATTCAGGAAGGACTCATCCCATGCTTTCTACAAGCACGCTGATGACTAAAAAGGCCGATCTGACATAAAGAAGTCCGGTTGCAGTAAGCACAGCAGAATGTCTCCTTGGGTGATGTTTCCAAGTTGTAGTTCTTTCTGCGTTGTTGTTTTTCTTCGAGACTCATTCGGCGTGAGTTTTCGAAAAAGGCTGCAGCATCGTACAGTTTGTAGTTGAAAAACTAATAATAATAACTTTATTTATTAATACATAACAAACTAAATCCTATCCTAACTGTTGTTAATAGAGCAGTAAGAGACTGTTAATCTCACTTAGAGGAGACTGTTACTCCATCTTAGACTTAGAGGAGGCAGTTACTGAACTGAGAGGAGACTGTTTAGAATCTTGGGAGAGAGTCTGTTAAACAGCCTCCAAGATTGAGTGCCAGGAGTCACATGTATAGATAAAATGTGATAGATAGATGAAAGCCCCTGTCTATCTAAGGAAGCAATGGAGAGTGCAATACATAACATTTTCACCAGTAAAGTTATGCAAATAACACTATCCTATGCATAATTACTAAGAAGTCAGTCCTATGGCATTTAAAGGAGTTTTACCGCCAAGTAAGTGAATATAGGATAGTAATTTTAATAAAATATTTATGCATTTATTTTATTGCATTTTTAGAATTATCTTCACAGTGTACAATACAATACAATACAATACAATACAATACGTATTTAATTAAGAGCCAGTGCAATGTAGTGATTTGCTCATTGGACTGTGGTGTGGAGACCAGTGTTCAGATCCCCACTCAGTCATGACAACCAACTGGATGAGCTTGGGCAAGTCACACTCTCTTAACCTCAGAAGGCCAAGGTAGACTCCCTCTGAAGAAAATTTGCTAAGGCCACCGCCTGATAGATTTGCAATAAATTCGAAATGGCTTGAAGACACACAACAACAGCAAAAGTATTCACTTGACTAAAAGGAAGGTGATATAATTAAAAAATTTAATCAGGTTATTTCTCTACATTTATTATAAAAAGAGAAGGAAAAATGTAAAACAAAAAGGAACATAATAACTGTATTTGCTCATGTATAAGTCTAGATATTTTAGTAAAAGAAATTAACTCAAAAATGTCAATGTAAGTACAGTGGGCACGTTATCTCAGATTAGGGGCACAGGTCCCCCATGAAAAGTGGAAAAACAACAAATAAAAAAACCTATCTTTTTTTACCTGAAAAGAGCACCTCTCTAGAAATCAATAGGGCCTCCAGCACAACTCTGTGGTTAATATCTGCCAGAGGAAGACCATAGAATTGAGCTGGAAGACCTACAAATGCCTAGAGAAGTATTCACTCTATCCAGTGCAACCTCAGGCAGACATTGACTCCAAAATTGTGCTGAAGGACTTACAGATTCCTAGAGGGAACATATTAATAAATCTGTGAATAACCAAATCTGCAAAAATCAAAACCACAAATGTGGGGGGATGGTTCTACTGTACTTTAAGTCTTAACAAAGGAGGAACCATCCCCTTTTCTGAGTAGAGTGGCAAAAAGGAATAGCCTGTCCTGGGTCTGTCTTGGGAGTATCAAAAGAAGCCCAGCCTTTAAGGTGAGCACAATCAGTTATGCCTCCTTGAATTTTGTAAGTTCTTTGGCCTCATTTCTTTTGCTTCATCCTTTACAACCTTTGTTACATACCCCTAAGTTTTACCCTCGACCTATCCATGGGTCATATTCACATCTGTAATTTTGGCCTTAAAACCTAACCTTGACTTGTCCATGAAGTGAACTTATGGTCAAGTATATTAGCTTCACTAAGCCCTGACTGAGATGAAAAATGACCAAACCTTGCAAACATATTAGTCTGGATCAGTATTCAAATATTCAAATACTGTATCCAAATATTGAATGCTACAAGATCCCTTTGCTTGCAAACATGTTAGGGCCTTGTCACAGATCAAGTGATAGCAAACCCAAGGTTTTTTTTTTGTTTGTTTTGTTTCTGTTTCTGTTTTTAAACAAGCAAGTTGTCAATCATCAGGGAGCTGTTATCAGCTTGGCTCCTTGACTCATGTACCTGTATTATTATGTATATTTGTAAATAGTTGTTTTCACACATATTAAGCATTATATAACTTAAATCGTCTTGGCTATATATATGAGAAATATATGCCCCATCTTGAAAGATTATCATTCTGTTTTCACACAGAAATGGTTATATAATGACTATGCTGGCTTCTGTTTGGAAAATCAGCACCATGGATAGCACAGAAGTTCAGACTTAAGGACAGAAAGTGTTTGCAACCACACAGTCTCCATTTTAAGTGTCATCTCCACAGACTAGAACAGAGGAGGTCCCATGAAATTGTTTGTCTTTTAGCTTGGCCTGTAAGAAAGAAAATCAAAGAAGGTCTGGTGGGCATTTTCTGTACACATTCAACCCATCATGGTGCACAATTCTCCTTTTGTGGAGAGTGCTTTTTTGTGTCAATACTGTGTGGCCTGGGAACCCACACAAAAAGGCCTTGGTAGACTACAGGCAACTACCAACTGCACAGTTCCCACCCTTAGTCTAATGCAGTGGTTTCCAAACTTTGGTCCTCCGGATGTTTTGAACATCAGCTCCCAGAATTACTAAATGCTGGCCAAACTGGCTAGCACTTCAGGGAATTGAAGTCCAAAACACCCAGGTGACCAAAGCTTAGGAATTGCTGGTCTAATGTTTCTTTTCCAGACTTCAGAGAGATATGGTGTAGGGAATTTTATAACTATGGAGCAGCCAGAGTAAACATGTTTGGAGCCTTAAGGAGCCTGACTTTACAGGAAGGTCTCAGTGTAGCAACATTATAGTCATGCAGATAATTGTTAGCTGTTGACTATGGGAAATGTTTTGTACCTTAATTCTTTGACCCTCTCTATATAGATAGGTGTTGTGTTACTGGATATCAAAGATCTAATTTCCAGAGGTCAGTTATATTGAGACTTTATTAAACTATTGATACAAACAATAATTTGTTCATATCAGTTATTCCAAAACTCTGGTCCTCCAGGTGTTTTGGACATCAGCTCTGAGAAGCCTTGGCCATCTTGTCCAATGGTCTGGGATCCTGGGAGCTGAAGTCCAAAATACCTGGAAGATCAGAGTTTGGGAATCATTGGTTTGTACAATTGGCCCTCTGTATCTATGGATTCTCCATCCTTGGATTGAACCATCTATGGCTTGACAATCATTTAATAAAACAAAAATTCCAAAAAAGGAAATCCTGATTTTGCCATTTTACATACAGGACACAATTTTACTACACCACTGTATAAAATGGGACTTGAGCATCCACAAATTTTGGTATCCACTGTGGGTTCTGGAACCAAACACCAGCAGACAGCAAGGGCCCATAGTATGATAACTATGTACCTTCTTAGCTTTGTCGCCTCTATGTTACTACCTCTACATGTTATCCTTGATATAAGGACTAGTTTGAATAGCCTGGAGCTTAGCAACAGGTCATGCCTTTTCCAGTGATTCAAAACATGCATTTTGCTTGTGTGAGGTTTTATTTTTATGTGGTAGTACTTGTAGGTTTATCCGACAATAACAATGCAGGTGAGGAGAATAGTCATTCAAGTGGCAGCTTAGTTCTTACCATTGAGATGAGTTGCTGAGACTGAAGATCCTAGGTAAATTCTGGGTGTTTGTACAGCAGTGAAAACAATATTGGCCTTCTTTTATCATTTTATAAAAAGCTAATGCAGCTTAGAAATGTTGGATAGCAGTGTGTGTGTGTGTGTGTGTGTGTGTGTGTGTGTATTGTGCGTGTGCATGTATAAAGTATCTCCTATCAAGCTGCATGGGTAGCTCTCAGGGGCAACAGGTTAACTGGCTTAAGATATCCACAGTTCTTTCTGGAAAATTGCCACCTTAGTACAAGGACTGTGGCAATGTAGTAGAGTTGGCAAGTTCATTGGAGACTTGTGGTACTTTACATTCTCCATGGCATGGCTGATAGCAACATCTCTACCACAAGTGATTACCACTGCATTCTTAACACACACATCAGAGGAATGGGATAGTAGCCCTGGCCTTTTTTTCTGGAATGAATGTCTAAAGCAAAGCTCTAGCAATATATCAAGAAGCTGCCACCTATTTGTCTTCCTACAGGAAACCCATTATTTTCAGGAACAATTCTCTTTATCATTGCTTCCATAATGTATGTGTTATGCTGCAGACCTAAATTTGAAACAACAATGTTTTATTTAAAAATGGACTGGCATAGAGTCAGTGTGGTGTAGTGATTTGAGCATTGGTATACAACTCAGGAGAGCAGGGTTTAAATCCCCCCTACTCATGATCTGGAAACTTAGTGGGTAGCCTTGGCCAAGTCACACCTTCTCAGCCTCAGAGGAAAGAAAAAGCAAAATCCCCTCTGAACAAATATTGCCAAGCAAACCCTGTGATAAGTTCATCTTAGGGTTACCATAAGTTGGAAATAAAGTGAAGGCATACAACAAGAATAATGAATTTCATAGTAAACTCTAAGTTAGGCTTCCCTTCTCAAATTGTATTTTGCCTCTTCACTTTGAACCTGATGTTTTATTACCTCTCCTGCTCTTACTTTCTCTTTCCCTGACACCCTGACACTTATCTTGTCATTTAGTATACAATGGTGCTTTCTGCACCGGCATTTGGGACGTCCAGAGGACGTCCCATTTTAAAAAAGGGGCGTCTCTTATAGACGCCCCTGGGCCTAGTACGGACTCTGTCCGTACAAGATGGCGCCGGCCCTTCTACATGGCCGGCGCCATCTTTGCGTATCGGACGCTGAGAGTCCATACGGGTCTCGTCCTTTGTGACGTAGCGAGTGCGCCCCTGGCGCCTCCCTACGTCGCAAATGCAACGGAAAAAGAAGCTCCATTTTGGAGCTTCTTTTTCGGTCCGCGCGGGAGTCGCGCCGTGTGGAGGCTCCGGCTCCCCTGCGGACCTACCGGCGGCGGCGGCAGAGTGCCGCAAAGTGGCGGTATGTACCCCGCCAATATTTTAGCTGAAAGGAAGCTCCATTTCTTGCTACCGTTCTATAAATATTAAAAGTCTTTGGTTGCATTTCAATGAGACATTAATGTGAGGAGTACAGTAGGCCTTGGTTTCCACTGGGGTTTGGTTCCAGGACCCTCCGTGGATACCAGAATCCATGAAAGTTCAAGCCCCATTAAATAAAATAGATAGTAAAATGGTGTCCCTTATATAAAATACCAAAATCAAAGTTTGCTTTTTTGGAATTGCTCCACCATACGCGGGATTTCCCTTATATGGGAATGGATCCCCTGTGTAAGGGAAGGTCCCACTGTACTAACTTATCTCTTATTTTAGACAAAAAGAAACAATGCAAGTTTTTCCCCCGCCTAATCCAGCAATATACCGAGTTCTGTACTGAAGCCAGTATAATATATAAAGTCATAAGGTTCGATTCCCCTCCCAGCTATGAAACCCACTGAGTGACCCTGGGCAAGTCACACTTGCTCAGCCTCAGAGAATGGCAATTGCAAATGGCCAAGCAAACCCGTGATAAGTTCACCACAGGGTTGCCATCAGTTGGAAATGACTTGAAGGCACACAACATCTCTCACAAAGTCTTATGAAGTAAAATAAATAAATAAATAAATAAAAAGAAACTTTAACCCAAATTGAATTAGCAGATATATGCTCTATTCAGATCACAGGGTACTATCAGTGTTATAGAATGTATGATCTTTAGGATATCACACCTTTTAGATAGTTTCAGCTAAAATGAACTTGTCAGAAATCCTTTTTGATGTAAATGTTTTGTTCTTGGTAAACATCATTCTTCACTTCTTTCCTGATTTCTTTTAACTGCCCTCCCACTGATCTCAGTTAACATTTACATTCAAGCCTGTGTGGATAATATTAAAGCAAAGTCTTATAGACAGCTGCTTGTTTATGGCAGATGTATTTTGGAATGTCTCAAACTCTTTGTGAACAGGTTTTGGATGATTTGGGCCGATCCAAGGCTATTAATCCAAATCCATACACACCTTCTGAAACTAGTTTGGTTTAAAAAGATCCAGGTGACTACCAAGCCTAGTAGTGCATGTAAATGAGGCTTACAGACCTTTTGGTCTGCCATTTCTGAATGCAACACAACCGCCTTGTACAAATGACTTGAAAGTGCTTGACAACTGCCTGGTTTTGTATTTACAAGTAGGCAGACATACAGATTTATTAACTTATCTTTTTATTATGGTAAACAAACAAATGAAGTAATAATAAAAGAGAGAACATAAACTAAACATAATAACTTCGAGAGAGAGAGAGAAGGGGAAAAAACAATAAAACACTGAGAGGCTATATGACTAGTGGATTCTTTCCAGTATGTTGGGTCAAAAGCTAAATAAATAATACAACAAACAGTTTACAACAAGCTTTTTATTATCACAGTTCTCTTGGTTTCTTACACTAGTTGTTTATCTGGGGTCCAAAACACACTGCAGAAATAATCCAGTTTGAACCCCCTTTAACTGCCCTGGATCAGTGCTAGGGAATCCTGAGAACTGTAATTTATTGCGCCATCAGAGCTCTCTGACAGAGAAGGTTAAATGTCTCACAAAACTACACTTCCCAGAATTCCTTAGCATTGAACCAGAGCAGTTAAAGTGGGCTCAAACTGGATAATTTCTGCAGTGTGTTACAGTAGCAGAGAAGTGAGAGTTGAAATAGATGGCCTTGATGGGGCGTCATGAGCCGCCCCACCTGAAGACGGATTGGGGCTGTGGCAGTCGCATGCTGCTGCCTGAATCTGCTGTGGCACTGGCCAAAAATGGAGCGGTTTTCAACTGCTCCTTTTTGGCCTTGGAAAAGCTGCCTTTAGTGGCTCTTCTGCAGCCCTGCGGCAGCTTCCCAGCATGTTGGGGCCTTGCAGCATGTAACTGCCATGCACTCAAGACATCTGGAAGCCTGCTAAAATGCAACTGCTCTGGGCACCTTCAGGGCATCATGGGGGTGTGCGATGTGTGCACACCAAACCTGCAGCCATCCAGAAGGCAGCCTTTAGTGCTGGTCTGTACTGGCCAGCACTTGGCAGCCCTGTTGAGACTGCACAGCTGCTGTCGGCATTAGGAAGTGAACTGTATAACTGCAGGGTATGTATCAGCATTGAGAGGATTTGTGAAACTCCCCATTTCTTTGTGTACTCGGTATTAGAAGGAGATGCCCTACCTATAGTATGATATATAGTACTATGAAAAATTGTGAGGTATGAAGGTAAAGGAAATGAAGCACTTAAGGAGATGACTAGTATGACATTGGAGAAAGACTTAGGATCAATTCAGCTGAGCACAAATGGGTTAAGGCCCATTTTAGATGCAACTTTGCAGCAGTGAGAGCATATATATATATATATATATATATATATGAGAGATTCTTTGCTGCCTCTGTTGTATTATCTCATACCTGACTAATGCAGCTGTTCCAGGTAGTAAAAGGCCTATTACATCCTATATCTCACACTGCTGAGTAGGAGCACTGTGAAGAATTTGCTAAATACTTTACAAAGAAAATTGCTTGGTTCATTCTGATTCAGAGTCCACATTGCAGGTAGAGTTTGGGGAGGCAACTGAGGCAGGTACTTGTCCCGTTTCGATGGATGACTTTCAATATGCTGAACATGATGAGTGGACAAGCCGCTTGAAGCGGTGAATCCAGCCACTTGCCTGTTAGACCCATGTCCATATTGGCTAATTAAATTTGCCAGAGAAGGACTAACCTGTTGGGTAATGGAGGTTATAAATGCTTCATTGAAAGAGCACTGTGTTCCAATCTCTCTAAAAGAAGCAATTGCAAGACTTTAAAAAAACATCTTTCATGTGACCCCCATCTCCTTAGGTAACTATCGGCTTGTCTCTAATCTCCCCTTTCTAAGTTAGGTCCCAGAGTGAGTGGTGGCAACACAACTCCAAGCTTTTTTGGATGAAATGGATTACCCAGTCCAATTCCAATTTGGCTTCAGTTCTGGTTATGGACAGAAACCGTCTTGGTCACCCTCGACAGGGAGAATGTGGCTCAGTTGGTCCTTAACTTGAGGCAAAGTTATCTGAAAGACCTTCTTTTCCCAAATGAGCCTGCCAGAAATGTGAGATATTCAGAGGAGGCCCTGTTGTGTGTCCCAGCAGTTAGTGAAGTTAGGTGGATGGGTTAAATAGAAAGCCAGCGAACACTTCAGGAATATAATGTGGTGGTGGTTTGGTATTGTGCTCCTTTTTTAATTCCCTTCCTCCTCTTTTCCCTATTGCTAAGGTAATAGAAAATGCAGAAAGAAAGCTCTGCTTCAGCCTTGTAGATATTGCTATACAGGTTGCAGAATGTGATGGAAAATAAGCACCTGATCTCTCAGCACCTCTTTTTGCTGTTTTTATTTGTATTTTATCTGTTTTAGTTGGCTCATCATCTGCCTTATTATTTTAGAAATTTTGCTATGGTAATAATCCCAGCTATTCCAATTTCATAGAGCCTTGAAGAGCAAAGAAGATGGAGGTGTTTTGCTAAAAATGATTGTATAATAGTATTTTCTTAAGCTTCTCAATTTCTTTTTCAATAAAACAGTGATTCCCAAAGTGCATGTTAAGGCAAATTGTTATTGTGTCCTGAGAGGGGAGGGGAGGAATAAATAAGAAGTTTCTGCAAGCCCAAAGCACCTGCATATTGTGGGGGGAGGCTTCTTGGAGGCTGAATGTTTCTGGTATATCATTTCATTGAGAACAACTGGAGAAATGCCAGAAGTATTGTTCATTAAAAGAGGCTTCCCATTTTGGATAGAATGTGTTCAGGCATTTGCCTCTTTCCACCCAGGAGGAACATTTCGGACAAAGCCTTAGGCACACCAAACCAAAACAGGGGATTGCTTTTTTGAAGATCTTCTACCATGTAAGCAATTCTAGATGTTGATGTAATACATGACTTTGCAGTTTGGATTCTGCCAAAATTATGTGTGCTCTCCAATTATTCCAAATCAGTAGTGACAGTTCAGTCTAACCATCTTTCATTTTTCTTCAGCTGCTTTTAAAATTTCCAGTTTTTCTCTTTCCCTCCCACTTTCCCCTTTTGTCTTCAGTTTACTTCAGAAGCTGCAAACTTAGTTCAAAGTGCAAAAGTACTCAGCTAAGCATGGGGAGGGGGGAATCTGGGTAAAAATTAAGGGGGGGGGGAGAGAAACAACTGGTTTGTCATTGTGTGGGTCTACTACAGGTCTCCAAGCAAGAGTTAGGATTTCCTGGAGCAGATGACCACACATTCAGAATGGAGAAATGTAGCAATAATGGAGATAATTGTTGGAAGTAAAACTCTGCGAAGATTAATGTGATCCAAAAGATTTCTCACTTGCCTTGCAGACAATTACATTTCCAGATGGTGGAAAAGGCAACAAAGGGATCAGCTATTTTAGATCCTGATGGATGGGAGTTATTTTTTTAAATCAGATATTGAAGGCATAATTTCAAACAGTTCCAATGAGCTGTTTTGCCTTAACAGATTAGAATACTGGGCCAAAACTAACCATGCATGGTAGTACATATAGGTGGTGGTGGGGAATGAAATACATAGATATAGGATGGGTGGTGCTTGGCTTGACAATAGTATATCTGAAAGGGATCTATAAGTCTTAATAGATCACAAGCTGAACATGTTAGAAGTGTGATGCAGCAGCTAAAAAAACCAATGTGATTCTTGGCTGCATCAATGGGAGTATAATGTGTAGACTGAGGAAAGTAATAGTGCCACTTTATTCTGTTTTGGTCACACCTCACCTGGAATACTGTGTCCAGTTCTGGGCACCACAAGTCAAGAAGGATATTGACAAGCTGGAATGTTTCCAGAAGAGGGTGACCAAAGTGGTGTAAGTTCTGGAAACCAAACCCTATGAGGGAGTGTCTTAGGGAGCTGAGTATGCTTAGCATGGAGAAGAAAATGTTAAAAGAGATGACGTGATAGCCATGTTTAAATATGAAAGGATGTCTTATTTGAAGGAGGAGCAAGCTTATTTTCTGCAGCTCCAGAAACAAAGACATGGAACAATAGATTCAAACTACAGTATAAGAGATTCCACCAGAATATTAGGAAGAACATGCTCACATTAAGAGCTGTTTGACAATGAAAAATGAACCTTGGAGTACAGTGGAGTCTCCTCCTTTGGAGGTTTTTAAACAGAGGCTGGATGGACATTTGTAAGGAATGCTTTGATTATATGTTCCTGAATGTCGGGAGTTTGGACTGGATGGCCATTGTTTTCTCTTCTATTTCTATGGTTCTATGAATCTTGCCCTTTCTGCTGGGCTTAGGCAAAAGGAAACTGCTGCAACCTCTAGTATCATGTCTGATTTTCCTAATTTATATACTTTGCCATCTAGACCACACTCTGAAGTTGCTTGGCCACATGTACCCCAACTTTCATTTGTGAAATATTAGAGGGCATGCGAGCCAGCATAGTGTAGTGATTTGAGAATTGGAGAATCACTCTGGAAATCAGGATTGAAATCCCCACTTAGCCATGGAAACCTGAAGGCACACAACAACAACAACAACGCAGCTTTTGACAATCCACATTCTGCTTGTTAGTACCTAAATTTGACACCTAAATTTGCAAGAAATAGGACATTTCTAAACATAAAAGAGAAGGAAAATTTCTGCCTTCGTTCCTTACCAAAGTACTTAAAATGTCCGTATACATAAAACACCTTTTTCAACCCTTGTTCAAGTTGAGGTGATATTTTTCATTCTTCAAGCCACTGCACTCCCTGCCTCCTTCCTTCCCTCAACTAGCCATTTCCCACTGCTCTCTCAGGAAAACTACATAGATAGGGCTGTGATGCAGCTAGAAATAAAACACATTCATAGCTCTTGGGAGGGCTGTTTATTCCTCTACATTTCTTGATTCTTGAATGTTTAAATATGATGAGAACCTGAACAAGATAGGCTAGGAAAACAGCAGCATTTTTGTTGCATCACACAGCAGTAAGGAAGTGTGACACTTACTTCTGATTAGATTCATTTACTCAGAGAAAGTAGCAGTTCTTTTTAAAGTCCATATTATTCAGATTAAAAATCACTAAGAGGCAGTACAGACTGGCACTTTGTGCCAGCCTGACTATGTACTAGGGGTAAAGAAGGGCTGAGTATTCACACGCTCCAAGTCCTTCTTCCTCTGCTGGGGCACCATCTTGGCTCATGCCCGTTGACATGGGGTGCACCATGATGATGTCCCTTGTGTGCAGCACCCAAATAGCACTGCAGACAAGGGATGTAATAATGCCACGCTAAGGCAGTTATGGCGCCCCTTCTATGGCACAAAAAGAAGCCTCTTTTCAGGGCTTCTTTTTGCTCCATGCACAGGTCACGGTGTGTGGTTGCTGCGGCCTACTTCTAGAGCTGAAAGGGGTGGCATTCAGCTGCCCATCTGTCGAGCTCCTATCTTCCTTCCATAATGAAAAAGTCTCAGTCAACTAACTCCTTTTTCTTCCACATAAATCTTCAAGAGATTCATTTGTTTGCTTGCTTATATTTTAGTAAGGCAGAATTAAACACATCTCTTTCTCCTCTTGCACCAGTAGGTGAAACAATACACAAGAATTGTGGAGCAGTAACTGCATGAGCCGGCATATAGTTACACTAGGGCCCTGGAGGCCAGAATTCAAATGTTCGCTCCGTCATGGAAACCCATTGGGTGGCCTTGGACAAGTCACTCTCTCTCACCCTCAAAGAAAGTGATGACAAACTTCCACTCAACAAATCTTGACAACAAAATCCCAGATTCACCTTAGGGTTGCCATGAGTCAGAAATGAAGGTACAGTGTGGTATGGTAGTTTGAGTGCTGGACAAAAGCTCTGGGAGATGAGGGGTCTGAATCCCCACTTGGCCATGGAAGCCCACAGAGTGACTTGGGCAAGTCACATTCTCTCAGCCTCAGAGGAAGGCAATGACAAACCCCCTTTGCAAAATCCTGCTGCGAAAATCTCATGAAAGGGTCATCTCAAGTATGACCTAAGTCAGAAATTACTTGAAGGCACCCAGCTATGTACAATTGATATTTTAGAGCTGAAAACAGTATCCAAAAGCTGTGCATTTGTGCCTTTTTCAAAAATGGCATCCATATCTCAAAACTCACCCCTCACTTCTACTATATACTGAAAAATATTTTAGTAGAGTGAAAATGCTATCTAGATAGCTACAGGATCGTTTCCTGATCTCTACTGTGCTTTTCCTGAATAATCAAAGACATTCTTAAGCAGAGATTACCCCCTTGCTATTCTTCATAGTATATAAACAGTTTTAATTTATGTATGTGCTAATACTACCTCCCTTGACTGAAGTGACAAAGGGTGACCTTGTATGTTTTTCCCAGGACATGTCACTGGATCAGTACATTTTGATAGCAAAGCCTTATTTTATTGGCGATATTTGCTGGGTTTTAATCTCCTTAACATCTCTCAACACATGGCAGGAATTAGCAGTCCTTATGTCTGCAAAAGAGTTATTGCAAGAGACAGATCTTCAAAGCCTTTAATAACCCCATAGAGCTGATCTAGAAAAGCAACAGGGGAAAAAAGGATGTGCTCTGCTCAAAGGTGTTGGAATAGCAGTATAGCCATATAGAAAAGGTTTAATGTAAAAACAAATTCACTAAATGGAGAGCAGGAATGAAGATTATAAGGATGGGAGAATCTCTTGTCATAGTTGTTTCCTATAGCACTTTTCATTCCAAAAATCTGAAAACAATTCACAAGATTGCATATTTAAAGCAACAAGGTACAGTAGAATCAAGCAACAAAATCATAAACCGGTGATAAAACTTCTATAATCACTAAAATTGCTAGAGATAACTGGCTTCATTAGCGATCAGAAAAACACCTGTAAAACAAGCAAGTATTCAAATAGTGGTGGGTGAATGCTACATTTGGATCCCACCAAATCTCTGTGGAGATATTGTAGACAGGTGCCATAACAGAGAAGGTCACCCTTCATACACAACCAAATGAATTCTACTCTCCCCAGGGCTTAGTCAGTCTATAGAGGGAAAAGCCATCTCTCAGATAGCCCAGTCCTGAGCTTTATAGGGCCTTATGAATCAAAAGTAGTCCCATGCTTACATGGTAATAAAAGAAAGAACAAATTTAGGTTTCTGCCATATCTCCATATTCTCATCATTTGGAGAGAGCCACTCACATGCCTACTTTGACACACACATTTCAGCTGGAGAAAGTGTATGATGTACATTGGTGTTATGACTACTGCTATGCACAATATGTGTGTGCATATGCTTTCATATTGCCTGTCAACTTATGGTGACCCATGAATTTCATAAGGTTTTCTTAGGCAAGGAATACTGAGAGAAGGGTTTGCCATTCCCTTTCTCTGAGATATAGTCTACAGCACCTGGTATTCGTTGGTGGTCTGCCATCCAAGATCTAAGAAGGGCTGACTGCGTAGCTTCCAAGATCACATAGGATTTACAAATTGCTTTTCCCCAACAATGTCTTGTGTGAAAAGTTCTAAAAACCTGTACGACAACTGAAGGGTAAACACTTTGCAGATTGCAAACTGGCTGTTTACAATTTTTTCAATGTGTAAAGCATTTTTCAGATTGAAGAAGTAACATTAGGGGAATAATCTTTCGTGGCTAAAGAAGCTTTTTAATAAAAATTCTTAGAATCTGTTTTATGGTAGAATGGTTCAGTCACTGTGTGACTTCAGGCAAAATAATTCACTGACCTCCATGTGCCTCAATTAGCTCACTGGTAGGAAGTGGGATAGAAGCTACATCTGGCTGAGAAAGGCAACTGCTGCTCTTGAATTTTAAATGAGAAGGTTATTTGAGACTCCAGTCCTTTGCACAATTACCTGGGAGTAATCCCTGTTGAACTTTCCTGTGTAAAGATACAAAACAAACAAACAAAGCCCAACCCTGTAGGTTTGTGTTTTATATATGCATTACATCTCACAGGCTTTCATTTAGTGTTGCTTCATGTAAGAAATTAAAGGGTATAAAAATGCATTTGGAGTAAAAGAACTCATAACGACTAGCCTTTTTAATGATATACAACTGCATTTGATGCACTATTAATATTTATTACCTTCCTACTGTTCAGACAAATACTATCTTCTAAAGTAGCTTGCATCAATAAAATAATGAGATGTCGGCCTGGCCTTTAGGCTGACAAAACTTGAAAGAGAAGTCACACATGGAAAGAGGAGGAAAGAGGACAACTAAAAGAAGGGGATAGATTTGATAATGTCAGGATGAAACACTGACTTATAAATAGTCATTTATATCTCATGAAGGCAAGGCAGATTGTCCATGATTGGTGCTCTTAACTGGATAGAGCTTCTGACCTAGTTGTAACAGACCTAGCAATCCTTTTACCATATGAAGGATCAACTTCTCCAGATGTTTTTTCCTCTACTGAGCTAGGGTAATTTTCATTTTACCATAATGTTCTTCCTGGCAGGTGGGGAGGAGAAGCTCCTGAAAGTGGCAATGTTTAATGATCTATAACTTTTTGCTTGGTGATATACACATTGAGATTCAGGAGGAGTATAGTCAGTTACGTGTTCAAGACTTTAAGAAAGCTGTTTTCAGTAAATTTAGGGAAATTGGGTCTGATCCCACAATCAGGAATACTAAATGTTAGGGGAATTCATGATTGATGAGAGTTTCCTAAAAGGGAGACACTGAAGGCAAAATTTCGGGCAGTTTCAATAAGGAGGGAAAATAGGAGGTGTCTAAAAGTTTCTAACAAAACCAAGAGGGATGTCCAATGAACATTCAGCTGAGTTAAGATTTAAAAGGGACATGTACAAGAAATGGAAAAGGGAAGAAATCAACAAAGAGGAATTCAGGAATTCAAATTTTAACATGGAGAAATGTAAGGCTCTACGATTAGGCAGGGAAAAAATGAAATTCATAGATGCAGATTGGGTGACGCCTTGCTTGACAACCATACATGTGAAAGGGACCTGAGAATCCTAGTAAATCACATGAGTCAACAGTGTAATGGGGGAACAAAAAAGGTCCATGCAATTCTAGTCTGCATCAATAGGAGCATAGCATCTAGACTGAGGGAAATAATAGTTACACTCTATTCTGCTTTAATCAGACTTCATCTGGAATATTGCATCCATTTCTGGGCACCACAATTCAAGAAGAATATTGACAAGGTGGAGCATGTCCAGAGGAGTGTGGCCAAAATGGTGAAAAGTTAGGGAACTGTGTTTATGAGTAGAGGCTTAGGGAGTGGGTATGTTTAGCCTGGAGAAGAGAAGGTTAAGAGATGATATGATAACCCTGTTTAAATATTTGAAAGGATGTTATATTGAAGAAAGAGCAAGCTTGTTTTCTGCTGTTCCAGAGACTAGAACACAAAGCAATGGATTCAAACTACAGGAAGAAAGATTCCACCTAAAAATCAGGAAGAATTTATTGACAGTAAGGGCTGTTCAGCAGTGGAATATGCTCCCTTGGAGCATGGTGGAGTCTTCTTCTTTGTAGATTTTAAAACAGAGGCTGGATGGCCATTTGTCCTGGTGGCACAGTGGATAAATGGCTATACTGCAGGCACTCACTCAAAACCAGAAGGTTGTGAATCAATACCAGCGAAAGGGCTCAAGCTTGATCCGGGCTTGCATCCTTCCGAGGCCACTAAAATGAGTACCCAGATGGTTGGGGGCAATTAGCTTACAGATATAAACCACTTAGACACTATTGGTTCAGTATGAAGCAGTATATAAATGAAGCTGTTTGCCATAACATTCCAGCCTAAATAAGATGGGGAATTCCACTCAGTGGCTGAGGGCAGTTGAGCTCCCTGTGGTTGTGGTGCATGGGGAGGGGTCTTTTAATGGTAAAATGTCCCCATCAGGAGATTCATAGAGTTCCCATCTTTGTCATAAAGTTGAAAATATTCTTCCCTTCATGGGAGAAATTGTACTTTAAAACAGTTTTTAATTTAGATTATTTAAAGGAACATTGTTCCAATATCTGTCAGGGGAGATTTGTTACAGCAATAGCAATAGCAGCTTCATTTGTACACCGCTTTATACCACACAAAGGGTTGGCTGGAGAGATGTCATAGGTTGACATCTGGGCCTCAGCTGGACCCACATCAGGTTGCTTCCCAGACCTCAAACAGTTAAATAGGTTTTAGGTCAATCAAGTTGGTCCTTGTTTAACCCAGTTTATGTTGTCTGGTATCATTATTTCATGTTTAATTAACAAACAGTACACTGTTGGATAAATAGGCAAGCTAGCCAAGCTAATTATATTAATTAGCTTTCAAACTTTTTTTAAAATGCAGTCATATTTTTAGTTCTTTGTCTGCACACTTTAGGAGTCAAAAGAGGTGGAGGAAACTGGCAAGGTTACTTTAAAAGTTCCAAAAACAATCAGCATGTGCTCTGTATAAAATTGTGAGGCCCAATCAGTTTATCAATGTACCCTTCCTTGTCCTGATATCACTAAGCATACCTTGGCAAATGGAGGGGAATCCATGTTGTACAGGGCCTCCAAGAAATATAAAAGATGCATCCAACAAGGGTGAATTCATTTTGCACAGTAACCCTGTTTCCCAAACACATTAGTATGCTCTGACACCTTTGGGGACACATTGTTCCAGTGATGCCAGTGTCACATCGTATGGGGAAGGATGTAAGTGCAAAACAGCTTTGTGATGCATGTTTAGGGATAGGGCAACAATACATTTGAGAAATGGCAAGGCACATCTTGCTGACTTACAGCAAAATATTCATCTGATTTATCATGCATACAGTTCACTGATTATGTTGATGCTTGTATAATAATAAGGCATACGAGTAGTAACTGCAATAAAATGTTGCCTCATGGACAGTTACTGTTTAAGAATGTTATAGGCAAGGAACTGAAAGCACATAGCCAAGCAGCAAACAAAGAGGAGACAAGCTCCATGGACTCTAAGACTGTCAACTGTTTATTCAGTTTTTAAAAAGCTCAATGTGTTTTGGCCACACTAGGCCTTCCTCTGGGGCTAAAAACAAATATAAATACAATTAAGATATAATATTTAAAAAGACAGGACAACACTCATCAAACTATGATACAAAAATATCTATATAATTTAAAAAAAGTTATTCATACCCTTTAAAAGAAACAATAGAAGTTGTAAACACTGTCTAAAATACAGGACCATAGAGATAAAGGGAACAGACACTGCAGCATTTCTATAACTATAACTATATATATATATATATATATATTCCAGATAACATTGGCAAGGCATAACCAATGATAAGTCTTGGGATAGGACATATGGACATATAATGCAATCTCTCCAGACAGTTGCTCCATCTATTCATGCCAACATATTACAATCATATCCATGCATGTGCTCTAATATATCATTTCTCTCTTATATTCAAATTAAAGATTGGAGGTCCAAATCTGCATTTAAACTTGCAGGCACCAAGGGTTTCAATCTGAGAATCCATTCTTTCTCTTTTTTCTTTGAAATATATTCTTTTTTATTATAATTTTTTTCCTATTACCCCAAACCGGAAATCAGATGTAGAATGTTGCATTTCTACAAAATGACCAATTAAGGGAGTTCCCATGCTTCTATTTTTTTTAAAATAGAGAGGTGTTCCTCTATTCTATGTTTTATCTGTCATATCTCATCTTCCTTTGATGCTGTTTAAGAATGTGAAGAACATTTGCAAATTTTCTTATCAGTGATGAGAAAGGGTATTTTGATATGCCAACTGCTTCAAGATTTTTTTGTCTGGAGTGACAGTGAAAAGACTGCTGAAATGGAGGAATGGTATAGAATGGGATGATTTAGTATTTCACCCTCACTCATGCGAATGAAAAATGAGAAAGAGAATTGTGAGTGAGATTATGGATGTTTTGCACATAGTTTTTCATGAATTTAGTGATTTTCTTTTACAATTTTGTGACGTGGGAGGGGGACAAAAATGGAAATTCTCACAAAGTACATGATTTTTACCATTAATCCTTGATTTTTAGTAGCTATTTACTGCTGTGCATCAATACTGTGGTGAATCAGTGTCCTTTGACTGGAATGAATAGACCATTTCTCTAGCTAGATTATAATTCTAGTCCAAACAATATCTATCTATCTATCTATCTATCTATCTATCTATCTATCTATCTATCTATCTATCTATCTAT
>NC_056523.1:212339179-212345255 GCF_019175285.1 Sceloporus undulatus
CTATCTATCTATCTTTGGCATTTGTTTATTGCCCTTAGCCCATGAGCTGATGAAGAATTGGGTAAAAATATTTAAAACTCTAAATATATGACTCAGGGCTAGTCTGCACGTAAGTGTAATGTGCAAATTAGTGCTCGTTTTTGCACATTCATGTTGACGGCTAATTGTCTTCACTTGCTGTGCAAATTCACATCTATTTGCATCTGCTCACCCTCCTTCTGCTGAAAATACATAGCCATCCTATTGCATGTGAAACAGATGGTTGGCCACACATGCGATAAGGCACATTTCTGCATATTTCAGTTGGTATCCCAGTAAAAACCACAAATTCTTTTTCCATAGAGTTTAAGAAGTTGTCTCCTCCAAAAAAAGCCCAAACCTGTGCTAATTATGGGTGGCCAGATCACATTCTATTTAATTGGGATGAGGAGAATTTTAAATGTCTATGCTAACCCTAAAACACATTTAAAAACAAATTCAGGGGCAAAATAGCCTGGCAGTAAGTGCAGGGTTGGATGCGGCATCTGAACATGGCGTTTAGACCCTGCATTTGACGCCACCCCCACGCAGCTGGGAAGCTGCATGTCTCAATGCACATGCGGTGGCATCGCGGCATTTTGGCAACGTGGCGTTTATATTCACCACATCTCCAAAATACTGAAAAGCCGCAGTGGCAAGGCCACCCTTTTTCTGCCTTCAAAAGGAGCGGCATTTTGCTGCTTCCTTTTGAACCGGAAAAACGCTGGATCATGGCTGTGGTGTGCAGTTGCCGCAGCCCCAGTCTGGTGCTCAAATCTGTTTGGGTCCTCAAACTCCTTTCTAAAAATAGTTCTCAAATCATAGACAATTAATAACAACAACCAGCAATCTCACTATCCCCACTCAACAAACAGATTGTAGGATTTTTAATTCAA
The DNA here is from genome assembly GCF_019175285.1 of Sceloporus undulatus. Lineage (NCBI taxonomy): Eukaryota > Metazoa > Chordata > Lepidosauria > Squamata > Phrynosomatidae > Sceloporus > Sceloporus undulatus. The sequence goes on from NC_056523.1 coordinate 212,340,094, forward strand.
TGAATCTGGAAAATGCCAGGGATTATAAAGAACACTTTTGAAGGCACCAATGAAAATATGTCACTGTAAGACACCAGTGGCAACTAAACTGGCCATTCTCTATAAATCTCATGGTTTATTTAAAAATCTAAGAAATGAACTCAAATTAAATTAAATTTAACCACTCTAAAACCTCTAAATATCAACAAATTAATATCTCCAATTTAAACTATAAACGTTAATTATGTAATTTTTAAATCTAACATTTCTGGCTCTGATATTTGTATGGATGATGTGCAGTTAAGTGTATAAAGATTGTTAAACTGAGGTGGACTGGTCATGCCTCAGAAAGCACTCGGTATCAAATGCTTCAGAAGAGCATAATCTTCTAAGGACTTCTGCCCCAAAATAAAAATCTAGGGACTTTGTGAGACTGCTTCTTTCAAAATCATCTTGATTGACAGATTTTGATGGGTCTTTATTTCATTAATCCTGCTATTCTATTTTCAGTCCAGCTATATTTTAAGGTGGTGATGCAATGAAAGGGCAAGGGGATCATGCAATCTACCCCGAACACCTTGAAGAAGGGATGAGATAAAAATGGAATTAAGAAGTGTTGCTTTCTGAATTAAAACTGGAGGCAAACAGCACTATGCTGTCAGAAAAACTACACTATACCCTCATAAAAGACCCTCTACTCTAGCAAATTTCATAAGATGCTTATAGATAAGGGAAATAAATTTGCTCAGAAGTAGAGCCTATGTTTGCATGCAAAAGGTCCCAAGCTCAATGCTTGGCCTCTTCAATTAGGTACAGCTAGAACAAAACTCAGCCTGAAACCATTTGAGAGGTACTGCCAAGTCTGTGTAGATTATATTGACCCAAGTGAACCATCTTTGTGACTCAGTATAGTGGTGTCACTAGGGAGCATGTGTGTGTGTGTGTGTGTGTGTGTGTGTGTGTACTACACCAGGTGACACCCTAAGGGGGGGGGAGTTGACACCATTGCTCCTCAAACATCTGCCTTTGGCAGAAATGAGTTGGGCATTTCCCTGTGTCCTTTTAAAATGCTGAAGAGATGGTTGAGTGAGGTGTGCCTTAGCGGGAGGCGAAAGGAGAGGTCTGTTTTTAAATTTTAAATTTAAATATTTTTTTAAAAAATCACATTTTACCAAATTTTCACTTCAACCACATGTAACTAGGTATATATAGATGTAAGTGTATTTAGGCTGAGCATATGATATTGTAATTTAAAGGTATAATTTTAATTTGGCTAGTTGTTTATGTCACAAATATTACCATAACATTTGGTAATATACTGGAATTACGATTAATGAGTACCATTAGTACAAAAAACATGGCTAAGGATGTTTTTTGTACTAATGGTAAGGTGTGGTAAGGGAGGAGGTCAATGATGAGGGGGGGGGGAATGACACGACGAGTTACTGCACCAGTTGATGCCAATCCTACTGATGCCACTAACTCAGTATAAGGCAGCATCATTTTTTAATTTTCTGAATTGCTTCGGCATGCTAAATTATTGAACGGGAATGGACGTATCTTAGGGGTACAGCACAAGCAGTGGAAGTGAAAAGCCTGGGATTATAGTCTAATAATGTCTGGTGAACCAAGAGGAGATACAGATGGGCAGAAAGGGGGCAGACAGCACAGCCTCCAGGAGGCCTAAAAAGAACCTGGTTCTGGTAGGCGATCATGATCATGTGCAATCATGATGTTGCTGCGGCACGGCGCTGTTTGGGCGCTATACCACATGGACATCATCGTCGCATACCCTGTGTGGACGGGGACATGATTATATGGCGCCTGTGCGCTGATAGTAGGGCTGGGCGCATGTGGACGCCCAGCCCTACCTAACCCTAATTTCAGCCCCAGGCCGGTGCAAAGCTGTACTGGGCCTAAGTTTGGAAATCAAGATATGGAATGAAGAGAGACTGGGGAACTGAGAACCTTTACTTCATGGATGTTTATGGTGAATGTTGATGACTTGTTGTTTAGGGCAGTAATTTTTCACAAATTTTCTTCTTGAAGGAAGCACTGAATAATTGTAGCACTTTTCTTCATGCTGTGAGAAAAATATTTGTAAACCATGCAGTTTTTGAAGCCTGTTTGCAATTTGGAACTTAATCTTCTGAAAATTCACACATGGTTGAATTATACAGAAAACAGCATTTTCTGAGGAAGAAAAGCATTTTCTGTACAGAAAATAATACTTCTACTGTGCAGAATTAGCTGTTTCATGCTCTGAAAATGCTCTTTCAAGACACCCATGAAAGTGGAAAAACACAAATTAAAAAAAACTTTTTATTTTATCCAAGATAACACATCTCTAGGAAATCTGTTGGTGCTCTAGTACAACTCTGTGGTCAACATCTTCCAGAAGCTGAGCATAGAATTGCATTAGAGAAGCTACAAATTCATAGAAAAGTGTTCTTTCTAGGAATCTGTACATTCTCCAGGTTGACTTTTGGTGGAAGTGGAACATAGAGCTATGTTGGAGGACTTAGAGATTCCGAGAGAGAACATATTAATCAAATCCATCAATAATCAAATCGGCAAAAGTCAAAGCCACAAAAGTGGAGGGCTGACTGTACTTGGTAGTCTGCATCAGTGTATACTTTGTAAGTTGTAAGGCTGGAGACTTTGGGGAGTGATTTTGGCAAGGGAAGAGAAATGGATTTGCTTGATCAAAAGTTGGAGTTCTAAGAGAGACTGTCCCCCCCCAAATTAATTTGATTACATTGCTGTCAGTAATTTTGCATCATGTAATTTAATACTACCATGAATTTTTGAATTCCCCAAATGTTATTTTGAACTGCCCTTTTCCCCTCCTGGAAGCTGCCTAGTTTGTGCGTTTTGGTTCATTTAAAAAAAGAAATAAAAAGCCATTCAACTACAGTTGATTTCATTATCCATATATTGCCAGGGAGAGAGAATGGCCAGTGCTGATAGATGCATTCAATATGGTAATCATTTCTCTAGGTTTAGGTGCATGTTTTTCATGGTTATGACTGGCACTGTTGTGGTCTCTTATACCATATGAGTATGCCCTGCCATGCAGATTGGCATCTGTCATCAGGGACAGCTTGGTTTTTTTATAAGTTCTGGTCTGGTTGCGGGATTCTATGCCAGGCTACACAATAATAAAAAGGGCAAGTATTTTAATTATGGCAGATGATTCATACCTTAAATTATAACAAAATACCTTGCTTTGGAAGCGATAATGGAGAGTTGGAACATGCTTTTAAAATGAATTACTGTTCTGAATTCAAAGAGAAAGTAGAAACAGAATGGAATGAACAAATCTAGATTTAGGGCTGTTTTGTGTTTTTACTGTGTGCATTAGTGCCTAAACCCTGCCCGCATCACAGCAGGATAGTAATGAAGCTTTGTCAGTGTTTAGTTACTGTTTTTGCTGTGAAAGTGACACCAATGATTGTGATTTTTCTTCCTTACTAGAATTATGATTGCAGCTCACAGAGATGCAAATGAGTATTCAAAGGAATCTGGCATTCACATTTTACACATATGTCACAGGAAGCAGTGGCATAATGCCATTATGCTCACAACAAACATAACTGGTGCATAAAAGTATGAAGAGAAACGTGGTTCACAATGGGCCCTTTGCCCACAGAGTGAGTCTGTCTTCATAGCTTTCTTTGTACACCAACCTTCTTTGTACAATTGAATCTTGGATCTACTTTCAGTCTTGCCTCTCCATGGAGGAGGCCATCGTAATTTCTTTTTAAAGGTTTTAGATGTACCTGCTCACCCTTCTTTTTTAAGATTTAGATGTATCTGTTCACCCTTCTTTTAAAAAAATTTTTGTCCAAACACATTAAAATCTGTTCCAAGGTTGTTTTTTGAATTGTAGGGAAAATGATGAAATGATAGTATCACAGCCACTATCCATTTAAGACACAACATCACATTGAAACTTTCTATATGGCTGCAGATGGGACATTTGAACTATAGTCCATTTGTACTATAGTTTCATTGAACCTAGGCAACCTCCACAAAGTGCAAGATGCTCTAGCCACAGGTTAACAGATGCTATTACAGATGATGACTCAGTCACAACCTCTTTCAAGTACCCATGCACTCCAGGTACCATATTATCACATAAACAAGATGCATTGTTCCATGATAAGACTGGCCTATGAAAATAATTGTTCTTCAAAGTTTGTTTGATTAGAAATGCTTTAAACCCAAAAGCCTTATTGCATTAACAATCTACATCTGCAACACTCCAATATTGTCACTTGACTGTCAGATGGAAAGGTGTCAATGCAAAAGAAGCAGTTTTGTTTTGCCCAACCACTTCAGCCATTAACAATTTCATATAGCTGTCAGTAGAAGTCAAGATGCCTAAACTGAAGCTGTTGTATTTTGGATGTACCATGACTTTGGATGTACCAAGAAACAACATGACCTCCTGGAAAAGATGGTAAAGATTAATAAAGTGGTAGGCAGCAGGAAAAGAGGAAGACCATATTGCAGGTAGATTGGTTCATGGAAGGAAGCCACAACCCTGACTAGGGGTGTTGATGACTAGGGCTTTTGGAGATCTTAGATTCACCAGTGGTTGAAGTTGATTTGATGTTAAATAACAATAATATATGTGTGTGTGTGGGAAAGACATAAGAAAAGTCAGTGATGCTTAGCAGAATGGAAGTTAGTTGGAAAACAGAAAGACTACATTCCAGATGGAAAGACTCAGTCAAAGAACCCACAGCCCTTAGTTTGCAACAAGCAGGGTGGTTGGTGATAGGGTGACTTGGAGGACTCTCATTGATAGGGTCTCCACAAGTCAAGGTTGACTTGATGGCAGTTAACAACAACATGGGAAATGAACTTTATTGGCTTGTTGTAATCCTTCATTCTTATGTTTGTTAAAAACATGTTTCTAGCCCTCTTTTTTGAGCAGAGGATCTCATAATTAGTGACATGGTTGTACCCAACAATCAAAACATGAAATTATTAATCAACAGGATATGCAACTGAGAATCCCTTATATCAGTGAAGCCTTTCTCACCCATATCATACTTGTCATAGAACAACGTTTGGCATTGGCTACATGGTGGGGATTATGCTCAGTCATCAGCCTACCACAAAGAATCAACTAGAAAGAGTATGGTTTGTTGTAGCATAATCTATAATTCTGG
>NC_056523.1:212345265-212353788 GCF_019175285.1 Sceloporus undulatus
TTAGTGCTAATTATTGCTTCTTACCTTAGGGCTATTTGAGGTCTTAAATTTACAGTGTGAAACTATTATTTAATTTACTGAGTTAAATCATGCCTCAGTCCCACAGGATGAGTTATAGAAACAACAGCAAGACCTGCTTGTCAATATGAGAACAGATGTTGATTTCCTACACACCAGTGTAATGTTTCACCATGTATGATGCAATTTTGCCTGCCGAATGTTGAAGATGACTATATCTAATACCAAAATATGTTGGATGTTATCTTTGTGAATGGGTGGTGGTGGTGGTGAGAAGAATAGAAAACAATAAATCTATAAACAATATAATATAATATACAGTAAGTATATACTACTGTTGTTGTTGTGTGCCTTCAAGTCATTTCTGGCTCATGGTGACTCTAAGGTTCACCTGTCACGAGATTTTCGGGGGCTGAGAGTGTGTGACTTGCTCAAGGTCAGCCAGTGGGTTTCCATGGCCAAATGGGGATTCAAACTCTAGTCTCCAGTCATAGTGCAACACTCATACCACTATTCCACATTGGCTCTCTATATATACCTCTATAGGAAAATAAAATGTGAAGTAATTATAGGAGTGTGTGTGTGGTTTACATTATGTTATGTATATATTGTTCAGTGTTATTTTAGCCACTATGTTTTATTCAGTCTTATGTATATGTATAGTGTGCTTTACAAGATCATTTTGGTGATGTCTCCGACCATTGCTATTTGATTGTGTTAACAACATAATGCAAAGCATGTTGCAAAAGATACAGTCTGCTCCAACATGGTCAGCAACTAGATGTTACTTCATAAAGAGCTCTCTTTGCATTTTCCTTATAATACTTATTCCTTGGGATCAAAGTAATAATACTACCCAAAGGAGGGGTACCTTTGATCTGAAATGCCAGGATGAGGCCCCTCCCTAATGAACTCATCACATCTTAAAAACAGTCATCTAAGTAGTTGTTGTGGTTAACCATTTGCCCTCATGCCAAATTTATATGAGTTGGTGGTAATGAGTGGTGAAGTTATGCTTCATCTTTTGCTCAACAACTTGATTTTCTGATAGGATTATTTCCCCCTCCCCCTAGAAGAGAGACAGGATAATAAGAATTATACTGTTTTGTTCCAGAGGGAGAAAGAATCTGGCAGAGATAATCTTGGAGGCCTGAGACTGTTCTGTTAAATGGATTTGATTTTCCAAATGAATCCTCATGTGTCCACTGATGCCTTACTGTTCTGAAGCCCTGCATGTTCCTTAAGGATGCATATTTTTAAAAAATATTCTATAGTTTCTGCTGGAAGTAAGTAGGTAATTCAGTGCAATTCAGATGATAATTTTCATGATATATGCTTCTTATAGCTAGGTTTATAAGGTTATGAGCCATGAGAATTATTTAGTAGAGATATTTGCAGCTTCAGACTTGGCATTCAGTTCCATCTCATTGGTTAAAATCTCCTCAGGTATAATAAAATTCCACCATGCCCACTCAGCTTGATATCAATAAGGGATTCCCAGGTTTCACACAGCAATGATGTTAAAACATGTCCAACCAGATCACAGGTATGTGTGCTTGTAAGTCCAATGGAGATCAGTAGAGTTACTTGGAAGTACAAAAGACTGTTTCTCAGTCCATAAAACACCCTCTCTCAACATCACTTTCCTCCATGAATGTGTGCTGGCAAATTAAACTGGGTTCCAAAATGAGTGAAAAGACAAGTGAGTTAGCATACGAGTGTTCAGGTGTGTCATATGGGAAAATAAAAACTCTAAGAATTGATGCACATTCCCAGCTAGGAGAATATTCTTTTTAGTTTGGAATTCAAACAGCAATTAGGTTGGAAACAATAGGAGCCATTGCCAGGTTGCTGCTATTGGAGTAAAGGAGCATCTATCTCACATTTAAACGGCTCAGCAGTCACTTATTCCTTCTCCCTAGGGAGACTTTGGAAGTCAATTTTAGGTGGGTTTTTTTTTGGGGGGGGGAGTTAAGAATGCCTATTAATACATTCTTGGCCCTCTTGACAAATTCTTGTTACCAGGACTCCTTGAAATAAATCAGGACTGTTAAATTGGTGTAAAATGTATAGGGGTTTGTGCTGTAGATGTGTCCAAGGACCATCAGTGGGACTATAAAGCAGATATCTTGGCAGGATAAAAACCATGGCTGTAAAGCAGAAGCTGGAAGCAATTCCAGCAGGCCATGTCAGTCTTTGGCTGGGAGTCAAAAGAACAGGGGCTGTAAGAATAAGGAGGTTTTTTGCTTGTTTGTCTTGTAAAGAAGGGAAAAAGTGGGAGGGGGGCTATTCAGAGTTAGAATGGTCTTTGCGACTTTAACACTTCGTTTGCACCTCTCCCTTCATCTTTCTCCCCAAGTCATAATTTTTATATGGTTCATCTACTTAATGTATAATATGGGCTACACAGTTGCCAGTATAGTGGGCCCTTGGTATCTGCTGGGGTTTTGTTCCAGGCCCCCCCATGGATACCCAAATCAATGGTGCTCAAGTCCCATTAAATACAGTGGCATAGCAAAATGGTGACCCTTATATAAAATGGTAAAATCAAGATTTGCTATTTGCAATTCATATTTTTAAAAATATTTTCAAGGCGTGGATGGTTGAATCTGGGGCTAAAGAATTTGTAGATACGAAGGGCTGACTAGTTTTTTGGAGGAGGAGTGTAAGGGAAAGGACGTAATGAAAGAAGATTTGTGTATGTATTTAAAGGGAATGAATGTGATATCTATTTTCCATTAAGTTGCTTTGTTCTACCATTTCCCAAGGGATAAATAAATAGCACAGCTGGGATTTCTAACCTTCAGCAAAGGGTCAGTCAGAGTTCAGTTTGTTGTTTGTCAGCTATTCCTAGGCAATCAAAATGCCCATAAATAACATTGTCTGGAAGCTAAGGAAATGTACGTTTATATAGGAGTAGTTATAGATGCAGATAGATAAGCTATGACACCCCACCCCCAATTCATATTAATAGCGCTGTTGAAAATGTACCCCAAAGTCAGTTTCACAACCCTTAAATTAGCAAGTAGTGAACAGCCAGAAAAACATCAGTTCAAATAATGGATCCTCTCCTAAACTGCTGTAGAAGCCAAATTACTTCAGGAAATAAGCTTGCTCCACTTCCCTGTCAGAGCCAAATTAAAATGAGACAAAACCTAGGGGCTGAGAAATGTTCCTCCTACTCATCCTTTTTTTAAAAAGAAAAATGTCTGATCACTTCAAGATGATTTTAAAATTAGTGCAGAGGAATACCCTGCAGCAAATAGGTTAGACCCAATTTTAGACTCTGAAAAAGACCAAATAAAATAAAACAAAATAGCAGGCCAGCTCCATTAACTTTGACAGAAGCCGGATTGCATGCTGGCAGAGCTGAGCCAGATTACTTCCAGTCCAGGGAGATCTAGTGGCCATAAGTGTGGCCACAGTCAGTCCAGGCCTGAGAGTGCTTGACTACTGCAATCTGCATTTGTGTAGGTTCAAGTCTACGAAAACTCAAGCTACCAACTTCTGTTTTTCAGTTAGTCTCAAATGTGCTGCAGATCCCTTTGCATAGTCATCACCTAGAGTGACTGTGCAACTTTATTTTCTATTTTCAAACAAAAGTATTATTAGGATCACCAAGTCAGCAGCTTCTCATTCCTTTGAGATTTTAGGGCCAAAACCTGAGACTAGTGGGGAGGACCTTGTGATGCCATAGGAGCAGGCAGTGTGTACAAAAATTGCAAAATAAGGTGTGTGTGTGTGTGTGTGTGTGTGTGTGTGTGTACATGAGAATGTGAGCTAAACAATATGGATTTCCTGCACTACATTCTAAAGATAAAACCCGGCCTAGCTGGATAACCCGTCAACCCTAATGTAGAACCATGCAGGAATACCCCTCCCACACACATATACTTTGGGTGGGAAATCCAAACACCCCCTTATATTGCCTAGAAAACTATGGATGATCTGGCTTCCTGGAACAACTTGCTCTTTGATTCCTAGGCAGCAGAGCGCCTAAAGGAGATTTCCAGAACAGGATATACAGTCGACCCTTCTTATACATGGATTTTTTATACATAGATTCCCTCAAGTGTTCTAGAACCAAGCCATGTAGGGCTTTAAAGGTAATCACCAACACTTTGTACCTTGCCCGGAAACTAATTGGCAGCCAGTGACTGGTGTTATATGGTCATTTCTAGAAGTATCCATAATCAGTCTGGTTGCCATGTTTTGTACCAACTGAAGTTTTTGAACTTGGCACGAGGGTAGCCCCATGTAGAGTGTGTTACAGAAGTCCAATCAAGAGGTTACCAGTGCGTGTACTACTGTTTCAAGGCCCTAGGGTGTCACAGTTTTCAGGTTTAACATTACTACAAAATAGTTTTCTCATAGCCTTTAGCAAGTTGAACTATGTTGCCTTAGGGATTTCTAGACATAGCTATGCTAGTCTGGAAAATCAGTATGCAAAGGTATCTTGCAGCACCTTTGAGACTAAGTGAAAGATAGAAGTTGGTAGCATGAGCTTTCATAGACTTGCGGCTACTTCCTCAGATACATTTGAGATTGTTTTCTTGTCCCTAAGAGTGCTCTTGCAGTAAGGCAGGGGGAAGCCACATGCACCTGCTTCCTTGCCACTGTATAATCATGTTCAGTGGTTTATACGAATCACTAGGAACCATCTGTCTGTTTGTCTCATTCTTCCATCCATTCATGTAACAATTACCACATATTATTTGAACAGCATCCACTTAAATGCCCATTTCAAGCTTCCTATAGAGACAGCCTAAATCTTAGGAGCTTATCGCACAGCTTTAAAAAGTGACTTACCACTCCTGGATTCAATTCTAATTTGGGATGCATCAGGATCCTATCGCATGGATTTTTGCCGCTGATGCTGCTGAGTGGGTGCAGCCCACGTAACTTCCAGATAGAATCCGAGTTCAATAGGCTTATTTGCAAAGCCAGAAGCTTGCAGCTGGTTCAACTCAGATTCTATCCAAAAGTTACGTGGGCTGCACCAGCAACATCATTGGCAAAAATCCATACGATAGGATCCAGAGCTGCCCAAATTAGAAGTTAATTTGGGAGCAGTACGTCGCTTTTTAAAGCTGTGTGATAAGACCTTTAGGTGGGGTACAGACCGCCAGGAAGAGGCGCCTCCCCGGCGCCTCTCTTTGCTGTGCAGCAGTGCCGCAGCAACCAAATTGTGTGGTGCTGCTGCGCATCAAAAAAGGAGCGCCCGGAAGCGGCTCCTTTTTGCGGCGCCGCTGCGATACCACAAAGAACTACAGCTGGCGCAGTGACATTGCAGCTGTGTCGCCCCATCTAGAAGCGGCGCAGCTGCGATGTTACCATTACGCACCCCATCTGGTGACCGCCTTCATCACGTGCGAAGGTTGCCGGGCGTGTGGGCGCTCTGCCCACCAGGCAACCCTCGCATGTGACAAAGGCGCCACAAAGGCCTGTTTATTCCAGGCCAATGTTTCAGAAATGGCCTGATTGTTAAGGGTTAAAGCCAGCAAACTGAGAAATGCTTAGATGTGTGTGTGACCATGAGCATCCAGCACCAGAAGAACAAGGCTAATTAGCTACAGCTGATGCTCATAGGCACATGGTCACTCTGCTTGCCTACATGCAGCAAAGCCTGGACGATGAAACATATGTCTGCATTGACAAGAGGACACTTTACAGTGTGGGACAGGAAGTGACTGAGTTTGAGAGACGGCATGGTCTGGAGTGTAGATAAACTCAAGGGCTTCAGTAATCGCTTGTGGGTTTGAGTAGGAGTTGGTATTCGTTTGATCTGTATAGTAGCATTGGTGATTTATGGTTAGCACTCTGTAAATAAAGATAGCACTTTCGGGAGCCTGGCTTCTCTGGTCGTTTATTCAGCTGAAGCCGGAGCAGCAGCGATTGCTGGAGAGTTCCTAAGATTCCTGCAATTCCTTCACTTCTGGAAGACATCCAGTGCCTGTCATCTTCACTGAGGACTGTGAACCACATTTCTGAAAATTTGTCAACTACTCTGCTATATTCCAGAATTGGTTTATAAACCCAGCAGTTATTCTGCCAATAGTTATTGGGCTCAGCAGTTATATTGACACTGATATGTAGTAATATGCTGAGAGGCTAAACTCTAATGTATGGGGAAGAGATAGGCCACAACCTCATTCCATAAAATCCAAGTCAAGAAAGGAATCTGTTATGTCATTATGAAGGAGCAAGGACAACTGGTGTGTGAGCTAAGCTCCCACAGGTTTTTTGTTGGATAGAACAGGTGCCCAGTATGATGCCAAACAAGAATGGGCTCATTCGTGATCTTGGATTAGCCCTTCTGACTAAGAACCCATTCTTTATCTTGATTGGGCCATGACATAATTTCCCAAACTTGCTGAACTACCTCACTTTATACTAGGACAATCCCCTCCAGGTTTTCCCACCACCAATTTAAACTGCTCCGTTTTCTCGCCCCTTATCTTCAGACCTATCAGTTGTGACAAGCCACAGGAGGCAGTAAATATACCTAGGATACAACAGCAGCACAGTCTAAATGAAATAAAGTAAGAGACCAACGTGTGAGTAGCCACTCAAACCCCAGGGAAGATAAAAACCAAAGCAAACCAAACACCATGAATAATGAATGGGAATGGGCATGGCGGATAAACCTTCCCAGCCTTTGAATGGGAGAACAGCAACAACATGGAGAAGCACAAGAAATGTACAATATTACAGGGAGTGAGCGGTGATGAATCACAGTGATGTGATGTCTGGCCACAAATGGCCAGCTAAGACACCAGTAGGCCTCAATGAGGTTCTAGTACACATGCAAATATGTGCAAAAATAATGTAAACATGCACTGAGAGAAAACTGTTGTCATTTTCTGCAAGTAAGTGTCATGGAAATGTGCTATCTGCCAACAAGCTGGAAGGTACAGACATCTGTGGAATACAGATTTTATATATCTTTTGCCTCCAAATGTGTTTTTCAGTACTTTCAAACATGGATTTAAAGATTTTTGAACAAAACAGGATTACTTAATGAACAGTTAGTCAATGCACTGAATTGGTCTTTATGTTATATTTGAGGCACGCATCATTATAACAGCATAAAGCTCATCATTTAAGCCTTTTTCTTCCTCTAGTCTATATGCTATTTTCTTTTATTTCTGTACTTTGTGAACATAAGAAGAAAAATCTATACCCTGAGGAATCTGTTAGTCTTTTGCTGCACTAAAAGCAATATTCTGGTAGCAATATAACTGGAAACAAAATTCACTACTTCACTAAATATATTACAGTCTTAAGGATATATTTCTTGATCAAATCTCTACATTTAATATTGAATGATGACATCATCTTACAAAAGATAATTTATAAAGAATTTCTGGGGTTTTTTTAGAGAGAGAGAGAGAGAATGCTTTAACAAGATTGTTGGATAGAATAAAGAACAATGTATTATTAGTTAATCAAAATATTAAAGCTTTACAGATGAAAATCCACATGTCTTTTGATTGCTGAAGTTCAGGAGAAATTGAGATACTATGTATACACAGAGGAGTTTTGTTTCTAATTTTTTGATTAGTCATCCCATACTAATAAGTTGTACACATATTTTTATATCGACAGAAGGCATCCTTGTAGTAATTCAATCTGAAGCGACTACCATAACAGGGCATTTCTGAGCGTAGTTTAGTTAAGATTTGTTTATACAATGATTCTACACACAGAGAGAAATGTGTGGCACTTTAAAGACTCTACTGATTCCATCTCTGATTTACTGATGTTATTTGTATGACCCATATACATACATACATCACTTGCATGGTGTGAAATTTGTCCCCTCATTGTTTTGTTTGTTTTGTCTCTGACCTAGAGATGCAAAATTTCCAGCAATTTTGACGCCACGGGAAAAAAAAAACTATTTTTTTTCTGTGGGGTTTCGGGGGGAAATGGAAATGTTTGGAAAAATGGAAAAAATGCAACATTAGCACTTTTTACAGATTAGGAACATAAAATGTGACTATGGAGCGTTACAGACCGCCGCTTTGTGGAGGTCTGCTGGTGCTGCCGTTTGCTCTGCGAGGGAGCTGCAGCAGCCAAACTGCGCGACTCCCTCACAGAGCAAAAAAGAAGCTCCAAAATGGAGCTTCTTCCTGCGGTGCGGTTATGATGCCGTGAGGCGCCAATGGCACACTTGCGACATCATAAGCGCCGTGCAACGTGCGGACGCACAGCGTCCACTACGTCAATATGGCGGCGGCCGTGTGGAAAGGCCGCCACCATATTGTACGTATTCATTAAGTACTAGGGTTAGGGGGGTGCGGAAGCACCACCCCTTCCTAACCCTAATATGTAGTCAATACGTATTTTATGGCAGTTTGTAACCCGCCTATATTACAGTTTGATTTGTCATAAAACAAATTGATTTGTCATCATCACAGTTAGCACGGACTTCTAAAAACCAAAGGTGTACCCAGATGAAAAGAAGCTTCTCTACCCTTTCATATGTCAGTTTATTTCTTG
>NC_056523.1:212353888-212416562 GCF_019175285.1 Sceloporus undulatus
GTCAATATGGCGGCGGCCGTGTGGAAAGGCCGCCACCATATTGTACGTATTCATTAAGTACTAGGGTTAGGGGGGTGCGGAATCACCACCCCTTCCTAACCCTAATATGTAGTCAATACGTATTTTATGGCAGTTTGTAACCCGCCTATATTACAGTTTGATTTGTCATAAAACAAATTGATTTGTCATCATCACAGTTAGCACGGACTTCTAAAAACCAAAGGTGTACCCGGATGAAAAGAAGCTTCTCTACCCTTTCATATGTCAGTTTATTTCTTGATTTAGTGTGAGCGTTTCCAAACATGGACCAGATTCTAAAGGAAGAAATGCATCTTGTTCTTGCATTGTAACTAGGACTTGCTTGTCCTCATTAAGTGCTAAGAAATTAGAATAATCTGATACTGTACGTAGTTTTTAGAAATGATTTGGAGAATGTATGAACACATTCTATAATTGGTTTTCTTCCTTTTCTCAATTTTTCAAATTTTTCAGAAAAACAAAAAAGGCTTCCAGGAAAAATATGGTTTTTCCTAATTTTGCTTTTTCTGGGCCTTCCCATCTCTACTCTGACCCCAACACACTGACTCTCTGTGTGTTTTTTGTCTGAATGCCGACCTACCTATTGAGGAGGCCATTTACAGATGTAACAAGATGGACAGCTCCATGAATGCTTATTCAATAACATATAATTGCCTCATTTTTAAGGGAGGAATTGTTCTTGGAATTTTTCTGGGTGTGGAATTTCATCCTGAATATATACTGAGGAATATGCTGTTAACTTCAGTAGTTCCAGCCCCCAGCCCCATTTTCTATCCCCAGAACTGTCATTGGGTATAACAGCTCACCATATGGTCAAAAATATCCCTAAATCAAAACTGGACGCAGGTATATGTCCATCTGTGCTCTCATTGCAGGGATTGAGGCTTGGGGGGACATGAGTCCTTGTTTTTTACTGTAAACATGCTACTCTTGTAGGCTTCATAGGATGGGGAAAAGTCACTTTTGGGGTTGGTCCCCTACCAGCAAATATTGGTTGCAAAAATATTGCTGGGGGCTATTTCCCCACCCTACTTTAGATTAAAACATTTAAATTTACCATGCAATGTTTAACATGTGTACTTTGAAATAAGTCCATTTTACTCCTGTAAATAAGTGAGCATGGAAATTAAGCCTTAACCTTTTTAAGGAGCCCAGTCCATATATTTTCCAGCTGCTACAGTAGATCTGAACAATTCACTACATCTGAGTAACAGGGCTGCTTCCTTAGAACTTGTCAGAAAAGCTGGAGAATGTCATAATGTCTGCAGAATTTATCTACCTGAAAACTTTAGCTTTCATTTCTGGTTTCAAAACAAATGGTTACCCATATATACTTGACAATGACGGATGGAATCTCAGAAGCCACTAATGTTAAATGAGATCTCTAGTGGCTTGTAGGGCAGAGCTTCAGTTGCTTTCTGTTCTCCTGGATGTAGCAGAAATAAACTATGGGTGAAAAAAAGGAAAATGGAAAATGAATTATGTAAAGTAAGAGGAACCAAATAGCTTATCTTAATTTGCATAATCTGAGATTTTTATTACACTTATTTGAATTACCTTGGGATACTGTGTTTTTGTTTTTTTTAACTGCATAGCACACATAGCTCTGTTTATATTTGTAGAATAGAAGGCCCACTTTTAGGGATAAGTGCTGATGTATGCAAATAGCAAAATGTCATTGAATAGCAGAAAATCAATGAAGAAAAAAGAAGATAAGAGAGTAAAACAATACACTATCTGTTGAGGCCTGTCATGGAAGGCGTAGAAGACATCAATGAGAAATGTGGGCAAGAAAGTTCTCTTTCTGAGAAGTTTTATCACACCGGGGTAAAAACGTTCCCCGGTGCGTTCTAACGTGCATGAGCGGGGCCGCGCACTGAGTGTGACAGGAACGCAATGGGGCCCAGGATGCCATTTTACCGCACAGCGGAATGCCGCCTTTGCTGCCGGGCGTTCCCATCGTGTTCCCATTGAGTTCCAAAGGGCGCCATTTCTGGGGACGCTTTGAAACAGTTCCCAGAAATGGCGCCCTCTGGAACTCAATGGGAACACGATGGGAACGCCCGGCAGCAAAGGCGGGGTTCCACTATGTGGTATAATGGCGTTCCGGGCCCCATCGCATTCCTGTCACGCTCCATGCGTATCCCCGCTCGTGCACATTAGAACGCACCAGGGAACGTTTTAACCTCAGTGTGATAAACTTCTGAAAGAGAAATAGAATAAAGGGAAACTCCAACCTGTGCCTAGATCAGTGGTTACCAAACTTTTTTCTTCTTGATATGTTAGACTACAGCTATTAGAATTCCTGACCATTGGCCAAGTTGGCTTGGGCTTCTGAGAAATGAAGTCCAAAACACCTGGAGAACCAAACTTTGGAAACCACTAACCTAGATCCAACTAGTCTAGTGCCACCTAGGGACTAAACATATAATGATACTATCAACACATCCCTCGCCTCACAAAACAATGATATATTTATTAGGTCAACCAAAATGCATAAAATACATGATGCAGTCTTCAAACCTCCACTAGCTTCTTCATCAGGCAAAGGTGTTAAAAATCATACAGGAGGAAAAAAATGATGATGTTAGTAGCAGGCCAACATTTTGTCAAGATGCTGGTGTTGTTCTGAGCTGAGATGGTGTGGGGGAATATCTATGCAGGCCGGCCTCGATCTGGTCATATGGCACTGGGAACAAAGCATTCTCAAGTCCAGTAGATAAAATTTAAATTACATCAATAATACAAAAAGGTACGTTCTTTGAGATCCAAGATGTCTCTGTCTCTTGCCTGATGAAAAAACAACGGTGCTTTGAAAGCTTGTATCATGTACTTTGGTCCAATAAAGATATCGCTGTTTTGTGGAATTTGGATGTTATTGTACTTTGCTATACGGCCAACATGGCTTCCCCTGGATATGAACCCTCCCCACTTTTGTTTAAAGGATCAGCTAGATCAGTACTATTGAAACATCAGGTAATCTCATTCATGTCTAAATTTCAAGGTCTTCCAAAGATAGTGGAGATACTGATAGTTTGTTGCTGTCAGTTTTACAAGATGAATCAATGCTGAATTTGGTTTTCTAGATACTGTTTGTATCATATTTGGTGGTATAAGAAGATGCCAGTTCTTTGAGGTTATTTTTTAAAAAATAAATGTCCCACATTTGGTCTTAACAAATATGATTTAGGTGTTCCCTTTTCACCCTTCTAGAAAAGATGGTGTCTACTGTGCATTTTCTCCATCAAGTCAGAGAAAAACTCTTTGTCTGCAGGCCCTAAACATGGCAGTGGTCACAGTGAATTGTGCTCATTATAGATGCACTCAAACCTTCTGTTAATTTTGTAATCTGAAAATACAATTTTTCCCACACCAGACTCTTTGGAATAAAATTGTTCTGTAGAGTTGGGATGAGTGTTCTGATTTGTTTTCCCACTAGCAATTCTACAGGACTCTTTGTCCAATAGCTGATCTATTACTTCTGCAATGATTGTAGGATAATTTTTTGTTCTTTACATCATTTCCAATACCTGGGCACCGTACCATACTTGCTTTCTGTTTGCATTTAGTTAGACTATGCATTAAATTACACTGGTGACTATAATCCAGGATTTCCTACTTCATATATTACAGTAGAATATGATTTCTTGTTATTTTAAAACCTTTCAGTTTACTCAGTTGGCCACCAAAGTACTTTTTACTTGTCTCTGAAACATTACTAAAGTTTTCATGTCATCCTGTGATCTGTTTTATTGATTATTGTAATTTTATCTGGATTTGTATGCCGCTTTGATCTGAATTGGAAAAGCGGGATAGAAATAAACTTTTATTATTATTATTATTTATTATCCTAATCTCATACAATGTGAGCCTTTCCAAATAGTATCTTTCCAACCATATTCTTTGTTGGGTTGTTTAATTTCATTTTATTTATGTTCTGCATAATTAAAAACAAATTGTAATTTGATTTGATTTGAGGCCAGATTTTCATGGGACTACCTGATCCAGTTCCTGAATCTATTTTCAGATTAAATATTGAGCCACAGATAGGTTCATTCTCCAAGAAACAACAGCTATCTTTACAAAATAAGTACAATTTGTCGTCTATTGTCACTGTGCACCAGCTGGGAAAGACAAATAATAGCAGAGCAGCCTATTTATTAAATCCTTCTTTGCATTGTGCTTCTCCAATGTTATCATATTTCCAGACTTGTGCGTGCTGCCTGTATCAATAAAAGGGGGGAGAAAAATCTCCCCAATAGTGGACAGTGATTTGCAGGCAATAAGCATATTTTTGTGTATACATTTACATGAAAATTTGGAAATAATGGCCTAAAATCAAGTTGTTAGTTTCAACTTGTTTTTGTTTTAAAGGGTTTTAAACTTTAAATTTTAATAATGTAATGTTTTTAATTGTTTGAATCATTTGTTTTTTAAAACTTGTATTTTGCATGCTTTATAGTGTTTTAACTTGGCTTGTTTTAGATTTGTAAGCCGCCTTGAATCCCTGTACTGGGAGGAAGGCGGGGTATATAATAATAATAGTAACTTAAGTAGATGCACTGAATCAATGAAACCTATTAGGCATTGGTTTACTAAGGCCTGTTACAGACTGCCAAAATAAAGCTGCTTTGGGGCTCTTTGAAGGTATGCTGTTTAAATGATGCATGCATCCTAAGAATCTGGAAGCTGCACCAAAGCTGCACTCTAGTGCTTAGGAATGGAGTGTGGCTTTGGCGCGACCTCCGGACTCTTAGGACCCATGCATCATTTAAATAGCATACCTCCAAAGAGACCCGAAGCAGCTTTATTTTGGCAGTCTGTAACAGGCCCATGTTCCCACTAATGTAATGAGTCTAAAATTAACAACTGGTTTTAGGCCAACAAATATAATTTAGATAGAAACATAATACATCTCACTATAGTAGGAGAAGGCTCTGTGACAGCTGACCTTGTGTGTCTGCTCACTTTCTTGATCAGGTACTAATTGTGGATGGGCAGTTTCAAGCTCTCTGCTCTCCTTTCTTATCGTTCTTTAACTTCAAACAAGACTTGGACTGATATGTCCTTCTAATAGAAGATGGCTTAAAAGAGAAGACAGTCTTTCAGTACAATTATCTGTATAGTTGAACACAGGACCATGGGCATCTTTTCTTTTATTTTCTTTAATCAGCCAACTTAATCCAGTTTACTCCAGTCAGTTAGGATTATGTTGGTGACTGTCAGCCAGAGAACTTCAACCACCCCTATACTGTGGAATGGCCTGCCAGAAGAGATTTGACAGATGAATATGCTGTCCAAATTTAAAAGAGCATTAAAGACTGTCTCTTTTGACAGACTTATCCAGTTTATTTTTATATTGTGGATTTTAAATGATGAATTTTAAATGTGGATTGTTTTAATATGTGTACAAGTTGTTTGTCTTTTTAAATTGATGAATGTTTTAACTGATGTCTTTTTAACCTCTGTAGAGAGAGATGGGTAAGAATTATTATTATTGTTATCATCATCATAATCATCATCATCATCCATGGATGACAATAACAAATGACTGTACATTAAAAAGAACTTGCAAAAGCTGGGTTGTATAATCCCAGATGTACAGAAATAATATTAATGATTTATTTTGGTTTTATTATACATGCAAATACAGCACCCTGTCTCTAAGGCATGACTATCATTTAGCAACTACAGTCTGCCCTTCTTATACACGGATTTTTTATATACGGATTCAAGCATCCACGGTTTGAAAATGTTCCAAAAAAGTATAAATTTCAAATATCAAACCTTGATTTTCCATTTTTTATAAGGGACACCATTTTGCTATGTCATTATATTTAATGAGATTTGAGCATCCACAGATTTTGTTATCCACGGGGGATCTTGGAACCAAACCCCAGCGCATAACACGGGTCCACTGTATATAATCATATCATGCATTTTCAGAAAAGCCTTACATATGCTGCTTTTCCAGGCTGCGTGAACTGCTTCACTCCTAGCAGTCATTCCTGCTTCACTCTCAGCTTGAATGATAGAGTGGAAATGTTATAGGAACTAGAATGACATACTCCATTAATTTGGAGGGTTTTTTCCCCCTCCTGTCTGATGAGTGATTTCCATGTCAACACAGTAACTGCAGAATACAGGTGGAATGGATTCGATTATGCTGTGGTCAAAGGTTATACCAATGAATATCAATAGCCTAGAAACAGGGTTGATATTTATAATTGAAAATGGCACAATTTTTCTAATAAAATCATTGTAATTTTGACCTACTGGATCTAAACATAGGAAAGCACACATTCTGATTTTTATAACCTTCTGTTCCAAATTAGATATCTAGGGATCGCCATGTCGGCAATATAGCAAAGCACAATAAAATGAAAAATCCACAAAATGTAATACCTTTATCTGACCAACCAAAATGTGAAATAGGTAGAGAACAGGGAATTTCTCTGGAAGAAATTGTTCCTCCTTCTAGTCTAATTCGAAAGCATTGAGGCCTCCTGAGAAATTCAATGTTCTCTGCCAAACAAAGGGGCTTGTAGCCTCCCAAAAGATAGAGACAAAGTGGAAATGAAAGGGATATCCTCTTTTGGTGTTGCTAAAGGAATTTAAATTTTATTTCCTGGACTTTAAGAATCTCTCAGTACTCACATGGCCAGGAGGAGGAGGGGCGTGCCTGCATGAACAACAACAACAACAACAACATCTTGACAAAATGCATGTCTATGACTAACATCATCATATTTTTATTTTTATTTTTTTCGGGGGGGCAATGAGACATTTAGAACTACATGACAAATAAGCCTATTTTTCCCTTTCAAACCATTTTAGTTGCAGTGGCGGTTCCTTTGGTTCAAAAGGGCAAAGAAGAGCTTGTGTACTCCAACATGGACTATTGGGAGAAATCCCAGGTTCAGTTAATTGACATGTCTAGTTAAGCAGCAAAAAAAGAACCTTAAGAAATAGGCAAAGACCTCAGCTTGATATCACAGATACACAGTTCCACAAAGATGAATTAACTGATTCAGTCAGTTAAAAGACTTGTATCCCATCTTTTTTTTTTACCAATTGAACCCCAAATCATCTTAAAGTTGCAACCATATAATAGCAATTAAAAAATATCAAAGTGTCAGCAATATATCATAAACTGCCGGAAAGGAAACAGTATTACAAAACTAACACATCAGGGGAGCATTTAGCCAAATACCTTTTAGAGAAGGCATGTTTTATCTAAATGTCGGAAAGAGCAACATGTCAGTGACTGATGGATTACAGCAGGAAGTCTATTCAACAAGATGGAAGACACCACTGAAAAGTACTGATCTTAGTTGCTGCCCCCATATCATGCAAGGCCAAGGAATCTGGATCTTGTCCTTAGATGTCAAATAAACCATGAAGAGAAAATGTGTAGAAAAAAGAGTCCCTTAAGGGCATAGAGTGGAATTGTATTTTTTTACATCAAAAATGGAAACTCACACATGTCATGGTATCCCTAATATGAGATAAATTATCTCAAGGTACTTGTTTGGTGAGCATTAGAACTTTTATGTTAATGGGCCTACTCTACCCAAATATAGCTAAACAAATATAGCACTACACAAAATGTAGCACTATATTCCAAAATGGTGGTTGATTTGTGCAGTTCAGTAGTTTGTTTCTGAGCTCAGTCTAAAGTGATAAAGCTTTTAATGTGACCTTGTTCAAATCAAACAAAATAAGTGTAATATTTTGCCAGTGCCTAATCTGTGTCGACACTTGGGTTGTTAAATTTCACATCTTTTGACTGCCAAAGGGGGACTGTATGCAGACAGCATCCAGGTAGAGTAGACATGTGGCTGGCATATTGTGGGAGCGGAATGAATCTTTTTTCATCAGAAATGAAGAATTACAAATAATAGTAGTATCCTTAATATGAGAGAAATTATCTCAAGGCTAATTGTTTGGTCAGGATTGGAACTTGCATGTTAA
This sequence comes from Sceloporus undulatus, assembly GCF_019175285.1. NCBI lineage: Eukaryota > Metazoa > Chordata > Lepidosauria > Squamata > Phrynosomatidae > Sceloporus > Sceloporus undulatus. The sequence goes on from NC_056523.1 coordinate 212,361,902, forward strand.
TGGGCCCATTCACGCTATACAAATATAGCACTATATTCCATTTTAACTGCCATGACAACATGCTCTGGAATCCTGGGACTTGTAGTTTGGTGGGGTGCTCAAGAACTCTGTCTCAGCATTCTAAATGCCCCTCCATAAACTTCCAAGCCATGGATTTCATTGGATGTTGCTGTGGCAGTTAAAGTGAAATCATACTTTGTTGTTGTTAGCTACTCTTGAGTCAAACTTGACCCATAGTGACTCTGTAGATGAGACATCTCTGAGATTCTCTGTCCTTGACTGACCTGCTCAGGTCCTACAGGTTCAGGCCTGTCTTTCCTGATTTAATGTATCCATCTAGCATGCAATCATCCTCTTTCTTCTGCCTTCCACCTTTTCTAACATCATTGTCTTTTCTAATGATTCATTTTTCTTCATGATGTGGCAAAGTCTGGCAACCTCAATCATCCTGGCCTCCAAAGAGAGTTCAGACTTGATCTGTTCCAGAATCCATTTGTTGGTCTTCTTGGCTGTCCAATGCATTTCTCATGTCATGGCCAGCCAAGAACAGCTCTTGGAGGAGGAGGATGAAGAGGGGCCTGCTCCAGAGCAAGAGCTAATTGAGGCTACACCAGGTGCTCATCCTGCTCTGTCAGGTCCCAGCTGTGATCTCCCAGCCTCAGAGGAGGAGGCCCAACCAGGTCCTAGTGTTAGTGAGCTGCCTCCTGTGGTGCAACAGCCTAGTGGTGACTCTGGGGAGGAAGCTTGCCTGGAGGTGCCTACTTACAAACAGCGAAGGGCTGAGAGTGCTTGCAGGCACAGGTCTAGGAGGATTGCAGAGAGGCAATCAGCAAACCAGCTGCAGGTGGCATGGGGGAGTTCCCCTTATTTAAGCTGTAGAAAGGCCTCAACTCAGTGCCAGAGTTTATTGTATGATCCCTTGGTGTGATTGTTGCTGGCACTGGCTCCTTTTATTTTGACTCCTTGTTGCTTTGACCTCGGACTGGACCCTTGTTATCTTCTGGCTGCTTTGACCTTGGACTGTTTGACTACTCTGACTCCTGGTATCCTGACTTTGGCTTGGCTTTTGGACTGCTCTGACTTCGGCTTGGCTTCTCGGATTGCTCTCATGCTTACTCCTTGCAAGGTCTGTGTCCTGCTTCCACTTGCTGGGCTAAGCCATTCTTATCGCCGTGTGTCTGTGTGTGCTGGCCGCAGTCCAGGACACCTCAGCACTCTTCTCCAGCACCAAGTATCTCAAAGGAGTTGATTTTCTTCCTATCCACTTTCTTCACTGTCCATCTCTCACATCCATACATAGCAATAGAAAATACAGTGGCTTGGATGGTCCTCACTTTAGTTTTCATGGTTATGTCTTTACATGTTGTGATCTTGTCCAGTTCTTTCATAGCAGCCCTTCCCAATCCTGCTCTTCTTCTGTTGGGTTGGACTGGATGGCCCTTGTGGTCTCTTCCAACTCTATGATTCTATGACTCTTTGATTTATTGACCGTGGTCTCTTTTCTGGTCAATATTTGAACCAAACTCTTTGACTATTTCAATCCTCTTGTTATCTAGGATGAATTCTTATAGCTCTTCCAATATTATTATTCATAGTGCCGTATCTGTATAGTATAAGTGGGCCCAAAGCTTCACCATCAAGCAGACTTGGCTTTACAACTTAAATTGTCTATGTGTACATGTGTGCATGCACATACTGCAGGTTTCTTTCTCTCCATTCCCTAATATGTTTATGCGGTAGTCTATTTAAGTTTCTAATGTAACTGTAGTGATAAGGTGACAAATCAGCCTTGACACAGACATCAAGAAAATTACCACAGGAGTTTATAGCAAGAGAAAAGAAAACTGCAATGTGAAAGATTCAATTTCCTGGCTTCTGAAGGATTTTGGTAGGTTGAAGCCAATCTTTTCTTGCTCAATTGTGTGTATTCCCAAAGCCTGCCAGATGCTAGAATGAACAAGCAAGCAAGAGGCAGACCCTGGAGATTTTTAAAAAAAGTTCTTAGTTCAGAAGGAAGGAATGTGCCTGCTGTAAACAGAGAAGAAAATATACGTTGGTGTTGTGGCAGTGTGAAGGTGAGGAATTGCAAATTGTGCCCACCATGAACAATGTGTAAAAGAACTGTTCCTTCTGTTTAGTTACTAAATTCTTAATCACGCTTCGATTGAATTTAAAACAGTGATGATTTAAAGCTGAACGCTGGGGCCCGGCAACGTTTTCATACTCACGGAATGTGCATGTACCTTTTTAAAATGATGATGATGATGATGATGCAGCATTAACACAACTTTGTGGTTAATTTGTCAGGGACATGTAAATCCATCCCCCAGTGCTGCTCCAATCACTTGGTCTGTAGGTATCTTTGCCCCTCCCTCTGTTGCTATCTATGTTGCCAGCCATTTGGAATCAAGAGAGGGAGGAAAACCACATATTATGAGCCACTCTAATCATTTCCTGTTTCCCTGCTTTCAAATAGCATTACTGGACTAAACAAGGCTCCTTTGGTGCCCTGCAGTTGTGGATATGTGCATGGTTCAGTGCAGTGGAAACATTGGCCATGGCAGGGACGTAGCCAGGATTTTAGGAAGGGGGGGGGGTCCAGACTAAGCGCCACCATTATAATGGGGCTTGGGTGCGGTGGCGCAGCAGCACAGACCATTCATTTTTCTAATGGAAGTTGGGATGTGGACCCCCCCTCCCTTGGCTATGGAGGAACTGCTGGAGTTTACCACACATGGCCAATATGGAGTAGGCCCATTTGGTGATACTGAAGCATCTGGATCATTACCGGTGAATGTCATGCACTTTTTTTCACATGCCATTTCTTTATATCTAGTATTCTGCAGGCTTAATTTATACAGCCCTTCCCTTTGAATGAATTGTCTCTAACAGTGGTTTCTGTTGGATATGGCTTTAGCCTGAACAACAAGTTCAACAACCTTTCTTCTTTGCTTTGCCCATTCACCTGATGGCGAGGAGGAGGAAATATGTGTCTGGAGGAAACAGTTGCTGGCCATCATCAACTAGGCTGGGTGCTCAGTCATGTATGTACTTTTCAATGCTATTTGTCTGTGCACTGCTTCACAGCTGTGATCAACTACACATTTTCCTATTAATGTGTTTACAGAAAGGGGCCTGCAGAGCTGCACAGCTGCATATCTTTGCCATCCCACAAGGAGGAAAAAAATAACTGTGGCTTCAAGGAGAAGGCGTTTTAGTAGCAGCTTATCCTTTCATTCAGCCTCTGAAATTTGACTAAAGCCCTCGCCTCCCATTTCTTACTCCTTTGAAGGAAATCACATATTGAATGCCTTTTCAAACCTCCTACATTGTTTCATTTCCCTCCCTGGAAAAGCTGCTAGGAATCTAAAAGCATAGTCACATATATACTTTTTCAGAAGCAAATTTACAATTACTTCATTGGTGCTCACTCCTGGGTAAGTGTGTATCAAGCAAAGCAAGAGAAAACAGATATGCCTAGGACATGACAGTTGAAAGAACACAGGAAAGGTTGGCATTTGCTTTTATTTGTTAATGGCAGGGTAGTGCCATTGAGAGCCAGCATGGCATAGTGATTTCTGTGCTGGACTATGTCTCTAGAGACCAGACCATGAAACCCACTGGATGACCTTTGGAAATTCACATGCTCTCAGGCTCAGGGGAAGGCAATGGCAAACCTCCTATGAACAAATCTTGCCAAGAAAGCCCCATGATAGATTCACCTTAGAGTCAAGAGTTGACGGGAAGAAAACACCATGAAATGATGGAAAATGAGAGATGTATTCCTATGTTTTTGTGAAACAAAAAGTTTTTAGGCCATGCTGTTGTTTAAAAAAGTCTTTTATTTGTCCTGCTGACGTGTTTCAGGAAAATCCTTCTTCCAGAGCTGATTCTTCTTTTTCTCTCTTTCTGTAGCCAGAGTTTCTAGTGTTCAGCACTAGAAACTCTGGCTAAAGAAGAAGAGAAACAGAAGAAACACCTTAGAGTCACCATACGTCAGTAACGGCTTGGAGGCAGAGCACAACAACACAACAAGTGGGTCTGAAGAGTACTTTTTGATGGAGAAAAAGAAGAAAGCATGGCGTGAACTCAGTGGGAAGGGGAAATGAAGAAACACTCATTTAGCATTGCTGTCCCTAACTGGTAGTAAAAAAGTGGAAGATGTCTGGAGAGCCAAAATAGTTCCAGAACTATAAAATGGAGGAGCTAGCAAAGAATCTGAACAAAAAACAGTGCAAATAGCCACAGTAACATATATCAAGTCCCCAGGCAAATGAGACAAGAGGAACAAGGGGAACTTTTTATAAGAAATTCAAGTTGTTCTATCTGCAGTGATAGTATGGGGGAGAACTCTCTCACCTGAGTTAGTAATGCAGTCCTGTGCTCATATGCATGCATTTAAAATATGTCATCATAGAATTATAAAGTTAGAAGAGACCACAAGGGCCATCCAACCCCCCTAACATGCAGGAATTCACAATTAAAGCACCCCCAACAGATGGCCATCCAGCATGTGTTTAGAAACCTCCAAAGAAGGAAACTCTTCCGCTCTCCAAGGGAGTGTGTTCACTGTCAAACAGTTCTTACTATCAATAACAACTTGAAAACAGCATAACATTACAAGTAAAATGTATCACATCTAGCTACTACAGGAGTATTTTAAATACTATATTCCAATATTCCCACTGAATATAAAGATAAATTATTGCAACCATCAATAAACAAATTAAAAATTGATTTTCTAGAATTTGAAAGTCACTAAGCTTCTATTAGAAGACACTATGAAAATTATTCTGTTCCAGCTAACACAATAAAAGGGAACAACATATCAATAACTTTATCATAGGATTTGCTTTCATGCATAGATCACAGTTGGTATGTCAATTTATCCATCAATGGGCATATCTAGGTACAGTGGTACCTCGGGATACGAAATACCCAGGTTACAAAATTTTCGGGATACGAAAAAATCCCATAGGAAAACATTGTTCCGGGTTACGAATGTTTTTTCGGGTTACGAAAAAACTTTTGGTGCTTTTTTCGGCTTTTTCGCACGGAATCGCGGCTTTTCCCCATTAGCGCCTATGGCAATTCGGCTTACGAAGGCTTTTCGGGTTACGAACGGTGCCACGGAACGAATTAATTTCGTAACCCGAGGCACCACTGTACTGCCAATTTCTCAAAGTGAATTTTTCTGCCTTTCTCCAATGCTTGGAAATTTTCAGTGCAGCTGATGCAACTAAAGCTGAAATCAACTCCCTTTTAATGGATGGAGGCATGGGGATACGTATGTATGGAAAGCATCAGCAGGGTTCCACATTCATGGACTATTTGACTTAATATTTTTTTAATAGAAAGTCAAGCACCACTTTCCAAAACTGAATACTTTCTTAAAGCACTTTAGTCAGTTTGCATTGTGTTCTCCACATCATCTTCAGCAAAGTGGTTTTTATACATTTTTGAAAGTTTAACTAGCGTCCAGTGCCACATACGGATAACTTTGTGTATGTTTTCTCTAGACTATTTTAAAAGAATGGGAACACCAAATACATATGAATGCATTTCATAATGTTGAAAATGGAGGAGGCCTTGGGGCTCTGTGGCTTGTCTTACAGCCACTGCCACCACCTCTAGGGAAAGGAAAGCTATACAAAGCACTATGCAACACTTCCACACTGTTCACATGATCTTCAAGACAAAGACCTATTTCTTCCATAGTCATAACATTCCATGCTGCTGTATGACACAGATATGTATTTTATGCACAAAGCTCACTGTCATTGATGTGCTCACCAAGAAGTAAGTGCATGGCCATAAATAACAGAAGGACCTGTAACAAAAGAAACCTGCACTGTGGACTTTGCTTTAGTTGCTGCTGAGGCAACCAGGTTGCTGATTGCAGACCAGTGTTTGTGTGCCTTTGCCCAAAGCCTATTCTTGTTGATAGTCTGCGATAGTTTTTCTCGCTATCAGTAGGAACTGTGTTACTGTGAAGCAGCTCAATCTATAATCTTAAGAATAGACCTAGTATAGAACATATTACAGGTTTCTTCAAACCTTATTTGAAGTTTTTTTAAAATTAAATTTTACAATTTTGATGTATAATAATCAGTGGAGTTGCTACTCTCTCCACTGAATAATATTTAACTCTCAATACCAGCAGGCACAGATACAAATACCAAGAATATTTTATGTTCAATAAAAACTTGGAAAGGTCATTCATACCAGAAGTACTGATTCAAAATCAATGACTGACTTTTATTAACAGTGCAAAAGGTGACTTTCTTTACATTGCAACCAATACTTTATTGATGTTTCAGGAAGTATGTGTGATAATACTCAAAATGACCAACCTTCAAGCATCAAATTAGGCTTTTATCATACAGGAGAATGTATCAGTTCATTAAAGCATTATCAGATAGGTTTTTAATAATGATTGTTATAATAATGTCTGTAAAACATTTGTTATTCAATGGGATTTTAGTCCAAACAATGAATTCACTGTAGCCAGTTCTAACAATTTTACACAATTGTTGCCACTAAAATTGTTGTTCCAGTTAATCCTTTAGGGAAATCCTGCATTGTCATATTGTTTTTCTTGGCTTTATTTTTCAAATAGAAACTTTATTTCCCATATCATTTAGATTATTTTACCGGTTTTTCCTTCCTATCTTCACTCTGTTTCATTGCATCTTATCTTATATCATATCTATTTTAATAAATATGATGCTGTAAGGTCTCAATTTCTGTTTAAACACATTTAATCTTAGTTGCTCCAGTGGAATTTTAGATAAGACACCTGGGTTTCCATGGCCAAGCAGAAAATTGAACCTGATCTCCAGAGTCATAGTCCAACACCCAAACTACTACACCAGTGGTCCCCAAACTATGCCCTTTAAGAGATTTTGGACTTCAGCTCCCAGAAGCCTCAGTCATGTTGGCCAATAGTCTGGGATTCTGGGAGTTGAAGTCCCAAATCTCTAAAAGGGCACAGTTTGAGGACCACTGTACTACACCACGCTGGCTCTTTCATTATAAGTCAGTAAAGATAGCTAAGTCTGTGTCTGGCTTCTGTTACTTTTTACGTGTCCAGCCATAATTCTGTTTAATTTTATTTTCCTATTACAGTCTGCCCTTGCCTTATGCAGGGGATCCATTCTGGACCCCCCTCCTGAGTAAAAAAGTGTGTATGCTCAAGCTTGTGCTTGCTGTGCGGCTGTGTGCACGCCATTCTCCCATTCTCCTGGCGGCTTCCGTGTAAGCTGAAAGCCACCTATAACAAGCCCGCATATGGCATAGGCTCACTGTAATTTGTGATTCAAAAAGAAATAGTATCTCAAAGTATATAGTTAAATAATATTTCAATTAGCATTTTCTCACAAAATTTGTATTTAATTACAAATGTTGGTATGATAGAGCTGCTGTGAACTACCTTGCAACTATTTTTGGACTGGATATTCATCCAAGAATTGTTGATTGGAAGCAGTATCCAGTGGTGGATTTCTTCTGTCAAAACAATGGAATCCAGATAAATAGGTTGGGGTGACCTGTTCCCTACTGTATCTCCCATATGCACCCCCAGAACCAGCTCTTGAACTCTGATGTGGACATTATAAAGTGAAATGTATTACAGTGGATCCTTGTTATACGCTGGGGTTTGATTCCAAGATCCCCCGTGTATAACAAAATCCGTGTATGCTCAAGTCCCATTAAATATAATGACATAACAAAATGGTGTCCCTTATAAAAAATGGAAAATCAAGGTAAATTTATACTTTTTTGGAACATTTTCAAACCATGTATACTTGAATCCGTGTATAAAAAATCCGTGTATAAGAAGGGCCGACTGTATTGTTGTTGTGCCTTCAAATAGTTTTTGACTTATAGCTGCCCTAAGGCTATATCACAGGATTTTCTTGTCAATATTTATTCAAAGTGGTTTCGCCTTTGCCTTCCTATGAGGCTGAGAGTGTGAATTCCCCAAGGGGAACTGGGATTCGAACCCTGATCTCCAGAGTCCAATGCTCAAACCACTACACCATGCTGGTTTCTCAAAATGTATTACAGGGGGTAAACTATATATTACAAACTAATTGATGTGACAGTGTCTCCTTCCACTTCTAAAGACATACCTTTATGATGTGTTTATTTTACCCATGCTTTGGAAAATGACATCTTCATAAGTGACCTGAAGAATAAGAGAGAGGCTAATAATTTTCAAATCCTGTTAGAGCTGCGCAGGATGTAAATGAATTTAAAAAAACCCATTAGTATGATTGGCAAGAGACCCTAGTGCACAAATGTGCAGATTCTAGAGGTTTGGAAAAGCAAATTTTGCACATGCAAAGGAGAAAGCATTAGGAAGCACAAGTAAAAGAAATTCAAAAGCTGTGTATTGTTACTTATGTGTTTCCCACTAAATGCAGTGATGATATTCTGAGGCAGTTGTCAACTTGATGAGTGAGTCAGGTGTGTGGGGTTCCAGTGTACTCAAGGAAAAGGAGACACAGATAAATGAAGTGTCTCGTTCTTTTCAACCAAACAGATGTTGCTCTCTGAAACAAGAGAGAGGAAGAATTACTGCTGAACTGGCTTGTCTGCTCACTCAAAGAGCTTTGTATTTCAACATACTTGCTGCCCAACCACAGTGGCTCCAGGGAAGCAAAAGCTCTCTCTCTCATCACTTCAGGAAATACCTTTATTTATTTTCCACCCTACCCTGGGGTAAGTCTTGGCAAGCCCAGCCATATTTCTCATCAAATGAGGAATAAGTTATATGCCACTATACCAGCCTGAACACACTTTATCTTATATGAAGGGATCTGAAGATAAGGCAAGCAAGAATCCTGCTTGGGAACCTGGTGAATTGAGATAACAGATGCAGGAGTAAAGTATACATGTGCAGTAGCTGGCATGTGAATCTCAGGATCTGTGTCTGACATACAGTACCTAGCCTGATGATTCTCCTCTTTCACCAATTTTTTTTTAAAGTGATTTATTTGTGGTGTTTAGTTAATACTGTTTGTAAGCTATCAGATCATGATTATACATATTCTGTCTGTTCCTTCCAGACAAGCAATCTGCATTTAGTTCTAGGTTTTTTTACCAGATTAAATTAGTTTACACATTGTAAACCGTTAGGGAGCGCTTAAGTGCACTGGTAAGCGGTATAGAAATGTACAGTGTGCCCACGTCATACGCTGAAAGTCGCGTGGGGAAAAGGGGCAACGCATCCCATAGGGCCGAATGGGGCATGTGCCCATGGTGCATGCATGCCGTTGCACCACCATGCCGCCCCGTGCATGAGCCCCATTCATTTAAATGGGGCTCGAGCATAGGCGGTATTTGTTTTACATGGGGGAGTCCAGAACGGATCTCCCACGTAAAGAAGGGCGAACTGTACTTGCTATTGCTATTCCCATTGCTAGGTGACTATTTGGTGTCTCTCATATTCTAACCTGTCACGGTACAGGTTGAGAATTTTTTTTCGTAGGTGGCTGCGATAGTGAACTATTTGTTTTCTGATTGTTCAATGCAGTGGTGTTTCTAGGGTTGGTGTCACCCAGTGTGGTCAGTCATGGCAGGAAGCAGGACTTGTGGGGGCAGGACTTCTAGTGCGGGATTTGTAGCACACATGGGAGTGCACACACACAGCTGGAATTCCCCCGTGTGCCCCCAGAGAGCAGCTGTGCATCCACAGGAAAGGCCAGGGGGAACCCCTGGGACCCAGGGGGGGGGCAGGGACTGACTGGGTGCCACCTCTCTCTTCTGGGTTGTCACCTGGTATGGTCCGCAGCCCCCGCAGCCCCATAGTGGTGATGCTGTTTCAGTGTACACAAGGTTTCTTTCATGCATAATTTTTGTTTAAAAAAAGGATTGTATAAAATTACCTTCAGGCTATGCATATAGAGCAGGGGTAGGCAACCTGCGGCCCGCGGGACGGATGCGGCCCGGCGAGGCCTTGGGACCGGCCCCAGCCCGGTCCTGCCGCTGATTGCCACCGGGGCCTTTGGGGGGCAATTGTCTATAGAAGCCTCAGAAACATGCATTTATATTAACATTTTTTAAAAAATCTGCAAATTTTTTCGCATGTCCTCCATTTTTTTTAAAAAAGTGTCTTCCATTTGAAAATTTTGTCCTACATTTGTCCTGGTTTATTTATATATTTATTTTTTAAAAATTTTTTAATTATTTATTTTTTGGCTTCGGCCCCCCAGTTGTCTGAGGGACAGCAACCCGGCCCTCGGCTCAAAAAGATTGCCTACCCCTGATATAGAGTGTAAATGAAACATAAATGAATATTGTAGTTAGACTTGGGTTCCACTTCCAAGATATCTCATTATGCATGGATATGAAAACAAAGGTATTCCAAAATCTGAAACACATCCGGTCGCAAGCATTTTGGATAAGAGAGAGAATCAATCTGTGCTATATTTCATGTATTTTTTCATTCAAATATCCGTCGCACCTCTGCCATCCTTGTTCTTATTTTGGGGGAAACTACAGACCTTGCTTGTGTCACTGAGAGCTGCATTTGCTGCATGAAGTACTTATCCCAATACATGCCCAGATGGTCACAGCTGGATACTTAATGGAGCTGTAAAGAAGGATTTTGAGATGTGGCATGGGTGAAGTGTCAGTTTTATTATAAATAAATAACTTCTATCAATAATATATGATTGCATTTATTATTTTAAGATCTATAAACAAGACTTCCAGGAGTCACCCAGCATCTAGTTGATCTGATACACATTGTTAATGTAGCCTTCCTCCACCTAGTGTTCCCTGGATGTGTTGAATATAACTTTCATCAGCAGCAGCTATCCATGACTATTGGCTGCACAGGAGGAAGTGGCTGATGTTGTAGTCCAGAGAGCTGAAAATCTTTTAGTCTCAATGGCATTTAATTTCTCAGAATTCCACCTTCATTTTCTTCCTGTTTATATACAGTGGCCCCTTGTTATACGCTGAGGTTTGGTTCCAAGATCCCGCGTGGATAACAAAATCCATGGATGCTCAAGTCCCATTAAATATAATGACATAGCAAAATGGTGTCCGTTATAAAAAATAGAAAATCAAGGTTTGATGTTTGAAATTTATACTTTTTTTGAACATTTTCAAACCATGGATGCTTGAATCCACGTATTAGAAATCCGTATATAAGAAGGGCCGACTGTATTATATTGCAAGACTTCTTGTTTTCTTCCCATACTAAAATTCATATTAATATATTTTACATATTTTCCCTAATGAATGTGTTTATTTTCATAGTTTGCCTGATTTATACAACTTTATATGCAATAATGCACATTTAAGAGTTCACATTTTGTGCCTACCTTATTTCTCATAAATGCCTGTAAACCTGACAAATACATAAGTACTAGTGGTGAGCTGTTCGGGTTTTTTTTCTCACAAGAGGTTTGGGAGATATGAAATCACAACTTCTTTTGAAAGTACTGAGTCTAATCAAATTTCTTTCCATCTGCATTAAGACCAACAAATCTAGAGGACACTGGGCTGGTGAAAGCTGTATTACTTTACCACTCCATTTGATAGCAAACGTTGTGGCCAGGCTTGTTGAATGAGTCTTTCTGATGTTTTTGAAACTGTTTACATGAACTGTTCAATGTGACAAGTGTTGGACACAAAATTTTGATGATAGGATAAGTGGCTCTTCAGGAAGAGCACAGGACTTCAAGGATCCCATAGCAATATTAGACAATGTACCACATATAAGTGGTAGATGCTTTGCAATAGTTTAGGAGAATTGGTCAGTTTGTTAGGACCAGATCTTCTGAAAGCATGCCAAATAATAATTACCATTATTGTGTGCCAGACAAATCATATCAGAAGTTAAGAAACTTGCGCACCAGTTGTGGAAGTACTGCTTATATGATCTTTGCTTCTATGGGCAAGCATGGGACTGTTGGAAACTGTCAGAGATGGTAATTTGTTGGATTAACAAAGGTAGACTCAAACAAATTTACATACTTACACCAGTGGTGTTTGCTTTTCTATTCACCGTAATCAAAGGGGATCTGATTTCATATTGACGTTGATCATATTGATTTTACATGCCCTAGAAATACCTGGTAGAGGCTGGGGGGAGAATGTAATGGCCAAAGTTGTAGACAATGGAGATGTACCTCTTTGCATTTTATTTCTTTACTGGTGAAAATGAAAAATTCCTGCCATATCCTCACTGCAAAGATTTTTATACAGTTCCTGACCTTTGTTTATTCACTTGGAAGTACATGCACTGGGATGTATGCAAAGAAATAGACTTTCTTTCCTATGCAGAAACGCATTTATATGCAGAGATATCGGCTTTAGCCCATTTAAGCCTGCCATTTTGACATGTCTCTTGATTTTCTATAATCCATCTATCTGCCTGACTACTAGGTCTTAGATCTGAACTTCATTTATATACAGAAAACATTCTTTTTATTAAAAAGTACACATTATTTTTCTGTGTAAAGGAGATTATCACACGGAGAATAAGGACGGGAGCAAAGCAGATTGCTACCATCCTTATCCCATCCTGTTCGCATGATTGGGGGAAAGGGAGCTTCTGATAATACCAAATGACAGATCCATTACACTTCACAGATGGGAGTAGAATGGGATAAGCATGCAATGTGTGATCATCTTTCCCCCAATTGTGTGAATAGAACAGGATAACAAGAAGGGGAGCAATTCGCTTTGCTCCTGTCCTTATCCTCTGTGTGATAATCACCAAAGAAAACCACATATTTCTGTATGCACACAAATACTTCCTGCAGTCAATACACCTTTGACTAACTAACTAGCTAATTACTTCCTGCAGTGCAAAAATAAAATAACAATAAAAATAGTACTTTTGTGGCCACCTGTGTTTTCCCACTGGTTTCCTAGCCAAGAAACGAATAGTGAGCATCTATACTTTCTATCCCTAGTTGATAGCATGTTTTCCAGGTTCTGCATAAACCACTATTTGAAGCTCATTTAAGAACTTGGTTAGTTCCGAACCACAGCATCTTATTTATTTGGAATATGAAATCATGGGTGGTTAATTAAGGAAAACTTTCATCACTATATGAGAAGGCAAAGAACATGTGATAATGGAAAATGAATCTTGGCTTGATAAACATACTGTTGTTACATCCAAACCAGATGTGTTACATCTAAAACTTTACAACAGAACCTAGTGTTCTCAGTATCACTTGTCCAAATGTGGGCCTTTTACTTAAAATTATTCTAGCTAGTTATTTTTAGACAGAATGTGTTTGCTGGAGGCAGTTGGCAGCCCCCCAAATAGTCTGTTGTGCTTGAACTGAAAGCTTTGTATTTCATGTGTGAGTGCTAGTTAACTAAATGGTAAGATAATGGCAGCACAGGAATAGTTCTATAATAACGATCAACAGAGATAAGTTCAGCTAAGAAAATGAATAGTCATATAGTCATATAAGCTTTTTGTTAGCCGTGTTATATTATTGTAACAAAGCAGACAGAAAGGGACACATTCACACAATGTGTTTATTTCGGAAATCCCCATGTCAAATAAGACCTTTACAAAAAAAGATAACATAAAGTGCCTCCACAATGTAGGGATAATGTAAATTGATACCACTTGAAGTGCCATTGCTACATCCTACAGAATCCTGGAATTTGTAGTTTTGTGATACATAGCACTCTTTTACATACAAGGCTGAAGGCCTTATTGTTATTATTATTAAGCTATATTTATATAGTGCTGTAAATTTACACAGTGCCGTACATACAATCAATTAAAATAGATAAAATGAACCTGCCTATGGCTTACGTTCTGCAAAAATAATTAAATATAATACATAATAGTACATGTCAACGTTCAACAAAATAAGGCAGACAACAAATTAAAATAACATTAGATAACCATCATGTAATGCCTAGGAATGCTTCCCTAAACAATATAGTCTTTAACTCAGTTGTGAAGCTGGTTAAAGAGGTAATGACCCATGCTTGTGGGGGAAGGAGATAAAAACTTGTAAAACTACAGTTCCCAGGATTGCATAGGATGGAGCTACAGCACTTAAAGTGGTGTCAAACTGCATAAATAAAACATATTATTATTATTATTATTATTATTATTATTATTATTATTTATTTCTGCGATGCAGATGCATCCATAATTGCATATAGAAGAATGTGTCCTACTTCCTTTTGTTGTTATTAATTTATGTTTTCAATAAAACCCATTGTTTATATCTCCCAAGAAATTGTTCAGATTGGGTGGTGGAGTAGCAGCATGTTCTTACAAGTCAAAATTTTCTGTTCATGTAGCTGTTCCTGAATTGTTACACTTCCCATAGCATGAGTGTGTGTGTGTGAATATAGTTTCATTAATTGATGCATTTTTTGCCAGTTCCCTCTACCTCCTGCAATCCTCTGTGTGGCCTATCAAATACTGTTATTTGTTCTCCTCCCGTCTATATTACTAGCTTTTTAAGAGGTGCAAGGGTATGTAGAGGGAGTGCTGGAAACCAGCAAGTATTTGGCACCCTGATCTGCACTAGGAGAAGTACATTTCATTATTTTAAAGCCACCATTGATGCCATATTATTGAGGATGCCCTATCAGTGAAAGGCAATTTTGTTATTATGCTCAAGTTTGAAGTATCATTAACCCATGGAGAAAACAAGCTAAACAATAAAGCTACATTCTCTCTCATCATTTTTCACATTAAGGCTTAAAATGAAGTTCACATCAAGACAGTGATTTACTGTGCTAGAAAGCACCTATCTTCACAGAGTTGGGAAAGGATTTGTTAAAATTAGATTGTTGCCTCCATTTATTTTAATAAATCAAAAGCATATTTTGTTTTTTAAAAAATTATTTAAAAATTAAACATTAGCAGTGTTAAAGGGTTAAGTGTAGAGAAATGTTTCATTTTTTATTTAGTACTTTTGTGGAGAAGTTTAGAGGAGCCATTTTAATAAATAATAATAATAATAATAATAATAATAATAATAATAATTTATTTATATTTCCCGCCTCTTCCTGCGGATCGAGGCAGGATTACATCCGATAAAATTGATACGAATTACAAATACAAGGATACAATCAATAAAATACTGACATTATTAATAAAATCGCATAACAATCGTCGCAAACATTTTAGTAACTTTAATTTATTTGTTTAAGTTTTAAAAGTTAAAAATAACATATTACTAATATGTTATTAATGATTTGCCTGAGAAAATCAATTAGATAGTTTTCTTTAAAAGTCATTAAGTAAATGAATGTACAAGTAAATATTGATATTAGCAAATTAGTTTTTAAAACTAATGTTTCCAAACTCTGCATGTACACTCAGTCAATGGTTCACTGGCCTTTTATTTTTTTTCTTTGCGTTTTTCGTTGTTTAGATTGCTAATATTGCAACATATATAAATTCTTAATATCGCAAAAATATATCAGTTTAAAAAATTAAAAATTAGCTGCAAAGATATGACAGACTACTAAACATTTAGAAAAAGGCAAAGCTGGGGGAAATGTTCATTACATTTAGTGTGGTTCCACATGTGACATTTAATGCAAATATATACCATAAAGAAGTGGCAGATCACATACTCATATTTACAACACAAACCAACATGAGTTATTCTGATAATAGAAACTGAATATATAAATAGAAAAGCAAAAAAGCACAATTGCAAAAAAGGTATAAAAGAGCATAAAATTGTTAATCATATACATTTTATAAATCATTCAGAATAAATAGTACAGCTGATGTGAATATGTAGGAGATGGTATAAATAGTCCATTAAATACTATAAATACGATACCTAAAAAATAAAGCTCAACGAACAAACATATCCTCTTCTATTTCTTTTAATACAAGCTAAGCTTTAGGTGGGTCGTATCTCTCACACAGCAGCTTTGTGGCTCTAGTCAAAGTGAATTTAATTAGTTGTTTTGTACCTAATTAACACACCGACCAGATCTGTGGAAGTATTTTTGAGGAAGGCTTGAGTGTGATACAGTGGGAAGGCACCCGCCAGCATGCATTGTCTTTGCTTCCGTGATGATGGCAGATTGACGAGGTGCCTGTGAATGTGACTGTACTTGACACAGTTATATTAAAGGGTCAAAGTAATTGCTGCACAGAGCTAAGGTCATGACACAGCCAAATAGTGGTGGGCACAATGCCTGTCTTTCATGGTCTGCTGGGCTCCGTAATCCCCTCGGGTAGCGGGTTCCGATTGCATTTCCAGATGGTCTCTTTTGGTATGAACACCGGTCATGATCTGTCCAGCAGTATCATTTATGCTAGCAATGAGCAATGCAGAGAGTTCATCTTAGCACATGAATAACATAGTGAATACCAGCTGCATTAAAGCCTTGGCCCCTGATAGCTTTCTTGGTATCTACTCGGCTGGGTGTGTGTGCAAAGGGGGTATAGGGCTGTGCTTCTTTAGTTCACAGCAACAACATAAAGGAATATGGAGGATACGCATATCCTCCATATTCCTCATTTCGTCAAATTTCCATTCTGCCCCCCCCCCAAAAAAAAACAAAACCCTCCACTGTAAATTGTTAAGAAACAGGGATATGAAGACACCCACCCACTCCATACATGGTCATACTAGTAATAAGTGCAGTTATATGCAATATAGTTGGCCCTCTATAAATACAGATTCTACATCCATGGATTCAACCATGCAGATAATGGCAAGGGTTCAGTGTATTTTCTGATGTACTAATCAACATTAGACACATTGATTGGCTTGTAAGAAATGGATATGGCTTGTTTTATCCTCCCTCTACCACTTGCATTAGTGTTTATGACAGCAGCTCTCCATTCATGTACCCCACCTTCAATGTTAGGGTTCTCAAATGGCCCAGGAGTGAATGGTGGAGGTAGGGTTTCCATTGTTTCTTTAAGGTTGGCTTGATGTGCTGGTGTGTATTAGGATGTGAAATTTTTAAGAACATGTAACATTATCATTCATAAGCTGCACAAAATAACCTACAGCGATCCGTTCAAACATTGCCAAAACTAAGCGGCATTCTCTTTTCAATGCTGAAGTGAATTTTAGAAACAATTTAAGCTATGAAAGGGTGGAGGCTGTTTCTTCAGTGGGAAAGGGCAAGAATTCCCCTGGGCATGACTAAAATAGCTAATTGGAGCCCATCTATAGTGTTTTATTCTTATTTTGTTTTATTTCATTTTATTCATATACATATACATGGATAACCTAAGAGGAAAGCAGAAATTCTCAGTCAACAAGTAATAAATAGTGCAAAAAGACAGAGTTAATTAAAAAGGTTTTTCTTTCTCCTCATCTTTTTCAAAGCTGTTCCACACACATACATTTTTACTTCAAAGTTATCCCATGAAATGTTATAAGGTCAGTTACAGAGGGTAGCATGCTGTTTTCTTCTGAGCTGGGCTAATTAGTAAAAGGGTAGTTAATTATATGTAGCCAAATCCCTGTTTTCCCTTGCCTACTTTGTACAACATCACTACTAACATTTTTTTAAAATGTAATGGCCTAAATTTAATATTCTTCTGGTGGATGTTGGGGAATATTCCACCGCTTCCATCAATACTGCAACATCATGTCATTCTAAGATGATTCCTCCTCCTCCTCCTCCTCACAGCATTACCAACGCTTTTAATCTCATATGAAATCTCTCATTATATGTGTGACATATGTAAAGCTTAATAATAATAAGAATAAGAATAAAATTTATTTATGTCCCGCCCCTCTACACGATGCAATCGGGACGGCTTACAAAGAAGCCGGGATGTAGGTAATGATTTCTATAAAATAAATTATAATATTCTATCCATTTCCTCATCTTAAACAGCAGTTGTCTATTTCCCCCAAGGAATACTCCCTCCCTCCATGTGTCATATAGCCATAGTATAAATTCCTGAATTCCTGCCTAGCTGGTTGGGATGCTTTTCCTAATGTGGGAGTTTCCCTTGATTTTCTGCATATGCCCATATCTTACTGCCACTTCCAATATCTCCTGGAAATCTTCCTTAGACTGATAACTATGGCGGGTTATAGACCGTCCATTTGGGTTGGTCTGCACCCGCCCCTTTCCTCGGTGTATCGGGGCCTCAGCGTGCAGGGCGGCAGCCACTGAGGCCCCAATCTGCCGCTTTTCAGGCTGCGGGGAAGCAGCAAAACGTCGCTTCCCCGCAGCCTGAAAAGGGGTGTCCCTGGGGCTTCAAGCCCCAAGGACACCCCGCGGCGGCGGGAAGAAGGAGAAAGGGGCAGCTTGGCCCCTTTCTCTTTTAGTCCACTGGGCGCAGCCGTCTGAAGGCTGCTCCCAGCAGATTAAACCAGGAAGGAGCTCTGAAACGGAGCTCCTTCCTGCTCCGTGTTCAGGGCACACTAAGCGCCCTGGTGCGGAGCAAGGACGTCACGTCCGCGCCGCCCCGTCTAGAGGTGGCGCGGCCATGACGTCCTCATGGCGGCGGCCGTATGGAAGGGACGCCACCGTTTAGTGCGTGACGAGCACACACTAGGGTTAGGGCGATGCAGAAGCACCGCCCTTTTGTAACCCTAGTGCGTGCTCGTCACGCACTAAAGTGCCAGTCTGTAACCGGCCAATGTTTTCTTTCATCTTGCTAACTTGTTATTTGTGTCTCAGAGTGTTTGTAAATTCACCTTCTTTCCTCCCTCTCTTCATCCTGTGATGATTCTTGAATCTACATTCTACATTTTAATTGATTTCTATTATACTTAACCTTGTCCATTTCTTTAACCAAAATGGTTTAACCAATTTCCAGTCTTCATTCATCTGTTTTAGAGGTCTATCATTGAGTAAATCAGTTAAACTCTCTTGTCCTAATGTTTCTTTCAGTTTCACAAGCCATTCTTTGGTGGTTGGTATCACCATTGTCTTCCAGTTTTGTGCGAGGTTTCCTAGCACTCCAGAGTTTTAAATATCTCTAATAAGTCAGGGGAGCTAGTATTTAAGAGAGCAATCCTACTTGTGGTGAGGAGTAGAGGGCAATGTGACGGAGCTCTTACCACTTTCAAAATCTTTCTAGGATACATCATTCCAAAGGAGCACATACATAACATAAAAAAGAAGGCATATAAATTGGAAATGCTAATATGCATCTGTAGATACAAATATAGAAATAACTAATATAATTTAAATAGAAGTGGGCTATCGTCTGCAGAGGTTCATGCCATAATAAGTTTATAAATATTTAGGATACTGAAGGGCTTTTTGTTTTTAATAGTGATAAGATGCATCTCCTTCTAGAAGGGTGGACTGTGACCAGGTAAACCCCATGCCAGCTCAGCCTGATATCCATTTGGTAACTGTTGATGGGTAGTTTATTGTGAGTTTTTCAGGCTATGAGGCCATGTTCTGGAAGTGTTTATTCCTGACGTTTCACCAGGAGCTGTGGAAGTCAAAGAATGCTGGCAGGAAAGAAAGTGGGTTATATATACTGTTGGTTGAGAGGAAGCAATTTACATATTAATCTGTGTATTGTTCTGTTGTTGAATGCCAAGGCCTACAGGGGATCCAATGGCATTCACTATGGGTCGGAGTGGAATGGAATCCTTGTGGATCTTGGGAAATTCCCATAAAGTCTTGGTGGGACAGCCTCAGATTTGCATAAACTTTCTTGTGTGGTTGGCTGAATGGAGGAGTTTTTGATCAAGGTGTTCATTTTCCTGATGATTTTATTGGTTGGGTCTTGTTTCAGTTCCTTGATGTTTTGTTTGTTTGTATCATTCTGTTTTCATTATTACTGTGGCATTGCCTTTGTCTGCTGGAAGAATGATGATTTCTGGGTCCAAATTGAGGTCCTTGATGACATTTCTTTCTTTTTTTGGTTATGTTGCTGGGTGCTGGTTTTGCCTTGCACAGAGTCCTTGCTGTTTCTCCTCTTATCTCTTCCTTTTCCTCCTCTGGGAGATGGCGGAGGGCAGATTCAACCTTGGCAATAATGATGTCTTCAACTGGGATTCTGGTGGTGGTAGCCTCAAAGTTGCCTTCTTTGGCCAGAATGGATGTTTCTTCTTTTGAAAGTTGCTGCTCTGTCAGATTAATGTTGGTTCTTGATGTGACCCACAAGGGTTTTAGCTGGTGCTTGTGGCATTTGTTGAATTTTTGTTTCTGTCTTTCAGTGTGGTCTGCCATATCTTTTTCAGTTTTTCTGTAGGTGAGGCTGTCAATTTTGTCCCAGTCTTCCACGTTAGCATTCTCTGAAGATGCCAGCCACAGTTGCTGGTGAAATGTCAGAAATAAACTCTTTTAGAACACAGCCTCATTGCCTGAAAAATCCACAAAAACTATGGATGACAGCCATGAAAGCCTTCAATATCACATTTTGATGGGTAGTTTCAAGACCTCTGTTTTCTTTTCTTATAATGCTTGGGCTGGACAGCTTCTCAACACAGTTGACTTCTTTAAACAGAGGACTGTGTTCTGACAGTTCTTCAAATAGAGGTATATTGACACCGAGATTCTGAGCCTAGGAAGTTAAAATTCATAAACAAATACTGCAGCTTTATACATGATTAATTAGATGTAAGTCCCATTCACTGCAGTGGATCTTGCATTTTAACTGGACATGTTTAGGGCTGGCCTGCAAATGTATTTTGCATATTTAAAACATTACTCTCACAACTGATAAATATGGTGCTGATGCGGCTTTGAAATGTTAAATAACTTTTCTAAATAATAGGCCTGTTTGTGAAGACATGTGTGTGTGTATGCAAGGTAGGCAGATTCTATCATACTCAGTTTAGTAAAGTGCTGTTAATTTCCAAGCTATAGCAGCATGCACAAAAACAGTGAGATCTCTAATGCAGTTTTGATTATTGCTAAAATATTTTCTAATTAAGCCTCTTTCCTATTTTGTACAAAACGTAAGCAAAGATGATTTTTTTGTACATGTTAACTGTGCTTAATTGAACAAATTACTGAAGTATGTACAATTTCCAAAGCTATTAATTCTCAGAGAAAGAAGAGAGAAGACAAATTAAATCCCTGGTTAGCTTACAGGCAGGCTCTAATGTAAACCTTTTTCATACTGTAAAACCTTAATGCTGGTTGTAGATCACTTTATTTCCCATCATAAATATCTGTCAACAGAATATCACCTGGGCCTTTAGCATGGGAGAACACAGGACTAGTCTATGATAACTTGGCTTAGGGAATAGCTTAGTGGATGTATTGAAACAGCTACTATATTAAATTTAAACAAGTGAAACTCAGGGGCTGAGCAGACAGGCCAGGATAGCATGGGCTGAGCCCATTCTCACCTGGCCCTGGTGCTCACACAGGTTGTTCGCTGGGCTGGCACAAGGACAGGTGGGTGTTTACACACCTGTCCTTGCACCAACCCAGGATCCAGGACAGGCTCATGCTCCTTACCTTGCCACAACATCATTGCAATTGAGAAACTCTCAGTAGCTGCAACTTATACAGAAATGGGGTGCCTGGCTGCACCCTCATCGCTAAGTACCTGTTTCAACATCAGATGTGGTAACATGAGGACTTTTCAGTGGGAGTGATGCATGGAAAAGTAGAAACTTGAGGGGGGGGGATGTAAACAGCTTGGGTTTACTGCAAACTTGGGGTTATATCACCACAGGGTAATGGCTACTTACCCTGAGATTCATCTGGATCCATCAGATCTGTGTCCAGTATACCAGGATCATACCTGATCCTAGCCCCAGGGTTTTGGCTTGCGCTGTCTGAACAAGATGATGTGAGCGAGGTGTGCAGACAACCCCTCAGTGAACCATGAAGGTTATTGGGATAGGACAATCATTCTTTTCTGTTCCATCTATCTTACTTCCCAAGGTTGTTATAGGAACAAAGGGATGCAGTGGACCTTGCATTACTGTTGTTACTGTTGTTAACCGCCCGGATTGGTTTGCCAGAGGGCGGTATACAAATAAATATTATTATTATTATTATTATTATTATTATTATTATTATTATTATTATTATTATTATTATATAGTGAGCAGATCAGAGGAAGGATGGGATATATGTTTAGTAAAAGGAAAAATTAACAGTTTTCATTGTCACTTAGTACCTGCCACCTTCAATTTAACTTAATAGGGGTACACAGAGGAAATTATTTCTGGTGACACATAACTATCTACATCAAAGAGTTATGTCAATTTTATGCCACTTTAACTGCCTACCCAAGCTATAGATATCAGGTTTTAAATCCCTCAGTTCCCAGGTTTAAGTGTCCCACCAAATTTTAGATTCCATGACCTAAGGGTCTCATCAAGCTACAAATCCCAAGATTCCATGGGATGGGGACATGATGGTTAAAGTGACATGAAACTGATAAAATGTAATGCAAGTGCACCCATGTATTGCTGTTGTTGTTGTGTGTCTTCAAGTCTGTTTTCAACTTATGATGACCCTAAAGCAAGTCTATCACAGGGGTTTCCTGGCAAGATTGATTCAGAGGGAGTTTGCATTTCCCCCCTTCTGAGGCTGTAACTTGTCTAAGGTTACCCAGTACCCAAGGAGGCGTTCAAACTCTGGTCTCCAGAGGTATAGTCCAGCACTTAAACCATGCTGGCTCTCATGCTTGGCTTTCATTTCCTATGTTTATTTTCCTATGTTCTCTTACTGAGAAATTAAAATTTTGAATGGAACACCCAGATTTATGTCTGTAGTTCTGAACTGAATTTTGCATCATTAGAACCAGAAATTATGGTGATGTAGGTTTAGCCAAATGTGTTAAGATTACCTTAAAAATGTGTTCCCAAATGTGTGTGACCCACTAATACTGCTTCTCTTGCTCTTAATATGCATGGCTGCCACCATCCATTGGTCAATGCACTGAACACAACTTTGCTAGGAATGTTGGCATCATAGACCTGAAATGCTTCTCCTGCGTGTGTTGCTAGGCCAGTTCTTTTTGCTTACATTGTAGAAATGTTAGGTGCTTTGGTTGATTGACAAAACAAAAATTTAAGCACTAGCATTAGAATGAAGAATGTACTCACCAAAAGGCATAATTACAATCCCTCTCCCAAACAACATTTTAAAAATGAAATGAAATACTTATTTTATATTTTTTTAAATTAATTTATATTCAGCCTTCCCTCTGCTAAGGGGATCAGTATAGAAGTACAAGTATATATAGCTTCCTCAACCCATTTTAGTATCAAAGCAATTCTAAATCGGGATGAGATTCTGTGTCTATACTCATCTCAGTAGTTGGGGTGAGTTGAGAGTTTCATGAGTGAGTGAAGGTTTGAACCTGGGGTTCCTTGATCCTTCTAGTTTATGCTCTATCCAATAGAAGGAAGCCTTGCCAATGAAAGTTGATGGTGTTACTGTTCAGGGAGCATTAAAGCAGCATCATAGCAATCAGTCAGTAAGAAATGCTTTAATCAACTGCTAGGTTTTATCTTAGTGCCATGGAGCAAGCAGTGAGCATTTCTTTCCCTGGAAACGAATGTGAAATTAAAAGGGCAAGTTGCCAATGGATATTCTTGTGGTCACATAATAAATAATCAACTGATCAGTCAATATACAGTCTGCATAACAACTTTTAAATATGCTCAGATATATCTGCCTGTTAAACATTAAAAATCTGTACCTTCTGATCAATAGAAGTGGTTAAATAACAAATATATCTATATACTTTTTTATCCCTCTTGTTTTCTGGCATGGCAATAATGCTTTAAACAGCTGTAGAAGCTATCACTGCTAGCAAAATAGATTCATCTAATGGATCTTGAGGGGCGAATTCCACAGTAGACTGAAACCAGTAAGGTTTTACCATAATAGTTGCAATCAAATGTGAAGTTGCAATGGCATATAAAAAGGAGGGGAAAGATGTGGCAAAGAGAATTAAATTAATCTCAGAGCATGTGACAACATGTTC
The DNA here is from genome assembly GCF_019175285.1 of Sceloporus undulatus. Lineage (NCBI taxonomy): Eukaryota > Metazoa > Chordata > Lepidosauria > Squamata > Phrynosomatidae > Sceloporus > Sceloporus undulatus. The sequence goes on from NC_056523.1 coordinate 212,385,774, forward strand.
CTTTTCCATTTAGTTTAGTCGCAATTGGCTTTTTTCTTCTTCTACATTAAACACTCTCTTGGGGCAGAGTTTAAAAACTGAGCTTGAAGACAAGCATTTCTTATAGAGTATTTGTGACTCCAGGGAAGTGAGTAGAATTTATAATCTGCATGGAGGAAAGCAAACTGTCCCTTGGTAATCAGGTTCTGTTACAGGAAGAAAATGTGATTTCCTCAATGTTCTGTGATGAGTGTCACAGGATTTTGAGGCGGGGGAGGTTATTGCATTATAAAGGCATAACACTGATAATAAATATAAATAATTGGTAGATTATTATGGGAAGGAAGTCGAGAAAATCCCTTAAATCTAGAAAATGTTAAAATATATTCTTTGGGGACTATCGTCCAATGCCTAATTCACAAGCAGCCTGTCTGTATTAAAGATGTGCAGATGCAATTTACAGATTATCTTTACTTAGGGCTATGTGTGTAGTCTTGGGCAAGGGATTAAACCAAAACATTTTAAACTGTGAAAAGCAATGCTATATAGCCCTTATTCTGCTGTGACATGCATAAATCAGTTTGCATAGATTATTTTAAAATCTAAATTATCAGTGATACCTGAGAATGGCTCAGTTGGATGGTATTACCCACCCAACTGAGCCATTCTCAGGTGTCACTGATAATTTAGATTTTACCCATATACTTTAAAGAATAATTTCACAATCCATACAGGTTAAAGTTCTGATTCCCAATCAACAGAATCCTAGTTTTTCTGTGCTTCTGTAGAATTGCAGAATATATATACAAGCCTATCTGTGCTTTTGTTCAGTTGACTTAACACTGAAGCTGGACTGCTGTCAGTGATAGCAAAGCTTTTGTGATGGTGAACACTGCTCACCAGATCTTAGAGAAATTACTGTTTGGATAACAACTTCCAGAATCCCGCAGCCAGTATTGGCAGTAGAGGTTGTCACCCTACAAAACTAACTGATTTAGGTCACAGTTATAACTTTCCTCCCAGGTTGACCAGAGCAAAATTTTAATATTGCCATAAATTTGGTCTAGGAAGCAATAGGCTGGGAAGGAGAAGAAATTTTGCCAAATTACTTGTTTCCAGTAAAACAGATTATTTTGACAATTGGTTAACCTATGTGAAGTCTAGGGATTGAACCTCCTTGTTGAATGCTTTCTTCAATGCATGCCGAATTTTTTTTAAAAGCTTTCTCCCTAAAGGTGAGATTATTAAAGTTTTCGTACATTTAGATGATTTTTTAAAAAACTTCAGGATTGCATTGTGAAAAAATTGTTTTGGGCAACCATCACTACCACCACCACAGCCTTAATGTTAATGTTAGAGGACCAGTGCATTAGGTACATCTATCAAGTCATTCAAATTAAGTAGTCAGATTTCTAAAAACTATAATTCATTTTTTTAAAAAAATCTTTCATCACATAATGTATAATAATATTCATATTCACATTGATAAATTGTTTTAAAGATAAGAAAGCTGTGTTAAAGAAGTGCCTAAAAGTGTTTGGTGAATCTTGCATAAGCGATAAATTCAAAAGGTGTTCTTAAGCAATCCTTTCTCTCTAACCTTACTCCCATTCCTGCTCCGTGTAGAATCTAACAATAGTGATAGTATAATGTACAGTACATTCAATGTAAGGATTATTAAGATATTATATGCAAAGATTTTGAATGCTCTGAGTATAAAATCCTGCGAATTCTTATCGGGAAGTAGATCCTAAGTTCTGCTTTCTTTTAATAATATTGTGCAATCTCTCCCTCCCCACTCCCCCAAAGAAGAGGCGTTTCAGAAAGTTTTGCACATTTTGTAACCCAGGAGTTATGTGTTATATAGCAAGGTCCCAACCCTCCAGCAATTCTGCTTATGCGCCTTCGGACTCTGTTTTGGGGCATCCAAGTGTTCCTTAAAAAACAAATTGAAAATCACATGCCAATACAGCTGTGTATAGAACAAGGCAGTCATTTCTTCACATCTTCTGTGTCAAAATAATTCATCTAAAAGGAAGGAAATGTTTCAGGTTGGAGGTGATCTGAGTATATAGAGCAAATAGCAAACATTACTGCTCTGTCTAATATAATGAAAATAACTCTTAAACATCCTTCAGTACGCTCACCAAGGAAATACCAGAATAAACACCATCTGGGTCCTACTCAGCCTCTGACAGATGCTTATCCTAGATGGATTTATACATAAGCTCTTCTGGCAACAAGAGCTAGAGAGGTCTGACCTGCATATATACAGAAATTTTAGCACTGCCATGAGTAATAAAGCAATTAGTATCAGCTCAGCAACATTAAACAAGGCTTTCCTTCTTGTCCTTACTCACTGTTAGAGCATCATTCAAACACCTTGCTCACTTGCACATTTTTTAACGGCAAAGCCCTACCATGATGGACTTGGATCATAAAGGCTGCAATTCTGCACACAGTTATGAATCCTGTGGATTTCAGTGGGATTTGATCAGTCCACATATTATGCACCACTGTATCTAGGGGCCAAGATCTATAAAGCCATGAAGCTAGTCTCATGCCCCTGAGAGAGCTTTAGACTGACTTTTCTGGACAAGAAGCTTTTCTGTGCCACATGGCAAACTACTTATGGAGAGTTTCTGAAGCGGCTGGAAATATGGGAGAGAAGAAAGCATACATTCCATTGTATGAATCAGTGAGCCAATTTATTTGTTGGGCTATGTATTTATTTGAATTAAAGACAGGGTTAACCATACTGAATATAAAACCACATGTAAAGTATACATTGTATTTTTATTAAGCAGATCAATAGATAGAAAAGACTTCACATTAGCTTTTGAAGTCCACTGGCTTCTTCATCAATGAAAGATGATAGAAATTATGCAGAGAAGAAAGGGCATGGTGTTAGAGTCACAGGTCTGCATTTATGCTTAAAGTGGTCTTTGGGAAGGCTTGATGCAGACTTCAAAGACAGGAAGATACAATCAAATCTCCCTCAAGACAACCTTAAGCAAATATCTTAAACACAATGTGACTCTAAATACCACCACTTTCTTTCTTCTGCATGTCCCCCCACCATGTTTGACGAAGAAACTATTGTGCTTAAACATCCAGTGTGATGTATTTTGTATCTTTTGGTTGGCCATCATTTTTAGGCCACATCCCAATGGTAATTATGTGACCAGGAAGAAATGCAAAAAAATATAAAAATGATAAAAATGTATTGCTACCCTACCCCTGGAATAAAGAGACCAGACACAAGATGTATGGGTTAAAAACAGGGCCATTTATTGACCTATTTATTAAGTTCTTAACCGAACTGCAACTAGTATCATAACCAAAACAAATGTGGGAGACAGGGAAAGCTGCATACCGGTGTCTTACTGCAGACTACCTCTGCAGCTTATCAAGAACGATAACAACTGGGCCCTCAACGACAGTCCATAAGTTGGGTTGGACAGCCCGCATAACGATGCCCAGCAAGAAGTCCCCCTTCCCAATCTGTGAAGATTAAACTCATGGTATACCTTCCAGCCAGACCCAAGGTCCATTCCTTTCATCCACACCCCAGGTCACAAGGCCCGTAGAGGTGCTTCCAGAAATTTTCCTAATGCCCAGTAGGGTGTCCAAGGTGCTCGCCAAGATCAAATCCAAAGATTCCCTGCTCTGTTCAGCACCTGCAAACTGATACTTGTGGTCTTCTTAATAGATTCCATCCATCTTGCATGCGGCCGCCCTCTCTTTCTACTTCCCTCTACCTTTCCTAGCATTACTGTTTTTTCCAATGATTCATGCCTTCTCATGATGTGTCCAAAGTATGACAGCCTGAGTTTTGTCATCTTGGCTTCTAGGGAGATTTCTGGCTTGATCTGCTCCAGGCCTCATTTGTTTGTCTTCTTGGCTGTCCATGGAATCCTTATCACTCTTCTCCAGCACTACAGCTCAAATGAGTTGATTTTCCTCCTATTTAACTGTCCAGCTCTCCCATCCATACAAAGCAATAGGGAAAACAATGGCTTATACAGTTCTAACTTCTGTGCTCAGTTGTATATCCTTGCATTTTAGGATCTTCTCTAGTTCTTTCATAGCTATCCTTCCCATTATTTATCCTTGTGATTTCCTGGCTGCAGTCTCCAATTTTACCAATTTTTGATCCCAGATACGATGATTCTTTTACTATTTCTATTTCTTTGTTGTCTAATTCAAATTTGGTAGGTTCTCTGTGGTTACTAATTTTGTTTTCTTCATGTTCAACAATAGGCCTGACTTTGCACTTTCTTCCTTTATCTTTTTTTAGTAATTGTTCCAGGTCTTTGAGGTTTTGTGCTAGTATTATGGTGTTATCTGCGTATCTCAGATTGTTGATAATCTTTCTTCCTATTTTCACTCCTCCTTCTTCTGTGTCCAAGCCTGCTTTTCTTACAATATGTTCTGCATATATATTGAACACTGATAAGGTGATAAGATGCAGCTTTGTCTGACTCCTTTGCCAATTGGGAACAATTCTGTTTCTCCATGTTCTGTTCTGACAGTAGCCTCTTGTCCTGGGTACAGATTCCTCATCAAGACTATCAGATGTGTTGGCATTTCCATGTCTTTAAGAGCGTTCCATAGCCGTTCATGAGGCTATGAAAAGGCTTTGCTATAGTTTATAAAGCACATGCTGATTTTCTATTGAAATTCCCTGGTGCGCTCCATTAGCCATTACATGTTTGCAGTGTGGTTCCTTGTGCCTCTTCCTTTCCTGAATCTGGGATCTCTCTCTCTGTGTATGGTTGGAGTCTGTGTTGTAAAATTTTGAGCATCATTTTGCTTGCATGGGATATTAGTGCTATGGTTCTATAGTTGCTGCAGTCTTTAGTGTCTCCTTTTTTGTGGATGGGGATGTATATTGATAGTTTCCAGTCTGTCGATCATCGTTTTGTTTTTCATATCTGTTGACATATGTTAGTTAGAATTGTAGTTGACTTTATCAATGTGGATTGCAGCGGCTCAACTGGAATATCATCTGTTCCTGGTGAGAGTGGAGGACCATAACCTCCCAATGCACAAAGTCCTCTTGCTTCAAATGCTATTCCATTATCCCACCTTTGCTATCACCTATTTACAGATTAAGAAGAATAAGCTAAATGTTAAAAAGGACATAGTTGATTTCAAGAAAGCATTTTTACAATTCTGCCCAGCCCTTTTATATTTTCTTCCAGGGAAACCAAATCCTTATAGATTAAGGAACAACAACAAAAAAAATCACACCAAGTTATTTATTTTCTTCCATGCCTTTTAGGTGCATGACATTCTGATGTCCATCCCTTTACATTTGGCTTCAAAAACAGGCATCTGACAGCAGTAATGACTTCTTGGCAAAGATACTGAGATGCCATGCACTTCCACATCCTGCCAAGTTAGAGTAACATAACAAAAACAAACAAACCAAAACACCATTTACTCTATCATAAATCTTTAAACCTTAATCAGATCTACTTAAGACACCTGTGTTAGGTCATTGTAACATTTGCATTGAGCAATAAAAAATAGGCCTATGAGAGAAGGGAGACATAAGAATAGAAACAAACTCATTTAGAGAGGTAAATCTTTGCTTATTTTGTTCATTTATATATGAATGGATACTTTTAAATGCTTTCTCCTTCACTGGCCAAGATTACAAGGGGTTTATGAAATAAAATAAATAAATGCCAAAACCTTGAATCTTTCACTGAAACCACAAAAGAATTTATCTTCTAAACAAAAATGTTGAGATTTGTGGGGCAAAGCATGTATTTTGTATGAATGAATTTTTCACAAATAAATCATGAATTATGAAATATATCATGACAGTTGGCTGTCTTTTTGCCATGTAATCTTCCATCACATTGAGGACAAGAATATCTACCAATATTATTTACAATCAAATAGGGAAAGCTATCACAGTAGTAATGTGTAGTATTAAACATATAAAGAATGACAGTGTTTTATTATCATTCTCATATTGCAGACAGAAAATACAGGCCATGATTGGGTGATTTCCTTATGCTGCTTAAGAAAATGAGTGGTAGGTATGGTGATAATTTCATATTTAAAAATGTATAGCACGTTACTAAAAGTCAAAAAATTCAAGTTGGCAATAACACTGAGTTTTAACATGCAATATGATAGAAACTGAAATGGACAAGATTTATCAACTCAGAACCTGAGCTTGAATGACTTAACCCTCAAAGGTTTAGATTTGAATCCCTGCCCATGAACTAGGGTTGCCATGGGCTCTATTTGTTTGTGGCCCCTCATCTTCAACAACATTTTGGTAAGTAAGCCACCATCTTCTCCATGAAGGGAGTAGCTGTCCCTATTGAATTTGGCCGATAGAAATTGGGAACATTTTTATTCCAGTTCATTTTTGAAAAAATTCAGAAAATTAGCAAATTAGCTAATGACAAAGACAAAATTAGAATCAGAAGACTCAGCCCTTCATGTACCACTTCATATATTCATGTGTGCAGTCTAATTCCAGTTTTTGGGGCATGTTCACATATTCCTAAAATTTCTCCCAATGATATAGGAACCATAAGCTTTTGAAGTGGGGATGAATTATTTGAGCTCTTATGATTGTAAACAGATTTGATTACAATATAAGGAAAACGCTAACCTATTGATTTGTAACTGAAGAGAGGTTCTCGCTGCTCTGTGCATTTAGGAACATGTTATATTCCCATTCTCAGTAAATTGTAAGACCGCCACTAATATGAAATGTATGGAATAGATATTTAGCTAACCTTGTATCCTCTATTTTTAGCTCCCCACAGTCCTGTACTATTGTAATTAGAAAAAACAATTGATTGAACATGTAAACTGAAAAAGCATGAGGCAGGTTAACAAAGAGTGGGAGAGTATTTTGAAGAAGTATAAACACACATTCAGGAACTTGATTATTGCAAAGGTTCTTTCCATTAACTGTAATAATTTACAGACGTGAAATTGGTAACCAAATGGAAATGGTATTAAAGAGCACCAATATCCATAAAACAAATAGAACGGAGAAAATGATTCTTACTGAGGTAATAACAGTGTGCATGATTTGACACATAAAATGACAACACTGCAAGCAGGGCAGATGATCAAAAACATCACCATCATTAATCAGATATTAGTGAACACCTCAGATTAGGAAACAAGGCCGTGGTCCACAACCGCTCCTCAGGTTATAAATCTTTGCATTATTCAACTTCACAGACAAGAACGAAGAATTTATATAGTGGAGGGATGTAAAGATTTCCCATTGTACAAGAACATCTAACTTCCTGCACAATTCCTAATCACTCTGTGTGCTTTGGTAGGTGTTTGTTTGCATAAAAATAAATGTGGCTCATAAAACATATTTATCTGCTCATAAAACACATTTCCTGATCAGGAAAGTTATTTTCTCTACAAATTTTGTATTTCTGTGCAGATATTTGCCCAAATGTCAGTCAAACACTTTCTTGGCTGGGAAACAAGCAATTATTTCCATCCCTAGTTTTCCAAGCCTTCTTCTCTACTGCATATAACCTGGTTTCCAACTCAGGGTCCAAAACAACAACGACAACAACAAACAGGAAAAAAAGAAAGAGGAACTTGGAAGATGTTTCCTGTGGGAGTTCTAGTCTCTGACCATAGCCCCAAATTATCCCATACTTGTTATTATCAGAGACGTTCATTATTTCGGTACATTGTTGAATTATACCAAAGCTGCACATTTAGTGCAAGTAATTTTTAAAAATAACAAAAATAGAGTTTAGTCAATTGGAAATCATAGGATAAAAGCAAAAAATTACAAAAAAAAAGCTTAAATTAGGAAAATGCACGAATATTTCACAAATTTCAGTACAAGTGGTAAACACAAAGTCTTACAACATGACAAGGAAAGGAGCAAAATTAAAGTAGGATATAGAGAAACTCAACAAAACAAAACCCAAGTCTGAAAGATTTCCCTGTCTCTAAAAAGTTAACAGGGGCACACATATAAACCTGGACTCGCTCCATCCTTGAAGGAGTTTTGTACATGTAGACATGCTTAGATTTGGTGACTGGGAATGCCGCCTTATCAAAGTTTCCACTTGCCTGGAGCTTTAAAGTCCATTCAGTAGAATCTGCATAAAATCCTCCTCTCCTGAGTATGCAAAGGTCTGCACTTCCCTCCATAGGAATGGGAACATTGTGGGTAGGTGTGACACACACGCATCTGCTGCTTTCTCTAACATTCATTCTGTATCTTGGAAGAAGGCTTCTGAGATCATCCTGTCCTAGAAAATAAAAATTCCCAGGCCCACTCCGGAAAAATCTGGATAATCACTGGTTGCAAAACTGTATGCTGCTAGGATGCAAATAAAAGCAGTAATCTTATGGTAAATTAGTCTGTGAATAATTAATATTAATTAACCTGCTTGGGCCTAAGAGACCATTCTGAAATATCCTGAAAAGCAGTTAGGTCAGCTGAATGGGTCTTTTGGTGGTGGTGGGGATATGAGAGGGATAGAAATTAAAAACACTATAGAGACAGTAAAACCTTTTACATCCATGTGTGCCACTTACAATGAGCCTTACTGAGCAGCAAGGTTAATTTTTGGTCACCTTTTGTTCTCTCACATCTCCCTGAATAATATAATTTCCTTGGTAATACTTAAAGTTAGATTCTTATAGGACTCCTTAATCCACAGCCCACTGGATTTTTTGGTGGTGGCAGGATTACAAAGAAAGAATGAGCACAATTATCCTAAATATTTGGACAATTCCCAGTTGCACAAGTGTCTGTTAACTTTTCCCCCAGTTTTAGATAAAGAGGAATCCACTACCTCCCTATGAATATAATTCTGTACGTTTCCCAAGACATCCAATGCCTTGAGTACCTATTCCAGTCCCCCTCACAGGCACAGCTTTCCCCTGAACCAAGACAGCCACTGTGGATACTAGAACTTCCCATTGAGCTGCCAGCAGACTGCCTGCCTCTGTCCTCTCTCTTTGAAAGTTACTAAATGCAACAGTTGGTTTTTTATTCTATGCATATTACAAGGAAACTCAGCTGATTTTCCACTCACCCATCATTCAACTAGATATATACATGCATAGTTCATGTCAGAAAATTATTTATAACATAGATGATTATCAGACAGGGGATGTCCCGTCCTCTTCCCATCCTTATCCTATCCTTTCCATGTGATCACAGGAAGGATTTTCACATGATGTCGTGCTTGTCCCATCCAGAAAGCGCATTTGACTATGATTGCACAAAAAATTTTCAGATGGCATTGCACTTATCCTGTCATTGTCCCATCATTGAAGTGGAATTGTCCTGGCATTTTGTATTAATGGGAGTTTGCGTTAATACAATTCTCCTTCAATGACGGGATAAGTGCAACATCTCTGAAACACTTTCACGTGATTGGGACCAGAATGGGAGAAGGATGCGAGAGGGATTCGCTTTACTCCTGACCCCATCCCATCCCCAGTCTGATAATCTTCATTGGTCCATTATTCAGAGAACATAAAAAAGAGTCACGTTATGTTAGAGAAAGACTTCTTAGTCCAGCATTCTCTTTATACAGAGCCAGCATGATGTAGCTTGGTGCAGCTTGCTGCAGTGGGGTTGCAGCAACTGTATGCACCTGGCCTGATCAGCATGGCTTTTGGCTGCATTAGAACCATGTATTGTGTGAACGGCACACCTCCAACACAGCCCAAAGCCAGCATTTTTGGCCTGTCTGCTTCGGACCTTAGTCTTTGGTTTCAGCAGGAGCCTATTTTGATTAACTTCAGTTGGCATATATGTCTAGTTACTGTCTGTCTATCTGTCCCTGTTTACTGGCCCATTTCAATACATATGCAATCCATTTGTGTGAGAGGGCAGAACTGATGGTATTTATGCATATTCCCCTAATAGCTGAGGTTCACTTTAAGCCATGTTGTTACAGTCTTCTGTTTGAATCTCTGAATGCTCACTGTTGTGGGCTCTTTAGTTACCTGTAAGTAAAAACAAAAACAAAATAAAAACCTCTCTAATCCTCCACCTCCCCCCACATATTTTCAGCACCATTATTGCTGAGTATTTCTTCCCCAATACACGCAGGAGGACTTTTGGCCTCTTGACAAATTGTGATAGCATAAGGAGATTTGGTGGGGTGGGTGTCTCTATCTGAAAGATAAAGCAGCTACTCAGGCCCTACTTCATAGTACTTACATTGCAATGAACTCTGCAGGTGAATGCGGATAAGTATTTTTATTTCCCTTTATTCTGCTGCCTGTCAATTTCCTTGTGTGTCCCCCAGTCTTTGCATTATGTGAAAATATAACTTAAGATGTCCCTTGTTGCTATTTCTACATCATCCATATGGTTCATAAAATGCATACTCTATTACATACATAAAAATATGGCCATACAGCAATGCTTATGACTGAACTGGGGATAAAGTGGATTATTATTCAGTATAGATGTGAATATTGTAAACTCACCTAGGTCTCAGAGCTATTTTCTTTCTTTCTCTTTCGTTCTTTCTTTTTTTTGTTTGCAGCTTTTTAAAATCTCCTTTCTTTTCTTTTTTTGGTAGCTAGAATTTTAATGAAAAGAGAACTGGCAACATGTTAAGAGAAAGGAAGACAAAAATAATGTGTTAGCTAATGTCATATGCAAGGGCAAATAGAGGCATAAATTACAGGATGGCAACAGTTTCCTTTTTTGCTGGCATTTATTTATTTTGGAACAGTTAGATATGAGTTGGTATTTCCTCGAAGACCCTTGTTTTGTACAGAGAAAGTGTCAAAATACATTTCTAGTAAAGGAGACACTTTTAGATTGCAAGTGCTATTTGTCACCCCTTGGTCTGATAATTGCCATTGATAAAAGGAGATATGAAGGTAAACAGAGATGCATCACTCAAGTTGCAACATCCACTGTGGTGTGCATGAGCTTAACACCCTTTCTGTTCATGGATGGGTCTTGGATATAGCAGCTAAAATACTCAGTTTGTTGAAATGCATGGGCCATATATCCTGGCCAGATTTGTGTAACCAGGACAGAGGCATATTTGTCTGGGCACACCAAAATCATGGGCAATTGTATCTAAATGCCCCCCCCCCAAAAGATACTGCATCATTTTAATGAGTTTTCTTACTGTAATTCATGGTTTAAATGCCAGTTTGATTGTTTTGCTTTAATTCCTAGCCAGTATTGTTTCTCCCAGAAATCTGAGTTTCAAATGTTATAAATAAATAGGCCAGGCAGGTATATTTTTCAACCTTAAGAGCAGCAGGGCAGACAATACTGCATTTCAAATTGGTCAGATAAGACAATAAGCACAGGACACTAGGTTTTAAGTTGTCTGGCCCGTCTTTAGAGACATACCTGGCAAATGAAAGCAATGAACCAAGTAGTCGAATACCATGCTTGTTGGAATGGCCAGACAGCAGCATGTGGAAAGCTTGTAATTAGGACTTAAATGTATTAGCTCTCCCTATGGCTGTTATTTCCTAGCAACTCATGTTCAGGGATGTACTGAACAGATTTTGGACATGGCGATTTCATATGGTCATCTTATATAATGGCACTTATGCTTTGTTTGTTTGTTTGTTTGTTTGGACTATATCTCCCAGGATAGTTGAGGATGTACTCTGGGAGTTATGATGTACTGGGACTTGTAATCCATAAAGTAAAAAATCCAAACTCTGCTATATTCTAATAGAAAACTATTTTTTTTTAAACTGTGGATCACTTAACTTTGGAACATTATGGATGGTGAGTTTCCTAGCTGGAGCTTTGAAGCCATTATTTAAGACACAAATGATGTGTATCAACCTTTGGTAGATATTCAGTTGTCTCATCTAGAACAAGATGTGCTTTATTTTCTCTGTTTATAAACTACCTCTGGGAAGAGCTCTTGATGTTATCAATGGGAGAGCTGCCCTTAAACACATGTACACATATTTTTCATTTACATTCAGCAAGTTTTGTGCAAGCAACACAAAAGTAAAGGCATATAAGTATAAGTATCAGTCTGCCATTGGTTAGAGCAGTGATTCTCAAACTTTGGTCTGCCATATGTTTTGGACTTTGACTCCCAAGATTCATAACTGTTGGTCAAGCTGGCTAGGGCTTCTAGGAGCTGGAGTCCAAAGTGCCCATAAGACATGAAATTTCAGAATATTATATTCAATATCATTATATTCAACCTGTCATCAACAGCCCTGTTCAGCTCTTGAAGAGTCAGGACTGTAGCTTCCTTGATTGAGTCTAGCCATCTGGAGTGCCATCTTCCTCTTTGCCTAATACCTTTCACATTACCAAGCTTTATTGACTTTTTAAGTGAGTCATGTCTCAGGTACCATGCAAAATTCCAAGGTCTAATAGAAAGCATTGCCGCCGACCTCCCACCCCCCCCCCAAAAAAACCCCCTCACATCACAACATTTCAGAACACTTCCACATCTACCCAAGTTATATAACTGTACTGAATTTTGTAAGGCTGCATTGTCAAAGTTTGCAATTTCTGTACATTTTTAGCACAGAATTCCAGGTCCGTGTTTATAAACTATTTCCTGACTTTTTTTTTATGTGTGTGTGTGTGGGGGGGGGGGGTCCAGAACAGTACAGGGTGCACTGTAGTTATGATATTCTACCTTGTTTAACCAAGCAGAAAGAACTTGTGATATGATGAAATTAAAATATATTATTGCAATAATGAAACTATCATGCCCTGAGTAAACATCTGTCTCATACTTGAACTATGCATTATAGAGGATGCCCCCTCTGTTTGTCAGAGGCTGCTGTTTGCAGGGGAGAACCTAGAATACAGTGCCATTATAACACAATACTTTGTATTGCTAGCTGTTATAAAAGAGAGGGAGAAACTGAGATGTGGGCCACTGTTTAGCTAGACGCCACACATCCTCCACAAGTTTCAGGGTTACTGAAAAATCAGGTTTATGCTTACTTAGGTACAGATACAGATTCTGTTGCCTCACTCACAATAATAAAAGATGCATGAAGTCAAGGTACACATTCTTAGACAACGAGTCTGTTGCTGAATAGAAAAGGTAACTTTTAAACAACAAAACAGTTCAAGCAGTTTCCAACTCAAATGGATGTGGAAGTGGAGAGTTCATTAATCCTCTTGAATATTATATCAAAAAAGTCTAATACACTCAGTCACAGTGCAAGAGTGTTAAGTGATTTCACAGTACAGTAGATGTGAAACATGTTATTTATCATGGAATATTCACAATGATTATGGTATGAATATATACATGCTAAAATAGTTATTGCTTCTTTGCCTACAAGGAATTCCACATCCTGATGCAATACTTTTCATGTTCAATGAAAACAATATTGAGTAGAATGTATTTGGCTGCTGGTTTGCTTTCTCTGAAACCTTTCTTCTGAAACTTTCCATTTTGCCCCAGGCTTTGCAACTCCTGGCCACTTCAAGAGATCTAGCTGTTTAAGGCAGAGCAATTGAAGGCTGTTGGCTTCCATGTCAGTGGTGAGGTGAATCCATTCCCATTAAAAAGAACTGCAGAACTTGTGACTCCTTTCCACTCTCCACAACAGAATAACAGTCCATCAGCTTTGCAGGATTATGGCACTACGAGCTCAATAAGCTTCTGGTTTTGGTACTTGCCTGCAACTACAAAACCTGAAGGGTTCTTCTGCATCTCGTTGGTGAAAATATACAGCTGACTTTAGCTAAGTTTGGTTTGGACTAAAACCTGGAATTATTTCCATTTTGTCCCAAGCTTGGCAAATTCTGGCCTTCCAAGACATTTGGCTGTCTAAGACGGAGCAATTGTTGGTTTCCTTGTCAGTGGTGAGGTGAATCCATTCTGGGTTTTAATCCAAATCAAACTATCTAAGGTGCTCATTGCTATCCCCCAAATTCGTTGAACATCTTCCATGGGTCCTTCAAAATAAAATAACAAAATCATTATCCCTTGTCATAAAAGCAACCAGTCACTACAACTGATCCGAACACCAAGTGAGGCTCCTTCTATCCTTATCCAAATCTAGGCAAATTGTGTGCAAAGGCTGCCAAGTTATTTTGGCACTTGAGGCAGAGAGCATCTCTTACCCTCCTTGTTAGTGAAAATACAATACTAGAAAATTAAGTAAGTATCAATTTGCTGTCATTTAAAGACATCCCAAATTGTGGCCTGAGGTAACTGCCTCACTCTGCTTAATGGAGGCACCAGCCCTACTAAAGAAAATCAGTATGAGGGAATGCATTCCATTTTTTTATTCTCAGATAGGTTGTGCCATGCTCTGCTGTGACCATTTATGAGAAGAGATACAATGGCAAGGTGTAACCCAGACAAACCTGCTGTGCAGCATGTCTGCTAACCTCTCAAAAACAGAATGAGAGAGGAAAGGTTGGCCCTTCAGTCACTATATAGAAAGACTTTAATGCAGGTGAAGTGTGTGGTAAGTTGCTTAATAAGCCTCTTTGTTTCACTTAATGCTGAAAAAGCAAATAGGCTTTGCGGGAGCCCTGGTACATTAGGTCTGCAACCTAGTGCTTACTAAAAAACAAAACCCCACACACATAAATTTAAATGCACTGGGAGGGGAATGAACCCACATGAGGCATTTTGAAAATATACAGTATATTACTCAGAAACAACAAGTGGTCTGTCTTTGAAGCAGGAGGTACTGGGCCAAATCATCCTCTCATTTACATCCCTTTAGTTTCATTAAGGAAAACTGGTGCATTAGCAGACTCCTTTAAAAAGCACAAATATAGACAGTAATGAAAGTCTAGTGGAGCCTATTGCAATTGCTTTTGTGCCATTTGGAATGGAACCATGAGTCAACAGTGGTCTTTTTAATGGGTTGACTTCAAAGATCTATTTTGCCCACCAAAGCTATGTTAGTCTGTATGTTACAGGAAGCTCCCATGCAGCTCTGGAAGAAGTGATGCAAAGATATGTAGCATTGTTTGGGCAGATTGTTGTGCACTGAAGGAAGGGGGTCTCTGTTGGTGAGAGGCGTTTGATCTAGAGGGTGAGATCAAGATCCCAACTGGATGTTCAGGTTTCATTAAATACAGTGAATAGTAGAATGGTGTCCCTTATGCACATTGGCAAAACCAAGGTTTGTTTTTGGCAATACACACACATTTTCAAGCCATAGAATCCATGGATAAAAAATCTGTGGATATGGGGGGCCGACTGTATAACAAAAGGGCCCAACATGAATGTATAGAAAGTTATTGACTATACATTTTATTTTGATTGTAGCGTTGGGATTCCTTTTAGCACAGAGTACATTCCACTGGCAATACTTTCTTGTCATTGCTGAACCTAATGTTTTGTAACCCACTGTCTTCTTCTGCCCAGTGGCGATTCTGTGACTGAGAAATGTCCAAGACCCTCTGTCCTTCACTGCTGTGCTTAGGTCCTGTAAATTCATACTTGTGACCTCCTTAGTTGAGTCTAACCATTTAGTTTGCTATCTTCCTATTTTCTACTTCACTCCACCATCCCTATCATTATTGTCTACTGTGTTACTAGTACACTATTCCAGGTTTTAGCTGTTGTTGCCCCTCTTACCACTTTGCAGCAGCAAGCAGCTCACTAAGCAGAAGGAAAATGATTTTCCTGGTTGCTATGTCACAGTAAGCCAGGGATCCCTGGGGACCCATGGCTCACTCTGGATGAGCAATATTCTGGTGCACCCTGCCAGATCTCTTCTCCATTCACTGAGAGTATCTAAACAAACAAGAGCTCTTAGTTTACTGTGACATGTGAACCTGGCAGGGAGCTGTCTTTATAGGTTGTTTCCCTCTCAAAAAGCTACAGAGATAACCTTAAAACCCTAGATTGTTTTGTTGGTTTGCCAAATGAGAGAGAAGCTGGAGAACTGGATTCTGCTCAGCTTGAATGCTACAATACAGTGGTTCTACTGCATCAGCGGTCTAGCGATCCATGAACTGGATCATCTGTGGGTTGTTACATCCCATAATATCCATTGACAGTGTGTGCTCATAGGTGCACTAAAGCAGGAATGTGCACACCACTACCCATTGAATAATATGGGGCTTGAGCCTATATTATTTGGCCATACAGACATTTCTTCCCATCCATAAGGGTGAGGGGAATGAATTCCCATGGACCTGTGATCCTGGCTTGTTTAGCCACTTCAGTGGCAAATGGGGGGGGGGGATATCCCTGTATGCACCAATGAGATGGCTCAGACTCAGCAAGCCAGACTTGCTGCAAGGTCTGAACACAGCCATAATGTTAAAAATTGGCTTTAATCAAATCAGCAGGAAGTATGGTATGGGGATCAAGGGTATTAGTAGAAGCTGGGAAGGTAGAGAAAGAATCTTATGCACATTATATGGGGCTATGATCATTTCAATGTGTTTTGGTTTTCTAACTTCAAAAGTAGATCTCAAATCCCACGGTTGCATGGATCATAAATCAGTAAGGTTAGCAACATAAAATGAGAAGTATCCCAGGGCAAAACAGCAGTGTTTTCCATCTCAACTTTTCTTTACTTTGTGTGTGTGTGTGTGCATGAATTATCATGCTAGCCACAAGGGCTGTGACTTACCACCAGAGGTTATGGCGATTGCAGAGGTTTGGAGTGATGCATTGCAGGTGAACTGGAAGGGGGTAAAGCTCAAAAGTAAACAAAGTTTCAAAGAGCTTCAGGACACATTTTGATAGGAAGAATAATGTGCCCTTCAGAGGCAGCTTTTATTCCATCAGCATAAAATAAGCTTCACTCTCATTCCCATCTCATCTCTTCCTTCCCCCACTTTTCTTGCTATTGATGCAACAAAAACATTCTCTGAAAAGAGGAATATTCAGATTGAATATTCTGTGGTGCTCTGGTACAGCAAGCTGTGCTATAGGTGCAGCATGACACAAATTATGGCACCTTTTTCATTTTTAGCTCAGATCAGAAAGGATATTCAATACCTGTTTCTGTCAGTGTGTACTGTCAGTGTGTCAGAACTTTAGATTAAGCTCCATAAAACCAAGCAATCATTATCCCCCCATTTATGAAACTCAGGTTCTATAAATTTGATTTGAATTTGTATTTTTATTGGTGTTTAGGATTTTAGATATATTTTACCATGCTAAGCTGCCAGACAGAACATGTTTTATCTAGTCGCCCTTCTAGATAAACACTTGCAGTTGCACAGAAGTGGCTATTAACAGTGATGGTTGTCATTTGCTGCCTTGTCTACTTGATGAAAATTGACATTAAACAAAATCCTTATGCCTTAATCCATAATTCTTGTACCTTAAATGACAGTGATTTATATTTCAGTGCTGAGCTTTAAGCTTACCTGTTTAAAATGGAAAACTCATGGTTAACACTTATTCTAACACTGACTGAGAGGAGATATTTTCATGTCTTCCTTTTTATCTTCTGTTGTCAGTTCTTATTTATTTCCCAATACAAGAGGATATATTGGGGAAACAGCTAATCCAAGGGAGGGTGCCATTTGGGGATGCCCATGTTTCCGCATTTTAACAGATGGTGGTGGGGGGGGAGAGAATATACAGGTTTGATCAACAAAGCATGTTTATCAATAATTGAATTCACAAGAAGGTTTTATACAGCAATCAAGCAACAGATAGAAGAAGATGGTGGTCGATGATAACTCTGGCAAAGCAGAAAGGTCTTGAGGTGGCAATTCTAAGAAGTATGAAAAAGAAAGGGAGGAATTGTGCAGAATGTAGCATTCAGGGCTGCAGTCCTGCACACTTAACAACAGTAAATTTTATTGAATGCAGTGGCATTTCTAAGTGTGTGTTTGTTTGTGTGTGTGTATAAAAAATTGCACTATGTACACTTCCTGTGTGTCTCAGTTTTCATCAAGTTTCTCACCCTTGTGACTGGGAAAATATGCTTGTCTGTGAACAATGCCTGCTAAAATGATGGGGAGCGAAATCAGAAAGCATATGAAGTGTGAAACCATAATGTTGTACTAGAGCCTATAAAAGCATTTTGTCATTGCTGTGTGCCTTCAAGTCATTTCCAACTTATGGCAACCCTAAGACAAAGCTATAATGGGGTTTTCTTAGCAAGATTTGTTCAGCGGAGGTATGCCATTGCCTTCTCCTGAGGGTGAGAGTATGTGATTTACCCAAGGTCATCCAGTGGGTTTCATGGCTGAGTAGGGAATTGAACCCTGACCAGAAAAGTGCAGTGAGGCCACTTATACATATACATATAGGCTTACCCTCCAACATTTTAACAGATGAAAGCTAGAAAAAATGTTCCTAGTATGGTCTAGATTGGAAAAGTTATTAATGAGGAAGAACACACAAACTAGAAGTGGCTGCAACAGTTTGCTTTTGCTTTAACCAGCAGAGAAGGGGAAATTCGTGCCCAGCTCTCTGCTGATTTTCAGCAGTTTCTACCGAATTCCTCCCCCCCTCCACACACACACAAAGCTTGAACTCCTCTGAATCGCATGTGGTGAGATCACATTCTAGTCACATAGAATGAAGAATATTTTAATTGTGTAAACAAGCCCTTAGTCTGGTTCTGGCCCATAGAGGAAAGATCCTTGATCTGTGAAAATTTTACATACACACCTAAAAAGCAGAAAAGAGTAAACCAAAAGTGGGAGAATCATTAAAGAAAAAATTATGTGCACCCACCTTTTAAAAATAGATGCCCTATTAGAGAAGAAACAGAGAGGCGGAATAAAAACTTGCACAGGGAACCACTACTTTTAATTACCAGCTACACTATGTACTCTTTGTGATTCTTGTCGCATTAGGCAGGTCACTTCTCTGACTTCAATGAATTTTGCAAACAAATGTCTCTGGAATATCATGGAAAGTAAAAAAAACCAACAACTTTCTCACTAACTCCATGCAAATGGGAAAGCTTGAAGGATCATCCTTGTTGCACTACAATCAATCAGGTTGGTCTGCAGATTTCCAAATTTTCTACATGGAAAATCCAGCCCTTGCTGTCCTTATCAATATTTAGTAGAGAAACTGAAGATGTAATAGACCCCTGTGTTTTTGGAACCGACTGGTGTGGTGGCAGCCAGGTAAACAGGCACGGTTCCCCTTCCCATCACTTAAGATTGAAGGTTTATTTTGCCATTTGTTAACTAAATGGTAATTGTTTGAAATTTCTTTTCATTATCTTCTGGTTACCTGGGCTCCCAACCTGTGACCAATGTATAGGCCAATCAAGTAACCCAGTGATGTAGCCAAGGGGGGGAGGGGGCCTTGGGTTCCAGACCCCCTTCCGTTAGATAAAATGAATGGTGCATGCTGCCGCGCCGCTGCACCCAAGCCCCATTATAATGGTGGCACTTAGTCTGGACCACCCCTTCC
Source organism: Sceloporus undulatus (assembly GCF_019175285.1). Lineage (NCBI taxonomy): Eukaryota > Metazoa > Chordata > Lepidosauria > Squamata > Phrynosomatidae > Sceloporus > Sceloporus undulatus. Next base: position 212,405,084 of record NC_056523.1, read on the forward strand.
CGAAATCCTGGCTACATCCCTGAGTAACCTCAACATTCCTCTTAAGTACTCTTAGGTATGGGTATTTCAGGATATTTCAACATGGAGAATGAACAGGCAGCTTAATGAGCTTTGCGACTATTTTATTTAAATAGACAAACATACATTCATACACACATTGTTCTTCTGGGGAAAGGACAAAGACATCTAGACACATATCTTATTGCTGGCTTTAGATTTCATGTAAGGCATCACACATATTACAAAATATTAACATTTAGCAAACGTCACTATGAGGCAGTCATAATGTCTTATGCGTGTAAGTAATTACCATCTCATACAGAGCAATCCACATAGACCTCTATTTGTAAAAAGGGGAGCTGACAAGTTCTCAGTCCAACCAAGAAGGGCCTTGAGCCATGAAACGTAGATGCTATTTCACATATCCACCCTGACATTCAGTGCACGTGGCACATCATTTCTCAAGTTTCCTTAACCCTTAAAAATACTGCTCTGCTGGCGTTACCACCTGTGAATCATTTGAAAATTTCCTTCCTTTCAAACTCTTTAAAAAGTTTGGAAACAGAAAAGTCAGATGGAGGAAAATCTGGTGAGTATCTTACATTCAGTGTACTCAAACTCCAAATTCTTCAAAAGCAGAGGAAGGCATTTAGATTTCAACTATTTTAAAAATGTTTTCAAGTCGTCTTTCCATTATATGACGAAAGAGGAAGGAAGGAAGGAAGGAAGGAAGGAAGGAAGGAAGTGGACAAGAATGAACACTGCTGCTCAGGGCACTGTTGGTCCTGTGGTGGTGGTGGTGCTGGTGGTGGGCTTATGCAGGATGGTACTCAAAATGCTGAAATATACTTGTCCACATCGAGTATGTGTTGCTACAAAGCAGCATGACAAGTAGTTGCTGGGGTTTTTTTTTTTTTTTTTGCAAGATATGATCCACAGTTATGAGAGAGTATTAAAACATGATCTAAATTAAAAGGGAACCTTGCCATTTTCTTGGAAGTATGGTTGCTGTCCGTCACATACACTTGTAAGAGCGATATACAAGAAGAGCAGAGCAGAGCTTGGTCAGCAAGAGATTTTCAGTTCTTTACTAATCAAAGGTATATTGTCAGGGCACCTTTCTGCTTATCTCGAATGCAGAAAAGTTTGTGCACATTCAGCAGATTAAAGATAAGTCAGACTGTTGAGGAAGTGTCCTCTGTAAAGCATTTAATAATACACAAACACACAGGATAGAAAACCTTTGCAACTTAGGACTGATTAACTTGTACATTTTATTTCAAGAAACATACATTACAGGTTTATTTCAGGCCCACCCACAAGTTATTGAAAACAAAAGACAAATACTGTTGATGGTTGTTTTTTAAGCGTCTTTCTTACAGTATTTACTTTAAGTAGTGATGCTGCCGTGTTCAATCTGGGGTCACTTACCTCATTATTTTTCACAACATTCCATAATATAGTTGACAATATCCATTCATACCAAATGTACAGTGATCAGATCAAATCAAACAGATCAAGGCAACATGTCTTAAGACATATTGGCCTGGTACAGACTGCCAGAAAGCGGTGGTCTGGGGCTGATTTTGGGGCTCAGGAGTGCGGAGTGACCGCATGCTCCCGAGCCCTACCACATGCCGGTGGCACCATCATGACTCGGCCCTGTCCACATGGGGGCTGCCATGATGACACAAGCACAGCACAGTGTCTAAAAGCCATCATGTCGCACATGCATCATCAGTGCACATGGGTGTGCCATTGGTGCACTCATGGCAGCTGCCATGCAGACTAAAAGCGGGTTGTTTTAGTCCTGATGGAGGCCGCACCATTGCTTGCTACAACCTCTGTCAGGAGTAAAAACGGGTGGCTCTTGCCCACCCTTTTGGGGTGGTCTGTCAAGTCCCATTGTTCTGTATGCAAACATACATGTCTTCAATATACACTGACTCCAGTACAAGGTCAACTCCATATTTTAGATCAGTGATTCCCAAACTTTGGTCCTCCAGATGTTTTGTACGTCAGCTCTCAGAAGCCATAGTCTCAGATGTAGAAACTAAAGCTCCTGACAGATTAGATGCCCCAAGGGTGAAAAAAATTACTAATAGATATGCATATAATCACTGTCTTTCAGTCCTGGATAGCATTACTGGTTGCCTAGTGACCACTGCTTTGCTACCTTTTGTCCCTTGATCTTTTTTCCCCTGCTTCTTCCTCCTCCATCAGTCACATAGAGTGTTGCACATTGACACTGTAGTTAAAGCAATGATGTTGCAGTGGAGAACATATGACCCTATGGATATGGTTCATCTACAGGCCTTAGCACAAATCAACATAGTGAAAGATTGTGTGAATTGTAGTCCAACATCATTCAGAGGACCAAATTTTCTGGTATAGGCAATCAGGTTTGACTGACTGTGGATGTTCCTGGGAGTGAGATAATGAGATGCACAAATAAATAAATAAATAAATAAATAAATCCTCAAAGGGGCATCTATTCTAGAGAACTGTACCAGGGTTTTTTATTGCTGTTGTTGGGTTTTTGTTTTTTGTTTTTTGTTTTGTTTTGTTTTGTTTTGTTTTTTGCTTTTGGTAAGAATTCTACAGCTGGACAAGCTGGACATTTGTTTGTTTGTTTGCTTATTGTTGTTGTTGTTTGCTGTCAAGTCAGCTTCAAGTAGTGGCGACCCTATGGATGAGGGACCTTCCAAACTCTGCTTAGGTCTTGTAAGGACAGGGCTGTGGCTTCCTTTATTGAACCAATCCATCTGTGATGTCTTCTTCTTTTCCTATTGCCTTCCACTTCACCAAGCATAATTGTCTTTTCCATTTACTCCATTTACTCATTTCCATTTACTCATTCACTTTATTATTTTAAACAAGTAATGTTGCACTCAGCTAGGAAAATGTTAACATTAAATTTCATGTTATTGTTGTTGAGTATATGCTGTAATACACCTTTCTTCTTTCTGTAATATGTGAAGAAGTATATGAAATTAGGCCAGCGTTTGTAGATGAGAATATGCACATATTCATATATTTCCCCAGGGGGAATGTCTTCTGGCACCTCAGAGCTCTTTCAGAAGGAGATGATGAGAATTATTTTCCATTTATCTTCTATGCTATACTACTAATGGAAGATATGGCTAACAAAGTTAGGTCTCCCCACTTGGATTCTCCTGTTGCCTCTGAGCTTAGCTGCAATCCTCCCACAAGCTAGAGGGAAGTCCCCCCCCTTTAGCAACAATGTATTGTTATAAGCTATCTTGTTGTAATCCAAAAAAATTTGGGGGATGGTGTGTTCTTAAATCAGCAAGACCCACTGGGATTATAAAAGACCTACTCCTGACAAAGATGAAAATTGTAAAAGTGTGTGTGTTTGGTTTGCAGAGTCATTGTCCAATGCTCAAGTCAGATCAGTGCACATGAGTCATGAGATTTCAGTATCCATTTCAAAAGCAGTAGCATAATAACAGTGATGATGAATTTTGACTTTGGTTGACTTTAACTGAGCTTACTTTCTGTTAAAAGGCAGTGTCACTGAAATTCCGGCTTGAAATTAAGCTCTGTGGTAGTTTATTTTGATTGCTTAATGGTGAAGGAAAATTACTCTGTCCAACCTCAAGGCAATATCTTTTTCAGTTGCACGGCTACTGGACTATTATTTTATATGTTGTATAGCAAAACTCTGAGGAGCCCTGGCTGAACTTAAACCACTGGTGAGAAACCCCAGTTCATGTGTTCATAATCCCCACTGTGTTCACTGGAGCTCCCCTACTTCTCCCTTTCTTTATCCTTTACTTAATGTCCTGTCACCTCTCCATATCTCCATCCACTTACAAGGGAGGTAAGGTACATGAGTGACCAGGCTATGGTCTGAAAGCTCCATTCCTGCATTGCATTCCTTGCACTTTGAAAGCAAGGGAAGAGCAAAGTGAGGCAGACAGAGGCAGTGTTTCAAGAGCTGGTTAGGTCCCAAGAGTTAACTCCATGAGTACTCACTGAGTGCATTTCGCTTCCCTATACCTTCCCAGCATGGAAAGCCAGACACACTTAGCCAGCTCACAGAGAGCTACAACATCCAGCCTCAGTGAAGACAGAAATAGAGCAGATCAGTATGGTTGCTTCAGACTTCAGGTACCACTGAATCCATCCAGGATAGACTTTGCTCTCATATAGAATGCTCTAAAACCTACAAAACTGCAAGGAAGTGTATGGCAGAGTGCTGGACTGGATGGCCCTTGTGGTCTCTTCCAACTCTGTAAATCTGAGGCTCAGTGCTAAAGGCTGTTTGTGTTGGGGAGAGGCACACTAGAAAAAGAGGAAGAAGAGGGTGTATAATTATGAACAAAAACAGGCTTGTGCAAATTAGATGCAGCTGAGGCATTTCCTAGAAAAGTAAACAATGCTAGCTGTTATATTTTCCCAAGGGTACTAAAAACCAGACTATACATACTAGATACACAGCTGCTACAAAACATGGCAACCACATATCTACACACAAAGCAAATTGTGTGGAGCATTACAGAAGGTGAGGGTAGTAACTGAAGGACCTGAACACAGGGTTGTAATGCTCATTATCTCTGCATCCAATTAGATTAATCTTAGCACAATGTAGTTTCTTTTTAAATCATGAACACTGATTAAGTTGGTTCACATATGGCAAAGCTCAGTGTACACCCAAGAATCATAACCTCATTACTGTGTGTCTTCAAGTTATTTCCAAACCTATCCCAGGGTTTTCTTTGCAAAATTTGTTCAGAAGGAATTTGCCTTTGTCTTTCTCTGACAATAAGAGAGTGTGACTCACCCAAGATCATGCATTGAATTTCCATGGCTGAAGAAAGATTCAAACCCTGGTCTCCGGAGTCATAGTCCAATGTGCAAATCACTACACCATACTGGCTCTCAGGACCAGAATTACTAGAACCAGAAGAAGGAAGAATAGTTTTTACTTTCCCCTTTATTCAATAAACATGTTTGTATTGTTCACTTAAAGGAAGAGTACAGTATTGGAAGACTGGTCTTGGGATCATAGACAGATCTGTTTGAAACCCAGGCAGAGGGACCTGTTGATCTAGCAGTAGAAATTGCTTTGTCTGAAAATATCAACCACTTAGCTGAATGGAAAAAACAAATAATTCTGGATAACCCAGGGAATAAAAAAAAAAGAGAGGATTCTACATAGCATCTCAGAATGGCACATGGGGTGAAGGAAGAAAAACTAACAGAATTAACAGGAAATGTTAGCAGTATAATTAAGGACTTAGATTCAATTTCCTCTCTGAGTGTAACGGTTTATTAACCGTTATCGCAGGACTCCTAGTAAAGATGGAGTCTATGCATAAAATCAGGGCATCTGCTACAAAGGCTGACCCACCTCACCCTTCTAGTTAAAGGAAGAAATCCAATAAGAAACAGAAGCTCCATCAAAAGAAGGCCAATGGATTAAAGAAAAGCCAAAATATTAAAAGCTCAAGAAAAGGGCAGAGGCTAACACAAAAACATGAGATGAATTTTCAGAAACTGTTTAAATTGATGGGCGAGAACCCAAAGAAAGAAGAAAAATTATGAAATGCAGATAAAAAGAGAGTGCATTCTGAGCAGCAGAAGCTTTGTAACTGTTAACTGCCCTTGAATTGATCCCATCCCTTGGTGACCTCATGGATCAGACATCTCCAAGACTCCTTGATCTCCACTCCTCTGCTTAGTTCCTGTGAATTCATAACCATTGCCTCCCTAGTTGAGTCTAGCCATCTGGTGTGTGATCTTCCTCTTTTTCTACTACCTTCCCTAGCATTATTGTCTTTTCTAGTGAGTCATGTCTTCTTATGATGTGGCCAAAGTACAACTGCCTCAGTTTAGTCATCATGGTTTCCAGGGAGATTTCCGGCTTGATCTGTTCTAGGACCCATTTGTTTGTCTTTTTGGCTGTCCATGGAATTCTTTGCTGTCCTCTTCAGAACCACATCTCAAATGAACTGATTTGCTTTCTGTCCACTTTCATAACTGTCCAGATCTTGCATCCATACATGGTAATAGGAACCATTCCCTAATAGGTAATAGGTGTTTCTCGATTATTATAAAGAAAACCTGCTAACCATTAATTTCAGCGAAACCAAAACTATGGTTTTTACCAAGAGTTCCTCCCTAACTAAATGGGCCATAGCAAGACAAAACTTTGGCAAGTTAGATGGTTTAATACTTAGGTGTCACTTTCAGTCCTCTGACATTTGGTTATCCCATTGGATTTTTCGTATTCAATCAGCATCTAATAGCGCTAAAGCTTTGGTTGATTTTTTAAAATACGAAAGGAGGATAGTTCATTCCTGCTGCAGTCAGGGTATTTCAGGCCAAAGTGTTGCCATAACTGCTGTTTGCCATCCCAGTCTGGATTCTAGTTTTTTCCTTCAGCTCTGGAACAAATACTTTCAGCTTTCCTGTGGCAATTGCTCTGTGTACCAAACTGTGTGCCATTAGCAGTCTTACAGCTTGAAACTGGCTGTTCTTTGGCAAAATGTATTGTTTGCAGTTAGTAAGTTACTGGCTACAACTTTTTTACGTGAAACCTGACTCAGGTTACATACATCTTCTTCAGGAAGTCAACTATAGTAGCCAGTGGTTGAAAGCTATCAGAGACAATTTTCAGAGAATAGGTTTCTCTGATAACTTCATTTCCACCTAAGACTTTTCTAAGGCAAAATTTATTCTTGCCCACTGGGTTAAAGACATAGATATGCAATTTTCTCTATCTGCTGTTCATACTACCTGCTCCCCAATTAATCTAGGGATGTCAGTAAACACTGAGAGTGATGCTAACTGTCTTGAAAATTTGACCATCTCTAAATACTTCTTGGTTTTTAGTAAGGCTTGTCTTAATGTCATTCCTTCTACTGTGCTGGATGGCTGTTTTTAGGGAATCCCTTACCAAAAATGTGATTGTCATGTGTAGAGTCTCTGTCACATGCATTGTTCTTTTGTAATTTTTTACAAAGATGAGAGATCAAGATTAATTGCATGCCTTTTAAGTAAATTCCTTGGAAGACCCTCTGAATGCTACTTGGTTTATTTTTTAGAAGATAATAAAAAGTTTGTAACAGAAACTGTTGCAAAGTTGCTCTTCTCTGCTGCTAAGACTGCTAAGATTATGTCTCAGGCACATACATAATACTCGGTTTCGTCTCCTTTTAATTGTATTAATTGGCACCAAATATACTAATTTTTTTTAAAAAAAATATTTGAAACAACTCTTGATATTATCCTGGTCTGTTTTATACTGCTTAGTTTTCTTTAACAATATTTCATTGGATGTATTTTATGTGTTTTAATGGTATGTGACTGCACAATAAAGATGTATTATATACTTCCTACCCTCCCATTTTAGCCCTGATGTCTGTCCATGATACAAAATGCAGGAAGCTAGAAAGGAAGATAGGTCAGATGGTTGGTTGATAGGAAGGTTGGCTATTTGTACATTAATTTGCTCCTAGATCAGCCTAAATGCTCTAGATCCCATCTGATCTTGGAAGCTAAGCAGCGTCAGTTCTGGTTGATATTTGGATAGGAGACCACTAATGAATACCAGGTGCTGTAGACTGTATTTCAGAGGAAGGAACTGGCAAAACCACCTCTAAATAGTCCTTGCCTAAGAAAATCCTATGGAATTGATGGTCTTGCTGTAAGGAGACAGGTGATTTGAAGGCATGTATGTATGAGTGCACACATGAATGCACGTACACACACACGCACACAATTTGCTTCCAGAGTTGCCAAGAACATGTAAAGCATTATGGATGGCTAAAGCATTGTAATTAATTTCTCCTTCTCTCCTTGCATATTGTAATGCAAATGTGTGTATGTGTGTGCATGCAAGTAATTAGTCAGATGTAACAGCAGATGGAAACCCCACAGTGCTTGTTGGTTGTGCAAAATTGAAAATTGTTAAAGGCCTCATTAAATGTCGGATGAAGAATACAGCTCTGTCTAGCAGCATATCTGGAAAAAGTGTGACATCTGCTACCTTCACACTAGGCAGTCAAAAACCAGGCAGTCTACACACCAACCACATGCCCATCTCTCTGTCTTTTGGCAGATCAGATTGCCCACTGTAAATACCCCCCTCCCCACAACTCCTAGAGGCATTTTCTTAGCACAAGATGATATCAATTCTTTCCTTCTAAGGAATTCTAAAGCATCATTTCTTTCTTCCTCAAAGGTGATACTTCCTCCCTTGAGAAGGGATGAGAAATACTTTTTTGTTGGTTTCAAGATTCTCACTGAAATTCATTTGGCACTTCTGGCAACTCAATGCAAGGCAACACACACCTTTACTCAGAAATTCACTCAGTCACAAAGGCTGCAGTGCATTTCATAGACACAGAATCCTGCATAGATGTTTAAAATGTGTGTAGTTCAAAATACAAACATATTGTTGTTAGTTAAGAAAAGGTGTATGGACGTATCTATGTTAGGAGATATGTGCAAATAAATATGTATGCTTTGGAATACATACTAAAAATGCATAGAAATGTCTGTGTGAGAAGGAAAAAAGTGTTGGCTTTCACAGCCAGCGCCCATGGTTTTTTGTGGGTTTTTCGGGCTATGAGGCCGTGTTCTAGAAGAGTTTATTCCTGACATTTCATCAGCAGCTGTGGCTGGCATTCCCAGAAGATGCTAGCCACAGCTGCTGGTGAAACATCAGGAATAAACTCTTCTAGAACATGGCCTCATAGCTCAAACCCCCCCCCCCACAAAAAACAATGTCTCCTAACCTGATAGGAACAAAGGGGCTCAAATGGATTTCAGAGAAATGCAATTAAAATGAGACTGAGTTTTTCACATTCTTGTCCCCAAGACTCTCTTACCCCATGACAACAGAGCAGAAGTCACCTTGGTAATGAGACATCATTGTCATGTTGCTTAAGATCTTGTCCACAAACCTCTCTTCCTCTTTCATCTTCTCCAAGTCAATCCCTTTGGGCTGAACAGAACAGACTTGTTACTGAAGAGACATGAGCTCATGACACCAAGTATACAGTCGGCCCTCCATATCCACTGATTTTTCCCATGGATTCAACTATCCACAGCTTGGTTTTTTTAACTGCACATTCCAAATAGCAAACCTTTTGCCCTTTAATATAAGGAACACTATTTTACTGTGCCACTGTATTTAATGGAACTTGAGCATCCACAGATTTTGGTATTCACAGGTGGTCCTGGAACCAAACCCTAGCAGATACCAAGGGCCCATTGTATATCCATGTCTTCTTTTCAGTGGCACACTGTATACATTTTCTACCTTTCTGCCTTCATAACTGTTTGTTGAATTTCTTCATATTGTAACAAAAGTGTGAGGGAGTTGATGATTCTGGACTTCTTGCATGGTCTCTTCTGAATTCAGAGGTGCTCAACCTGTTCTCTGTGTAACTGTTTTGCACCCCAGTCTCCACTGAGTGAAAATTTAAATTGTATTTTGGTCAGCTGAATGACCTAAATTTGGTTTTAGAGTGCACAATAGGAACTGGAAGAATCTGAGAGTTTTCTATGGCCTGGAACACATGGGTGGTGAACACCACTCCTCTTTGCTGTGTAGCTGTGCAGCAGCATCCACAAGTGGCTGCACAGATGCACAGTCAAAAAGGAGCCGCTCTAGGTGGCTCCTTTTTTGCGCTGTCATAAGGGCTGCAACACAGCCCTATGACACCACTTCTGCTGGTAGGCGTCTGTGCGTGGCATCGCATCTGCGCAGCTGTGGCGCCTGCTGTGTGGATGGGCGTGTGCTCCTGTGATGTCACTAGGGCTGGACGCATCTGGACGCCCAGCCCTATTGAGCCCTAATATCGCCGCAACGTGCCCATGTGTACCGGGCCTAACATACATAATTAGAGTGCTCTAATTCTACTTTAGCCTCTATGGCTCTATTATATGCAATCTTGGAATCTGCAGTTTAGGAAAAGACACTTAGATTTTACAGCCAGAGAGCTCTAGTGCCTCACCAAATTACAAATTTCAGCATTTGATGAGATGTAGCCCCAATAATTGAAGTGGAATCTAGGGATATAATTCTTCATTAAGATTCTTCTCAAAGGTGAGCAGCAGCCTCCCATGTTCACTTGCCTGCCTCTGGGAATTCAGGAAAATTGTTCTTTTGCTTGCTGGCTCACCTATTGACTCAGTAAGCAAAAGAATGAAAGTAGTAAGAGGGGGGCGCAGCAGCTGCTACTACTGTTTCTTTTGCCACTTGCTCATCTGTTTGCCTACTGGCTTCTGAGTTAAAAGACAGTACCAGACAATTCCATCTACTTATTAAATCCCACACTCCAAATGAAACCAACTATATTCTGACATTGGTTCATGGACACTGTTCATCTTCACAATTCTTTATAACCCATCCACCTCCATAGTACTTCTCATAATTTTTAACAGAGGGCTCAGGGCTTTGGAAGACATATTGTTATTCTTTTCCACCAAGTCAACTTGGAGTCATGGTGAACTTAGGAATCAATGTCCTCCAAGTGCCCTGGAGAAATTTATTACCATGGAATAACTTCCCACAGATTAATATACAGTGCTAGTTAATAATAATAATAATAATAAAAATTTTATGTATATGCCGCCCTTCCTACGATCAGGGCGGCTCACAACAGGCTAAAAGTACAATCAGATTAAAATACACAATACACAAATTAAAAAACAATAAATCAACCCAACAGCAAAAAGCCCCATAGCCCAACCTCTTGGCCACGGAAGAGGAGGGAGGCCCACAGGATATTTATTCGGGGAATGCCTGTTGGAATAGGAAGGTTTTAAGATCCTTCCTAAATTGGGCCAGGGTCGTAGACAAGCGGAGCTCTGTGGGCAGCGCATTCCAAAGGGCTGGAGCAGCTATGGAAAACGTCTTCCGAGTAGTGGAGACTAACCTAGCCCCAGGCACCTCCAGTAGCTGCTGCCCAGACGTCCTGAGGGTGCGAGGCGGAATGTACGAGATGTAGTTCACCTTGTACAGTGAGTAGCTCGTATTTATTCAATCATCTGCAAGGTTTTGGTTGTTGTTGCTTTTTTATGGAGATACATTGGTGACAAAATTGAAAGGTTGAATTAATGGCATGAATTCTAAACAAAATTGACTTCATAGTATGTAGCCTATTTTTTTTTTTTAAATTACACCCTCTTTCCAATTTTATATAGATCTACATAGCTCTGCTGTTTAGGGGATGAAAAATGACTGACCTTGTAACTCTTTATGTCTTCCAAAATTAAGACACCTTTACCACTTGCATCACTTTCATAATTTATCTGGCTAAAGAACTATTTCCACGTCAAACTGATGGATGAGAGGCCTATAACTCTTCCAACAGGGGGAGCAATGCCAATATCATCACTTTTTATGCAGTGCAATGGTTACAGAAAAAAAAGAGATGGGCATCCAGTTGAGATTAAGCAAGCCATACATTATTAACTTTAAACAGGGATGGTAATTGTC
>NC_056523.1:212416587-212489584 GCF_019175285.1 Sceloporus undulatus
TTGGGCAAAAGGGGATTGGTTTGGGCAGTTAGGAAATGGGTTGACGGGCTGAGGCAGGGGAAACTTTTTAAATTAGTGAAACCTGACTCAGTTACAACATCTGCTTCAGGAATCAACTAGAGTAAGCCAGTGGTTGAAAGCTATCAGAGACAATTTTCAGAGAATAGGTTTTCTCTGATAACCATTTCCACCTAAGACTTTTCTAAGGCAAAATTTTCTTGCCCCTGGAGTAAGAATAAGATATGCAATTTTCCTATCTGCTGTTCATACTACCTGCTCCCCAAATTAACTAGGAGGTCAGTAAACACTGAGAGTGATGCTAACTGTCTTGAAATTTGACCATCTCTAAATACTTCTGGTTTTTAGTAAGGCTTGTCTTAATGTCATTCCTTCTCGTGGCTGGATGGTTTTTAGGGAATCCCTTACCAAAAATGTGATGTCATGTGTAAGTCCTAGCAATGCATTTCTTTTGTAATTTTTTACAAAGATGAGAGATCAAGATTAATGCATGCCTTTAATAAATTCCTTGGAAGACCCTCGGAATGCTACTTGGTTTATTTTATAGAAATACTAAAAAGTTTTAACAAAACGGTTGCAAAGTTGCTCTTCTCTGCGCGCAAGACTGCTAAGATTATGTCTCAGGCACATATATAATACTCAGTTTGTCTCCTTTAATGTATAATTGGTACCAATATACTAATTTTAAAAAAATATTTAAACAACTCTTGATATTATCTGGTCTTTTATACGGCTTAGTTTTCTTTAACAATATTATGGATGTATTTTATTGTTTTTAATGGTAGTGACTGCACAAAAAGATGTATATATACTCCTACCCTCCCATTTTAGCCCTGATGTCTGTCCATGATGACAAAATGCAGGAAGCTAGAAAGGAAGATAGGTCAGATGGTGGTTGATAGGAAGGTGGCTATTTGTACATTAATTTGCTCCTAGATCAGCCTAAATGCTCAGACCCATCTGATCTTGGAAGCTAAGCAGCGTCAGTTCGGTTGATATTTGGATAGGAGACCACAAGATACCAGGTGCTGTAGACTGTATTCAGAGGAAGGAACTGTGCAAAACCACCTCTAAATAGTCCTTGCCTAAGAAAATCCTATGGAATTGATGGTCTGCTGTAAGGAGACAGGTGATTTGAAGGCATGTATGTATAGTGCACACATGAAGCGTACACACACACACACACACACACAATTTGCTTCAGAGTTGCCAAGAACAGGTAAAGCATTATGGATGGCTAAAGCATTGTATTAATTCTCCTTCTCTCCTTGCATATTGTAATGCAAATGTGTGTATGTGTGTGCATGCAATAATTAGTCAAATGTAACAGCAGATGGAAACCCCAAGTGCTTGTTGGTTGTGCAAAATTGAAAATGTTAAAGGCCTCATTAAATTCGGATGAAGAATACAGCTCTGTCTAGCAGCATATCTGGAAAAAGTGTGACATCGTACCTTCACACTAGGCAGTCAAAAACCAGGCAGTCTAAACACCAACCACAATGCCCATCCTCTGCTTTTGGCAGATCAGATTGCCCACTGTAATACCACCCCTCCCCACAACTCCTAGAGGCATTTTCTTAGCACAAGATGATATCAGTTCTTTCCTCTAAGGAATTCTAAAGCATCATTTTCTTTCTCCTCAAAGGTGATACTCCTCCCTTGAGAAGGATGAGAAATACTTTTTTGTTGGTTTCAATTCTCACTGAAATTCATTTGGCACTTCTGGCAACATCAATGCAAGGCAACACACACCTTTACTCAGAAATTCACATCAGCAAAAGGCGCAGTGATTTCATAGACACAGAACCTGCATAGATGTTTAAAATGTGTGTAGTTCAAAATACAAACAATTGTTGTTAGTTAAGAAAAGGTGTATGGACATATCTATGTTAGGAGATATGTGCAAATAAATATGTATGCTTTGGAATACATACATAAAAATGCATAGAAATTCTGTGTGAGAAGGAAAAAAGTGTTGGCTTTCACAGCCAGCACCATGGTTTTTTGTGGTTTTTCGGGCTATGAGGCCGTGTTCAGAAGAGTTTATTCCTGACATTTCATCAGCAGCTGTGGCTGGCATTCTCAGAAGAGCTAGCCACAGCTGGTGAAACATCAGGAATAAACTCTTCTAGAACATGGCCTCATAGCTCAAACACACCCCCCACAAAAAACAATGTCTCCTAACCTGATAGGAACAAAGGGGCTCAAATGGATTTCAGAGAAAGCAATTAAAATGAGACTGAGTTTTTCACATCTTGTCCCCAAAACTCTCTTACCCATGAAAACAGAGCAGAAGTCACCTTGGTAAGAGACATCATTGTCATGTTGCTTAAGACTTGACCACACAAATCTCTTCCTCTTTCATCTTCTCCAAGTCAATCCCTTGGGCTGAACAGAACAGACTTGTTACTGAAGAGCCATGAGCTCATGACACCAAGTAACAGTCGGCCCTCCATATCCATCTGATTTTCCCATGGATTCAAATATCCACAAGTATTTTTTAACTAGCACAATCCAAATAGCAAAACCTTTTGCCTTTAATATAAGGAACACTATTTTACTGTGCCACTGTATTTAATGGAACTTGAGCATCACACAGATTTTGGTATTCACGGTGGTCCTGAAACCAAACCCAGAGAATACCAAGGGCCCATTGTTATATCCATGTCTTCTTTTCAGTGAGACATGTATACATTTTCTACCTTTCTGCCTCATAACTGGTGATTTCTCAATTGTAACAAAAGTGTGAGAGGAGTTGATAATCGGGACTTCTTGCATGTCTCTTCTGATCAAAGAGGTGCTAACCTGTTCTCTGTGTAACTGTTTTGCACCCCATCTCCACTGAGTGAAAATTTAAATTGTATTTTGGTCAGCTGAATGACCTAAATTGGTTTTAGGTGCACAATAGGAACTGGAAGAATCTGAAAGTTTTCTATGGCCTGGAACACATGGTGGTGAACACGCTCTTCTTTGTCGTAGCTGCACAGCATCCACAAGTGGCTGCACAGATGCACAGTCAAAAAGGAGCGCTCTAGGTGGCTCCTTTTTGCGCTGTCATAAGGCTCAACACAGCCCTATGACACCACACTCTGCTGGTGGCGCCCACTGTGTGGATCGGGCGTGTGCACCTGTGATGTCACTAGGGCTGGACGCATCTGGACGCCCGCCCTATGAGCCCTAATATCGCCGCAACGTGCCCATGTGTACGGGCCTAACATACAAAATTAGAGTGCTCTAATTCTACTTTAGCCTCAGGTCTATTATATGCAATCTGGAATCTGCAGTTTAGGAAAAGCACTTAGATTTTACAGCCAGAGAGCTCTAGTGCCTACCAAATTACAAATTTCAGCATTTGAATGAGATGTAGCCACAAATAAGTGAAGTGGAATCGAGGGATATAATTCTTCATTAAGATTCTTCTCAAAGGTGAGCAGCAGCCTCCATGTTCACTTGCCTCCTCTGGAATTCAGGAAAATTGTTCTTTTGCTTGCTGGCTCACCTATTGACTCGGTAAGCAAAAGAATGAAAGTAGTAAGAGGGGGGGCAGCAGCTGCTAGTACTGTTTCTTTTGACCTTGCTTCATCTGTTTGCCTACTGGCTTCGATTAAAAGACAGTACCAGACAATTCAATCTACTATTAAATCCCACAACTCCAAATGAAACCAACTATATTCTGACATTGGTTCATGACACTGTTCATCTTCACAATTCTTTATACCCATCCACCTCCATATACTTCTCAAGATTTTTAACAGAGGGCTCGGGCTTTGGAAGACATATTGTTATTCTTTCCACCAAGTCAACTTGGAGTCATGGTGAACTAGGAATCAAGTCCTCCAAGGCCCTGGAGATATTTTTACCATGGAATAACGGTCCGCACAGAGTAATAGCATTGTTAGTTCACCTTGTACAGTGAATACTCGTATTTATTCAATCATCTGCAAGGTTTTGGTTGTTGTTGTTTTTTTAGGGATACAGTGGTACAAAATTGAAAGGTTGAATTAATGGCATGAATTCAAGCAAAATTGACTTCATAGTTGTAGGGGCCTATTTTTTTTTAAAAAAATTATACCCTTTTCTACAATTTAGATAGCTCTACATAGCTCGGCTGTTTAGGGGGATGAAAAATGACTGGCCTTGTTACACTCTTACTGTTATGTCTTAACCACATTAAGACACCTTTCACCACTTGCATCACTTTCAACTTTATCTGCTTAAAGAACTATTTCATGTCAAACTGATGGATGAGAGGCCTAAAACTCTTCCAACGGGGGAGCAATGCCAATATCATCACTTTTTATGCAGGCAATGGTTACAGAAAAAAAAGAATGGCATCCAGTTGAGATTAAGCAGCCATACATTATTAACTTTAAACAGGGATGGTAATTGTCAGCCCTTTATTTGTTACCAGACCAACTACCAACAGCCTAGCCAGCAAACTAGTGCGAGGAATGCTGGGAATTGCAGTCCGAAAAGGAACAACTGTCTGAAAAATGTATTAATAACCCAGGGGAACATTGTTCCAAGGGCTCTCATCAAAGTCTTAAGCAATATGAACCAAGCCTGTCCTCATCTGTCTGGTGTAAGAACATTAACAAGCAGCACCTAAAAGCCAACAAGTATGATACCTTTATTGTCCAACCAAAGGCACAAAATAATACATCACTAGGCAGAGATCACAGATCTTTTTGCTTCCATTTCTAAGCTACCTAATAAAAGAATAAATTTGGGTCCTGCTCAGGGTGCCATAGGCAATGGTGAGCCATTGAGGGAAAGTTTGCTATGGGCTACCCTCAGTCTGATTCCATGTGGCTTGTTATGTGTCTTACCTAAAGTTTTATACAGAAATGGTTCATCCTCATAGGCCACACATGGTAAAAAGGAACCAGCTTAGCCTTTGGTTTGTTAACATTTTGATTAGGAAGAAATCTCTTCACTGGGTTGTGGGGTAGAAATCACATTCTTCTGAATTAAAATAAATAACTCTCTACAACCAGATTTATGCAGGGAGATCTGACTGCCTGATCAATTTGTCCCTTTACTAAGGGGGCATTCACATTCATTTTTTTTGTCCCAAAAAGATGCGGATCACTGTCTTATGCATATTAGGTTTGTTGTTCCGCATTTTGTTTTGGGTTCACATCTCTCTATGAGTCATGTAACCCCTTTGTTATTCACACATGCCATTATTGCGGGATAAAATGGGGCCGCCTCCATTCCCCTGAATAATACAGTGTGATCCAATTGATGGAAGCTTATCCACACGGCTGAGGATGCAGATGATGTGAATCTTTCAGGAAAAACCAGAGGAAAAATCCAGTATCAAATTTCCCGAGTTAAGTGATTTTTCCCCTCCCCAAGTGCATTCGAGTGCATCAGGATGTGTGGGAAAAAACAAGGATTCAACCTGGATTCAGCTTGGCTTGGATTATTTTTGTAGTGTGAATGGGGCCTAAGGATCACCCACCCATTTTTTTGTATTTATATTTGAGTGAGCATATTCAGATTATTCAAGGTCCTTCTATCGACCCATTCCCAGAGATGGGCCATGTCAACTCAAGCCACACAAGTGTCTGAAAAAAGTGCCTGAGTATCCCTAATAACTTTATATTGTGTGCAGGGAAAACAGTTGTGAAATACATTTATGCATCTAAATAGTTACTGTATAGCTCATTCTGTATATGAAGATCTCTTGGTAGGGTACAGTCAGTAAGACAACTTTAAAACAATTTTGAAGTATTTAAGACAGTGCAAAACAATTGAACTCTATCAGAATAGAACCCACAGGCTGACAGGATGAAAACCAAGCCAAGATCACTGACTTTCTCCTGTTTGGGCTTGGGTAAACAGCCAAGTTTTACCTTGGCATCAAAATGAGGTGCGTATCAGTGCCAGTTGGACTTCCAAGGAGAGAATCTTCTGCATTTGAGGCAACTGGATTCAAGAAGGTCATAATTTACAGGTTATATTGCCGGGAGGTTGGGCCAAGAAAATCCACAGGCCTTTAAAATATGTTACTTATGCATCACTTGTGAAGCAGCTTTGACTGCATGCCAGTTTGATCTCTTCATGTTAAAAAAGAAGCATTACTTGTGTTGACAGTCTGGCTGTGTGAGCAGGATCAATAAACAACAGCATTTCAGACATGTTGACATAGCTTCCCAAGTAACGTTAAATATATTCCCACTTACCCTGCTGAGCAATGCTACAAGTCATACAGTGCATTAAATGTGAAGGTATGGCAACAACAACTGCTGGTAAATAGGTGGGAATAAGACAATGTAGATGGAGTTATTTTTCTTTTTCTCCTTTACTGTCATTGGAAGGTTTGCTTATGGAATTTTATCACTGTGAATTTCAGTGCAAGCTGAGCAGATCTGTACCTTATGGACTAAAATGCAGATTGGCAGGCAATAATCTTTCAGAATTTGTAGTTTTCTGAATGTTGTGATTCACGTTCCCAGCTCTGCTGATGTACCAGAATACATTTTAAAATGCATATTTATTATATATTTTTGAAATTCATTAATTTTGAGAGGAAATTCAAAATGCATATTTCAGTGCAAAATTGTCTTTGCTTTTGAACAGGCAGTTTTTAACAGGACAGAACAGACAGAATGGACATGTGAAATGGACACAGACCAGAAATAACCCAATTCATCCATTTGTAATTTCCATGAATTTTGAGGATTGAGAATTTTAGTATTGGCAGCTTACTTCCTGATGAGCACATTGGGAAACTGTTTGGTACATAACAGACTAGAGCATAAGGCTACAGCTGCCATATTCCTTTGGGTGCTACAACTCTGGCAGAAACCATAAATTAATGGCATTAGCCATGTGTGCCATAGTATAGTTTTGAATGGTACACATACATTCTAGTCCCCGTCCCTCACCATTATTTCTGGTTGTGGGACTATGCTTTACACTGGTTCTCCCTATCTTGCATATTGGTTAATGACAAGTCTTGTATCTGATAGAGAGTGAGTGTGAATCATGTACAGTCAGACTTTTGTATCCACTGGGGTTCCGTTCCGGACCTTCCTCCCTCATACAGTGCCTAAAACCATGGAACTGCAAGTTCGATTAGTTTCATTGGTGGCGTGGCCACATATATGCACCACCATTTGGGAGAATGGGGTGGGACCATCTATGGATGCTTCAGTCCATGGATGTTAAACCTGTGGTTGGAGCAGGCCCATTGTATTCCTTCAGATGTGGTTGACGTTCCTCGCCCTTGGCTATATTGGTTAGGGCAGGCTGGACTTGCTGCCTGTTTTATTTTTAAATTGTATATGCCAGCTGGCTGAAATTTGGGGGAATATTGTTTATAAAGTGCAGAGGTTGTCAATGTTATAATTCTGTGCGAAGGCTGTGACTAAAAATGATTCTGGGATAATGCAATGCCCCATCTGATAGAATGAAGGTTGCAACTGCAAGAACAACAGCACTTTTAAAAAATCAATCTCACAGCTAAATTTAATGTTTTACTATCAGAACTGTAGGAACTTTCTTCCTTTCTCATCCTCTTCCCTCTGCAGTCTTTGGAATTGACAGAAAATAAGTTCGGGGGGAGTTCCTAGCCTCCCAGAGCCAGCTATGGGGTCACACAGGGCAAAAGAAGAGGAAGATCTACTCCCTCTGAACTTTCCTGAATTCCATTGTTCTTCTCTACAGAAGCAGTGAAATATCTGGAGCTAGGCTATTTTTTTATTCATAAGACTCGACATGTAATTGTACCATCTTCACAATTTTGTATCCTACCAAGATTGGTAGGATTCTCAGCATTCTGTGCTTCTGCAATTGTGGCTGACTTCACCGGGGATTTACATCAGATGAATTACTTGACAGCTAGATGTGAAGAGAGGGATCAGGTAGGGAAATTGGCTAACTTTTCTCTTGAGGTGGATTGAAGAAAAACTGGTTTGTCCTTGACAGAAGGTTTCTTAGCTGTTTGACGCATCGTTCAAATGGCATTTGCCTTTAAATCTTGCAGCTTTAATCATACCAAAAAAGTAGTTTCTGAAATCTGAAATATTGGATTAACTGTTATTTCATTGTTAAGCATGCTGTGAAAAGTATATCCAGACTCATTACCAGTGCCTTAGCCCAAATGGTATACATTAGAATATGAAGGGTTTTATACTGAGGATTGCATAGCAGGGTATGACCTACAACTGAGAAAATGGTAATGGTTTAATGCAATATACAAACTTTAAAAAAAACCAAACACCTTCCTGCATACTGAGCTCATAAATAGTTTCATAGCTAAAACAGGAGCGAATAAAATAATGTTCTACTAGTGCTAACAATTCATATCCCATCTCTTCTCCCACAACATGCTGCCACAATATGTTTCAATTCTTTTCCTTTTACTGCCTGGCCTTCTGTACATGGACTGAGAAAACAGACTGTCCTGCATATCCTGTGGCCTACACTCCATGAAACATGAATAGCTGCAGCTATTAGCCTAAATCTAGAGCAGACCCATTAGGTTGAAGGGATTTACTTACTGGTTGACTTCCCATTCAGCAATGTCTTTGGTGGGTCTACTCTAGTTGAGATACGAACAGTTGGACTTTGGTTATAGTTTCTCTCCATAGCTGAGTTTTTGTTTGTTTGTTTGTTTGTTTTATTTATTTATATACCGCTATTCCAAAGATCATAGCGGTGAGCAGCAAGTAAGCTAATTAGCAAGTAAGCTAATTTGCCCCCCAACAGTCTGGGTACTCATTTTAGCCACCTCGGAAGGATGCAAGCCTAAGTCGAGCTTGGGCCCTTTTGCTGGTCTTGAATTCGCATCCTTGTGGTTTTGAGTGAATGGCTGCAGTACAGGCATTTAACCACTGCGCCACCAGAGTTGAAATATAAGATTTGAGAATCTAAATATTACCAGTAGTTAGGTATTTGCTGAACAAAATTAAGATAAGCAAACTAAGAGCACAATTTCTCTCAGTAAAATATCCAAGCTACATGTCTAGACAATAAGGATTTGGGAGGAGTCCATTAGAGAAATTTCATTCGCTTTAAATAACTCTTTTGCTTCCTTTGACACCCATTAGATAGCACAGCTAAACATGGGTATCTCGTGAGATCAAATTTTGCTTTAGTTGAAATTTGGTGGCAAGTCAAAATGTTTGTGATCTTTTAAACCTGTTCTATAAGCCTGTGCAAGTCTGAAATAGCTATCCTACACATTAACAAAAAACATGGGTACCTCAAGCTACTTTTCCTCCCTTTTAGTCATTTTACTATTTGTTCATAGCTTTTATATATGGCTTGCTTCTTATCCTTGGTTAAGATAATTCAAAGTATTTAAAATCAGAACAACCGATAGACAATCCTGATAAATCTTGCAGAGCCTCTTCATTCCTGTTGGTCCTTCATGTTCTTGTTGACGCATAACAATTTATGTTTACTGTAGTTTATAATTGTTGTTGTGTGCTTTCAAGTTGTTTCTAAGTTATGGCGGCTCTAAGGTAAATCTATGATAGGGTTTTCTTGACAAGGTTTGCCTAGAAGTTTGCTGTTGTGTTCCCTTCAGACTGAGGGAATGTGGCTTGCACAACATCACCTAGGGGATTTTATGGCCAAGTAGGGAATCGGACCCTGGCCTCTAGAGTCATAGTCCAATATTCAAATCTCTTGTCATTAGCCTAGAGTAAATAGTCTAATAGCCTAATTTCTTTTTCAGATCTAGGAGAGGACTCTGCTTGGTTTGAGATAAACATGAGTGTGTCATCATCATATATACTTATAAGACAGAGCTAACTTTTAATATTTAAATCATTTTGTATTAATGATGGTTGTAAGCAATGCAGCTAATGCTTTTATGGTGAATGCAAATAGAATCAGGGATAGGAGATACCCTTATCCTGTCTCTCTAAATATTCCCCATTTGTGTGTGATTGAGCTTGTACACCTAGAAAGAGCTGAATTATTTGTTTGTTTTTCAAATATTAAAAATAAATGTATTTAAAATAAACAAAATTAAAATTTATTTATTTATTTAAATAAATAAAATAATATTTTAATTTATTTTTTAAGCTTTGGAAATCTTAGTAAATTTTACTTTTGCTTGCTTTGTCACAGTGTCGATTTCACAGGAAGATTAGCATATAAGCATTTGAAATAAATAATAAACAATATTCTGTACTATTTTAAGTCCGTTAACACTAGATGGCACATCTATATAATGCATCCTGGCTATTTGTGAGGGAGCAGATTACTGCAACACAGTGCCAATCCCTAGCTTCTTCATCTAAAGCAAGGCCAGCGCTACCATCAGACAGAATGAGGCATTCAATAAAAACAGCAGATATGAAAGCAGAAGCAAGGTACTGGAAAATACTTCCTGTGTGCTAAACTACCTACCCTACTCTCCCTTATCAGCCTGCTACATTCAGGTATGCCCCATTGCCAGTTTCACCTGCCTTTCAGTTGGCCTTTGTCCATGGAGTGGTTACATGAGGGTCACCGCCACCAACCTGCATTTCGTACAGATCACTAGGGGAAGGAGAATCATAAGTATAGGAGATTTTGGAAATCCTCCTAGGAAGTTGTTTTAGGTTTAAGGTCTGTGTTTAATTACCTCTAATTTGGCTTTAACCTTTTCTTGTTGGATATTTTAGCCATGATGGAATTTATTGCATTATATTGCTGTGTATCTATTTGACTTTTAAAAGACGCACACACACACACATTTAAATTGTGGATGGCTTTGTTTCACATTGTAAAATGTCTAGAGATACTTTGTCTACAAGCCATATAAGAAATCTGATAAGTTAATACATTTAAGTTACTTGTTTTTAAAGGGCAGTTCTCAGAAGACTTAATATGTAATGCTTTTTGGGTAGGCAACTGTGAAGTGGAATTTCCAGCAGACACTCCAAAGATCAGCAGTTTCACTCATATCATTTGCTTCGCTGCTCCTGTGAACACTTGGGCAATGCTTTGAATAGTTTATCACTCTCAATAACTGTGTGCTGTAAATGTTTTATGTGCGGGGCATTCCTCTACAACTCAGTCTGATGAAACAAGTTAACTGTTACTAGTGCTGTCATTCTAAGTTATTAGGGCAAGTCTAGCGAATGAAACAAATTCCTAAGAGTCATCTTGGGAACTGTCTTAGACATAACATGACACTCCAGTCAATGATGGTGAATAACTTCCAAAAGTCCTACAAGATTTACTTAGTTGGGGATCACAGTGATGTATGCTATATTGTAGATTAGGCGGCTATTAATGAACTCTCATGAAGTGCTCCCATTGTAAGGATGCAAATTGTTGGGGATTTTTTCTTACCAAATGCAAGAATGACAGGTACAGGGTAAAATATACAGTGTTTTTTGTACTTTGGTAAATGTCTCGGTAAAGAGGAAGGGCTTGTGTAAATGAGTGAGCCAAAGACAGAGGGTCAGCAGGACAACAGATCACTTACCCTTTCTGTTCCCAGTTGCTAAGAGTGCTTTCTGCTCTACTGGTGGTTACACACTCCGTCTGTCCTTACCTTCATTGGGCACATTCACACTCCCTTTTTATCCCAAAGAGATTCTGATTGTCATGCTGATGCATTCCTGAATTGGTTTTGGGTTACCAAATCTCTCTGAGGCATAAATGAAGGCGCTTTTCGAATGCATTGGAGTCTTTTTTTAAAAAAAATGTAAAAAAAATCAAAAATCAAATGATGCACATCTATATCATCCCTCTCTGCCTCCTTTTCCAGAGCTATGGAAATCAGCCATCAATGTCTTTCATGTCTTTCTTTGTATTTATGGGGTGGCTTTATGGGGTAGGGAGGTTGTTTATTCCGGGGCTTTAAAATCAAATCAAAATTGTATGTGTGTAAACAAAAACCCCTTGAGAGCCTGGCAAACTGACGGGAGGAGGAAATGGATGAAAAGTCCTCACTTCCCCACACACCCCTACTCACCTCTGAGGAAAAGTTGAACTTACAGTATGGCTTAGTGGTTTGAGTGTTGGACTAAAATTCCCCACTCAGCCATGGAAGCCTACTGGGTGACCCATTGGTCAAATCACACTCTCTCAGCCTCAGAGGATGACCATGGCAAGCCCTTTTGAAGAAACCTTGCCAAGAAAACCCCATGATAGGGTGGCTGTAGTGTTGACATAAGTCGGAAACGAAGGCAAAACATACACACGTGCACATGCACACATCAGTAGCAAAAACCCCACCATAAACTGGGGAACATTTTGGAATCCTCCTGGTTGAAATGGAGGGCATGTCATGGAAAAGGAGGACATATGCTCACTCTGTTTCTGACTTATGGTGACCATATCACAGGCTTTTCTTTGCTCAGAAGGGGGAGAGTGTGCTGCCTAAGGTCTCCCAGGAGATTCAAGTGGAGGACAGGTCCTGGAAAACGAGGACCTTGCCTATTCACCCTGGGCTAAGGAAAGTGGTGAGAATAAGCTGCTGGGAGGGAGCCAAGAGACAAAGGACCACCTCTGCTTAGTTAGCCCCTATCTTCCTTTTTGGGAAGTATCATTTAGTGCTCCAAATCAATTTGATAGTGCATTCACAATTGTGGCAATGTAGATGTTTCAGGAAAATGTGGAGACAAAAACAGTCCCGAAACCCCAGGTTCAGTGGGTTTTGGGGTAGCGCCCCCCCCCCCCAAGCAAATTGCAATGAGTACATTCAGGGCCAGTGTGAACGCCAAGGATATAACCTGGTTTCACACCGGGTTATTTTTGTAGTGTGAATGCCCTGATTGTATCCACCCTTTTGTTTACCAACTATAAGTCTTCCAGCAGATGATTTGGAAGCTGTCTGGCTCTTGATCTTTCCTACCAGCTAGTTGCAAATACAAATGATGCTTCCCCTTGAAATGGGATCTCAGTTTGTTTTCACTCATCCCAAGGCCAATAATGATAGTGCCTAAAAAGTCAGGAAAGGGGCAATGAAGATGTAAAAAATATATTGAAAACTCTTGAGCTAATTACAGGTATTACTGGAATCTCATTTCTGTGAAGGTGGTGGATATCAAACCACAGCAGGTGGACAGACAGTTATTCCTAGGTTGCTTTTACACTGGCTTTTTAAACATGATGCTTAGCACAGTTCAGTGAGCACACCATAGTAGTCTCTAATTGACAGGTACTAAGTTTCATATTTTCCTAATAGTGTAAAGCCATGTGGATTTTGTTTTGTTTTTCTAACCTCATTTTAATAGGTAGACAATACTTGTGCAGATCTCAAGACAGAGCTGCAGAGACTCTATGCCAGTGACGGCGAACCTTTTAGGAACTGAGTGCCCAAACTAAAAGGCCTTCTGGCAATGGGTGTTAGCCAGTGCCAGGGGTTGGGCTTCCGCCTGGGGATGGACCCAGCCCTCTGGGGCTGGGACTTCTCAAGTGGGACTTCTTCCCCCACCCTCCCGGGCCTTCTGCTGTCTCTCCAGAGACAGCTGAAGACCTGGGGGGGGGGGGCAGGGTGAGGTGGAAGAAGAGGAATAGGCATGCAACTCTTCCTCTGCCTCTCCCCATGCCATCTCTGTCCTTCAGCTGAAGGCCAGGGAGGGTCAAGAAGGGGGAGTAACAGGCGTGCGCCTCTTCCTTTTCCTTCCCCAGTGCCATCCCCAGCCTCCAGCTGCCTCCAGGGACACTGCTCTTTCTCCTCACCCTCCTGGCCATAGGTTCACCATCACAGCTGTGCCATAGGTTCGCCATCATGGCTGTATGCTAAAGGAAAACAAACAATGCTAGAAGATGATACTCCACATTAGCAGTCAAGAAAAATCAGTTGAATGTATAAATCATGCAAATTAACTAGGTTTGTATTTTGTATTTTTATTTTTTGCAGTTTCTCTGCATCATTTATTGGCTCCAGGGAACTGATGCTGTGCTGCCTTCTAACCACTAGAAAAATACTCATTCTCAGGACTTTTTACGCCAAGCAGGACTTTCTGATATTTGCCCATTTTCACCCATATGGCCGAAAAGATTTTAGTTTTGGTTTTTAAGTTTTAGAGTTTGTACCCAGTAACACATTTTCTGATTTTTGTCTGTATTTTCTAGGATTAGCCTCAACCATCCTTTTTGTACAACTGCTACTCTGCCAGGAAACTGTCTCTACTCTAGTCTTATACCTTTATTTAATGGCTTCTCAGACTGGATGAGTGCTGAAAGCAGACCAAAAGTACAGAACCGTGTGGTTTCTTAATCTTAAAAAAGGAAAAAGAAATAGCCTTTCCTTGTTTGTTGGGATGCAGTGATAATCTTTTGATTTACAGTAATTTTACAATTTCACTTTGGCTACAGTTCTTACTTATCTGTCTCTCCCTGTTGAATAATGTTTTGCCTTTGCTGAAAAACAGCTTGTGTTCAGGAAAAGGATGCAGGGTGATGAGCATTCCCTTTAAGGATCTGTAGGCATCAAAAGCACTACATAAATGATTAATAACCATCATTGTAATAGTGACACTTGCAATCCAGAAATCTCAGCAGATAACATGCTTGGGAGATTTCTGTGCCCTCTATAGCATATAGGTATCTTGTTCCATTTTGCAGCACTCACTGCAGCTGCTTCATTCCTTGACAAGCTCATATTGTTACTGCCAAATGTAGCCCTTGCTAGGCAAAAATCAAATTCTGTAAACATTTTTGAAGACAATCACATGACTACAGTTATTAACATTCGGAGCAGTATTTTAACAACTCACTTGTGTAACTATCGTAACACAGGAAATTCTGATTTCCCATTTTAGAATGAAATATTTAATTTGGGATTTTTGGTTGAGTAAAAAAAATCTGAAAAAACTTAGAAGAGATCCAAAAGGGTTTCTGTAATTTTTCTGGAATGTTCTACAGATTGTTATGTAGGCATTGAATTTCTCCATAAGAAAAATTAAGGAATATGTGGGGTTATTTTCCAGAAAGCACTCTAAGGAAGCTTTAAGAGTTTTAGTAAGAATGGCAATAGGTCTTAAGCAAGTCTCATGCCCTAATCTTCAACCTGTCTCCTTATCTTCAACCTGTCAGATGCATTTATATTGAGAATCCCCAAAGCTTAGCCTTACCCCGGTGTGCATACAAGTAGAGGTCATTTTCATGTCAGGAGTTTCTTGTGATTTACTTGAAAGATCACATAAACCAAGTGAGCAGCTTGCAGCCTTTTGGATCTTGTTGTCTAGTCAGCATAGACAGTGGTAAGGTATAACGAAGGTGTTACCTAAACAACCCCCAGAGCGCTAAAAGAGTCTGTATTGAAAACTACTTGGAGCAGAACAGTGATAAGATCTAACAACATTAAACATAGTACCTAAAATGCCTGGGTGAATAAAAAGATACCAGACTTGGTGCTGAAATGATCATAATATGGGCACCAGTTGTGTTTTGAGAAGGACACAGAGAGGACACCTCCACTGTCAAGATTCTTTTTGTTGTATCCATTGGAAGAGACATCAGGTGAGAAGCTCAGATATAAGTACATAGATATGGGAGGGAGCATTCCTTTGGCTAAATTAGACCCAAGCCTTGTCAGGGTTAAAATGTCAAAATCAGTACTTTGAATTAGACTTAGCAGGCAGTGCAGATAACAGAATAGTGGCATAGCATGTTCATGTTGGCTCGAAGGGAAAACTGGAAACATAAAAACACAATGCAAATAAAAATTAAAAATAAATTCTAAAATCTCAACCCCCAAACTAGCATTAAAAGCTAGGCTCCACAAAGTTTGGAATTTCAAAGCTTCGCGAATACAGAGGGGCAAAACAATTCATGCTTGGAAAGTTGAACAACCTGGAAAGTTTAAGGGAATGCTGAACTGAGGTTGAAAGACAAAAGCTTTCTTTCTGATAAATTGCTGAACAAATGATTCTGGACTGCAACTATGCATGAATTATTAGGGTAATATAACTAAGGCTATAACTGATAAATTGATCCTTTGGGAGAGTTAATGGAGGACATAAAGGGTAAAGTTGTTCCACTCTTGAGAAGGATGTCATTACAAGAAAATATGGAAAAATAATTGCTCATGTAATTTTGCAAAGTGGTTGTTGGACAGTTGAGGAGGCCTGGAGCAGAACAGGTGTAGACATGCCATAATTAATGGCTGTCAAATAGTGAAAAGCCAACTGGGCAAAATTGTATACAGCTTCAGAAATTCAAGTATATATACTTCTCATCCTTCCATGCTATCTTCATATCACTCCCATAGAATAGATTTGGTTGAAGGATCGTGAGTGGTCCAGGGTCACCCTCTGAGCTTCATGGCTAGGTGTGGATTTGAACCTAGGACTCCTCACTCACTCCAAGGCTGATACTTTAATCAGTATACCACATAAATGATATGTGAAGCAATTTATCCTATAAAAAGAGAGGCTGCAAACAGAAGATGAGGAATAAGAATCATCTGCATAATGCCTGTTCAAAGAGCTCACTTAACACATTGGAGAAGATATGGATTGGATAAAGACCTGAAGAAGCAGGAAGAAGGAAAGGGCCATCTCAGACAAAGCAACATAGGACAAAAGCCCTGTTCAGGCATTATGCATTATATAGTATGGGCCAGATAAAAGTGACTCAAGACTCCATGTGTTATCCCCATCGATAATGTCTTGATCCCTAAACCTTGTGCTTGTGCAATCCTGATCATATATGATCTGTTCAGGAAAACACCGAATGGTCTTGCACCATCAGAACTATTAAAATTCATAGAGTACCTACTGTGATAAGCTCTTGCAAACATTTTCTGAACACTCCTAGTAGTCATTGCTAGTGGCCTGGAATTCATAGTTCTTAGATCCATACTAATGGAATCTACAATGTGTATGTTTCAGTCAAAACTAAAAGAACTTTGATGGAGTCCAAAATTTAGAAGGGAACTAGCAGACCTTGGTGGTTGAACTATCACTCTCTACCTTCCCTGCCATTATGCTATTGCTTGTTATGTTTTCCTTATGTATATAAACATCATAGGATTATATACTATTTTAATATCATGTTTTATACAAAACTTACTACTTAATATATAACATAAAGATTAATATTTATGTTATTAAGTCAAATCTTATCATTGTTCTGTAGAATAATGTAAAGTGTTAACAGCCCTTGTCATAAGCCCTTGAAGTATTGGGAATCCCAAGGATGCAGTCAGAGCTTATGCATCAGGGATGGGAATCCTGTGGTTCTCTGGTGTTGTTAGACTCCAAGGCTCAGCAGTCCTAGCTGAGATGATAAGGAATACTGGAATTTGCAGTCCAGCAGCATGTGGAGAATCACATAATTCCTACCTCTTCTGTAGAACCTAAGGGGAGTTGAGGATGTAAGTCAGAGGGGCTTACATCCTTTTTCATCAGGCTTTGGTTATTGCTGAGATGGCATTCTTGTAAGAAGGGGGATTTGTAGGAAGACTGGTGATACACAGAGACATTCTACTGGGCATAATATCCCCTTATTGACCACTTGGGGGGGATGAAATTGCCCTTAAAAATAATAGTATTGCTTTTTAACAATATTAGGTACATCTGCAAAAGTCTGCTTGTGGTTCAGGCTTGTAAAAGGCCCCTACAATTAATTGCCCTCTTATAAATGTCAACTCTACCATCTTCCAACCAGATGCTAAGACTTGGCAGCCTTTTTAACTATAGCTGTGAGGAAAATATGATTCCCTTCCTTTTGGCATTTCTTCTCATTAACTTGTTGCTGTTGCCTACCTTCAAGTTGTTTCCAATTTATGGAAACCCTAAGGTGAACCTATCATTGGGGTTTTCTTGACAAGTTTCTTCAGAGAGGGTTTGCCATTGCCATCCTCTGAGGCTGAAAGAGTGTGACTTGCCCAAAGTCACCCAGTGAGTTTACATGGCTGAGCCGGGGTTCAAACCCTGGTCTGCAGAGTCATAGTCCAATGCTCAAATCACTACACCATGCTAGTTGTGCCATAAATTCCATTGGCCAGGAATCAAAGAGAGAGGGAGAACAATTCCCACTCTCCCAACATGGGTATTCTTGCATAGTAGACCTGTATAGATATGACAAATTGCTCTTGAAATGGGGATTCAAAGCTGTTTAGAATAATGGCATGGACTTCAGCTGTTCTAAGAAGGAAAAGTACAAAATTCCACTGGGTGAGCACAAAATCTTTCCAACAGCTTAACCAAAAATGCATACCACAGCCCATATATCTTCTCGTTGTGTCAAACTGTGGTATACTTGTTGTCAATCTTTGCATGTTTCTCCTATACCTGGCATATAATTGATGAATTGATTGTCACCAGTGAGCTAAATGGGATGTTTGTAGAGCAATGGTAGACAACAGTGAAGAAGACAGGAGCCCTGCAGTCCTCACCCCACGTGTCCATATGTTTTGATCACCTGTGGGTTTCCATATCTGAGCGGGGATTTTAACCCTGGTCTCCAGTGTTATAGTCCAGAGCACAAACCACAACATCATACTGGCTCTAAGCATGGCATGGCTAACACCAGAGGAATAGAAGCAATTATTAATACAGTTAAACCTACATGTGCTGCCATCTCATGATGACTTACATCATAAGCAAACCAATGGATTCAGTGGGATTTCAATGTAAACTTGCACAGAACTTTTCCCCTTGGGATTTTGTTTTTGGTTTGGAAATGAGGATTAAGGAATTAAAGTCCAAGGCTTTTCCCTTTTTCATACTTGATCCTGCCTAATTTAGGCAGACAAATTATACCTTTAAATGTAGAGTCTTTAAATGTATTTACCCATTTTACATCAGCTGCCCAAGAGTCATTAGGTGTCCAGTGTAAATTGCTTTTTTAAGCACTTGTGGGAGTAGCTAATTTACATATGGCGGCTGCAATGATACTGCATTTCCCAAAGTACAATCATAATGTTTTGTTTAGTGCCTGCTTATGTGCTCCCTCTTGCAATCTATCCTTTTATTATATAATTAGCACACTTAAAAATCTATTTCCTTGTCATTCTGTTTCTTATTACAATGACCCTTTGCCTTTAATGTTCAACATATGATTATATTTTCCATGTTTTAATCAAAGCCTTACAGTGTATGCTTGCTGCACTTTTGCTATTCTAGTGGAGCTGCTTTAATTTGGATCACCCCTGCACAGCTTGGCTAGAGTATATGTCATGAGACATTACATGGAAATAGTTCAGCCAATACAGTTTATATTCTGGTCAGGGGTTCTGGAATCATGGAATAGATAACAATATTTATAGGCCTTTATGTCGTCCTAGTTAGCTTGCCTGCTACTACGTATGTTGTATTGTTTCATATGTTTATAATGAACATACTATTATATGTGCAGTAAATTCACTCCTTATTCTACATTTATATGTGATTGTATACATGCATTTCTTGTTCAGAGATGTAAATTTTGAAGCAGTTTTGAACCACTAGAATATAGAACCAAGGTGGATCACTAAACTGGGTGTGTACATTTCACAAGTGCTCCATGCCTGGCAGAGTCTGGATTCATTCCACGGAGCAGGAATTCCCAAGCTTTGGTCCCCCAAATGTTTTGGACTTCAACTCCCAGAAGCCCAAGCCAGCTTGGCCAGTAATCAGGAATTCTGGTAACTGAAGTCCAAAATAGAGGAATGTTTTAATTATATGAGCCAAACTGTTTCCAAAGTACAGAATATTTATATCTTTTTTTAAAAAAAATGATGCACTTTTCTCATCCTCATGGGACTCTTAACACATAACTAAAAAATTCAAATGCCTAATGGCTGACTATGAGTAGATGGTATGATTGCTCTTTCTATACCAGTACATCTACATCACACCAGTAATGATAGAATGATAAAATCCCATTAGTGTTTCTATTAATCAAACACAGTTCCCCCCCCCACCCCATATCTTTGGATTCTTTATGGCACTATGCCCTTTAAGAGATTTTGGACTTCAGCTCCCAGAAGCCTCATTTGAGCCGTGGTGCCGGAGAAGAGTGCTAAGGATTCTACGGACAGCCAAAAAGACAAACAAATGGGTCCTGGAGCAGATCAAGCCAGAAATCTCCCTAGAAGCCAAGATGACAAAACTCAAGTTGTCATGCTTTGGCCACATCATGAAAAGGCACGACTCATTGGAAAAGGCAATAATGCTAGATGAGGTGGAATGTAATAGAAAGAAAAGGTCACATGCCAGATGGCTTGCCTCAATTAGGGAGGTCTACAAGATTCAAAGCAAAGATTTCTTAAAGCAATGGAAGGAAGGGGTCTTAGAGTCTCTAAAATTGGGGGGGGGGACGACTCAATCCCAGGTAAAGCAACAGTTTTACAATAAAATTTCCTTAAATTTTTAACCAATTGGTTTCTAGTCCAAAGTAAGGTGAAGCATAAGAGGATGATTTTAATAACAATTATGTGGAAGTTTATCATAATTTTATTCCAACTGGAATTAAAAGGTTTTAAGACTCCTTCACATACATATACTCTTTCACCCGCCACCCCCAGTTCAAGGATCCAGAAGTTTCAGTTACATATATTACCTTGAAAGAATGGCACATTTTATTTCTTCTCATTGTTTCAACTATGCGATTCTATAAATCAATATATATTTTGGTAGGCAGATATTTATGCATATACTGGGGCAATGGAGGATTGGGCATATAATGTGAAATGCAATACAAATACAGGTGGTACCAACATGACAATCATCTTTATAGTGGTTATTGAGAGTCATGTAACAGTCATTAGAAAGTGGCAACTATATTCTAGCATTGGCAAACATATAAATACACGGTAGTGAAGAATGGTCTTTGTCCAAGCCAAACAAGTAAGAAGTTTTGTGTTGTACTAATTTTATGCCTTTTTTGAAAAAATAATAATTGACGTGTTAAAATACATTAGTCTTTTAATATTATCGTTCATTTAAACACATTTTAACAATACTAACATTAAACTTAATTTAAAAAATAAGAGTTTATACTCCAGTCAGTGGGGGATTGAAATCAGAAGGTCTGGATGGAATAGAAATGCAAAAATTACAGGGAGAGAAAATTACCAGTAGTCATAAAATAAACAAATATTGAGTGGTAGTTCAGAGAAGCCTCCATAGACAAGGCAATTAACATATATAGTGAAATAAAAACTCTTTATCACTAGTCAAGCCACAGGAGATAGTGTCCAACTTCTTGATGAATTCTTGTTCAGCAGTTTCCCATTGGAATTTGTCTTTGATGTTCTTTTGTTTTGCCCCACAGCATTTTACACAGGACAAACAGGCCAATTTACACAAAAGAATAAATGGACGTGAATCTGACAGAAGAAATAGCAGCATTAAAAAAAAAAAACTAATAGGGGAACGTTTCAGATTCCCAAATCCCTCTTGTCTCTGATCTCAAGCTGACCATCCTTGAAGAACTGAACTTCAAAGAACAATTACAAAAAATGCAAAGTCTTTTAATCTAACTACACATATTAAGGAGCTCATTTATGCATAAATGCTATATTACTACACCGATTTTATTTGTTTTATTAGCATTTTTTATTATATAAATGCACACCAACATCTGGCTTCCACTATGTATAAAAATATCTGCTTACTAAGGCTGTACGCCATGTATCTGATTGCAGTCCATGTAAAGTTGTGCCTAAAAAGGTTAGTTTTTACAGTGCCATAAAACCTTTTGGGTTGTCTTTTTTTGGAAGCAAATTAAAATGGCTGCCCACCCCCTGTGATATTTCAGATTTGCATGTCCCAATTTAAATTGAACTTTCCTGTGAATAAAAAAACCCCAACACCCTGCATTTTAAACATTTCCACTGCTAAGTGGTCCAAAAAGTCTATCTGCTCAGTCTATAATCAGCTGTATCCCTCTGTCAATTCATTACTATCCATCAGCTGAAAAGAGGGCCCCATATAACCTCCCCTCGTGTATCTCAAAAATCTTCTCCAATGGGGTGTGGGGTCCATTGTAGTAGATTTTATTGAAGGTGTAGCTTTAATAAAAGTGTTGAACTAGGACTCTGGAAACTAGGGTTCAAATTCTCCCTTAGCCATGAAACCCACTGGGTGACCTTAGGCAAGTTACAGTCTCTCAGCCCCAGAAGACGGCAATTTCTGAATAAATTTGCCAAGAAAAACCCATGATAGGGTCACCTTAGGGTTGCCAGAAGTTGGAAACAACTTGTAGACACCCAAGAACAACAAATAGTTGGTATGTGGAAAAGGAGGGAGCCAATAGGTTCCAAAATAAATGTGGACATCCACCCATGCAACATTAAATCTCACCCAGTGTTTGGCATCTTCCTAGTGACATATACAGATGTAAGTTATCCTCATGCCTGCTTACGTCTGTTTTACATTACAGAGGTTGGTTTTCCCTTCTTCCCTCTTCAGTGACCAAAGTTTCCCCCAGAACTGCTGTAGAGCCATTGAAACAGCCTCCATGGCCATTCTGTGCCTGGTGCAGAGTGGGAGAGGTTTGCTGAATCATCTGGCTATGTCTTTGTAGGCTGATGCAAAATAAATACATCATCCACTAAGACTGGAAGACCCTGGTAGAACCCAGGAGATGATGTGATCATTTCACATATGGCTAAGGAAACATAACCAAATACTTCTGAAATCCCTCTCTTCACTATCTGCCAGGCACAGAATGGCTAAGAGGGAGCTTCAGCCCTTCTCTGATCGGTCCAAGGGCTAGTAAATGACTCAGTATAATGTAGTTCTACATGTTGTACTCTACGGTACACTGAGCCATGCAAGGCTATGGTCACTGTTTGTTATGAGTGAAAGTGACTCAAGCACTTCTAAAAGCTGTCCAATGTTTGGGGACTGGGAGTAGGAAAAGCCCAGAAAGCATTTTGTTCTGTGGTGGCAACATTTTCTTTTGAATGTTGGTCATCAAATTGCTTCCTTTTATACACTAAACATTCAAAATTGTACTTATGGTCC
Organism: Sceloporus undulatus; assembly: GCF_019175285.1. Taxonomy (NCBI): domain Eukaryota; kingdom Metazoa; phylum Chordata; class Lepidosauria; order Squamata; family Phrynosomatidae; genus Sceloporus; species Sceloporus undulatus. The sequence goes on from NC_056523.1 coordinate 212,439,474, forward strand.
GAGCTTCTTTATCAAAGTTAAATATGCCACATTGTAAACAAAATGGGGTAACTGGCAGGGAAGATTGACATCCATCAGTAAAGCTCTCAAATACCACTAAGGCACTCCAGATTTTTTTCTGCTAGGTAAGGAAGGAGTGCTACAAAAAATAGTCCACAAAGTTTTCTTAATGACCTCACATACACCAAGAATGCCCTGCTAGAGTAAATTGTGTATTTCATGGCAGTAGCAGTGTGCTAGCAACTGGGAAATCTGATGTGCTGAGCATCTAAATTTGGCAGAAAGGGTATTAGTGTCATGCATATTTTATACTGCTTAGAATTGGGGAGAGGGTGCTGTGCTTTGGAGTATTGGGAAATTATGCATCATTTCTCTAGGGCTCTGAAGCAGAGTATGCAGCAAGCTCAGGATGTTGATATGCATGTGGCATGAACAACTTTGGCATAGTTTAACATGGTCCAGCAAATTATTTAAACATTTTATACAGACCCCAGTGCCTTCATGTGCACAATTAGCAAGTTAGATGTTTGTGTATTTCCAAGGGAAGACATGACAGAGTACTTAAAGGACATGCAAAGGGATAGATGCATTCCTAAACAAAATTCTGGATTGCTTGGAATTTTTCACTAGTATGTCTTTTATGTTCCATCCCTTGCAAAATCTGTTGTAGGGGGCAAAGTCTGAGAGACAAAGTAGTTGAAACAAGGCAGATGAAGGAGGCAATGGGCCAAACAACAACAAATGGGTCAAAAGGGAAAGGTATGAGTCCATGTGTAAGAAAAATATACATGAGCCCAGATAAGAGCCTAAAGGGAAAAGTAAGGAGTAAAAGCAAGTCCTTGAAGGAAGTACTTGAAAGAAGAAGCATCACCAAACAAAAACGATTGGGGAGAATGCCAGATAGCTCCTCAGATTTGCACTATTTTCAGAAAAGGAGCAGTAGGATGATAGGATGGAAAACTTGAGAGGAATGGCAGAGGGATATTGATTTGGCCATAGATCGCTGACTGTAGTAAGAAGAATAATATAATGATAACTGTAATAGTTAATGAGTTGGACAAAAGGATTTAGGGAAGAGTTTTTTCTACAAATTAAGCCATTTAGAAGCCATTAGTGGAAAGTGAAACTGGCAGGGTTCTGTGTCAGAATTATAGTTTGCACTGTAAAGTTCAGACCAAGTCCCCAATCTATTTAATGAAGGCCATTATTCTCCTTGTTGCATATCCGCTACATGGTCAAGAGCAGGTCTTTGGGATTCTGCTAATAAGCCCAGAATGGCTTTCAGCAGGAACAGAGGGACATGAATGTCCATCCATCTTTCTCCAAAGTCCCAAAGTGTGTTATTTTTGTATAGCACACACACACACTCGTGACACATGCCTCATTGGCAATGCCATCAGAAGGTGGGGGGAAAGTCACCTGAAGGGAACATCCATGAAATTGATAACTGATGAAACTTTAAGCTTGACAATGAGCCTGGGTGGTTGGGGGAGGAGGAGGCTTGTCACCAGATTAATGGTCCTCTGCAGCATTTGAGGCTGTGGCTCTCAGTGGACCTCATGCATTTGCCTTTCTGTGTACTTTGGTCATGAGGCATGAAGGTTATTCCCAGACATCTTGCTCCATGAGCACATTAATTTCTAGAACGCTGGATTCTTGCTGCTGTCAGCTTTTCAGCAGTGAAATTAGCTGTTAAAATGCAGTTGTGGCAGAGGTCGTTTCATGTTGGAGGGGAACATGGAGGGGGAGGGTTGTCATCTGTCTGCTGTGTAAAACCTAAGTGTGTCATGGGAGAGGGCTTTGACAAGCCACTGCTGGTAATGTCTTTTAAAAGTACCAGTCAAACAAGCTGGGCCAGATCTCACCGAGTTCCACTGAGGTTTCGTGATCTACACCCCTAGAGAGCCTAACATTTGAGTCAAAAGAAGAATATAGATAAGAGATTAAGGGTTTTGCCAGTGCTGGGCTTGCTAAAATAGACATAAAACCTTGGCTTAGCTGTTCACTTCTTTTTATAGCTAGCCATACTTTTGTTTTGTTTTTTTACTCCACTCTAATCTATATGGATTAAAAGTTTATCAAGTGGTTTATACTTTTCTTTAAAATTCTTTCAGTATCTTTGCACTGTATCTGGGGGTTTGTTTTCTGTTTGCTTTTTGATGCAGGGTGTGAATGTAGTTGTTGTTTTAAAGAAATCTTTAAAACAGCAGATTTACAAATCTGGAACCCTCTCTATAGTCTGGATTATGAGTTCTTCAAGGGGTAAACCCCACTTCACCTCACTCACCCCAAGCTTGATACTTTACTTGTGTGCTTTAAATCCTATAGCCTAGCAATCTATCATCTGAATATGAAGGTGGGAAGTGGAGGCGGAAGAGGGGAGGGTGGGGAAGACTGCAATCTTTGTTTCTGGTCATAGGGTATCTGTCCAAATTGGGGCTTTAGAAGAAGGTGAGAGTTATGGCCTTGGGACAGAATCGTGATACATCTCCACCTGTATTTCATTAAGTCAGGCTGTATTTTATCATGAATACTTATATAAGGTGCATTTGTACTGGCTATTTGGAAAAAAGATCCCATTACTTTGGTTCTCTGAAGTGTAGTTTTTGCTAAGGACTAATACCAAGGTTTGGATATAACCTTGGGAGTTTGTATTTACCCTTTCGTGTTTGAGCTCAGGTTGCCATACCTATTTTCCCTCACAAATAGTCAGTGAGAAAGTTCAGAATGAGAGGCAGTAACCTAACCACAACTACTAAGTGCAGTTTATAACTAAGAAAAGTATGCTTCATACTTCTGTTCCTCCTGTTGAAGTCAAAATGCTGCCATGGTTGGACTGGGACTGTAAACCTACAGACGGGAGACTTCAGACTTTAGAACTAAATTGGGCACTTGTGAAGTCCAGCCCAGCCCCCTGGGATACCACAGCTATCCATCATTCCTAGCACATAACCATTTGGTTTTTTTCCAGCTTTTGTGTATCAAGTTTCCCCTTTCTAAAAAGTTGAAGGGCCTCTCCTAAAACTGAGGGGCTGTACAGATTGGGAGAAAGAAGTGGCAAGACGCCACCCCTTTCTGCCCTGGATGAAGGCTACAGCAACCAAACGCTGTGGCCTCTGGGAGGCCTAAAAAGAACTCGTTTGTTTTTAGGCCACGTGCAGGGTGCCATTGGCATGCTTGCATGCGATGATGATGTCCACATGGCGCGGTGGTGTTTGGGCACTGCACCTTGCGTACATCATCATGGTGCGCCCCCTCTGTATGGAGGCACGCCAAGATGGTGCCCGGGGTGCGTGGTAGGGTTGCTAAGGATGTAAACACTCAGCACACCCCTAGTTCGGGCCCAGGCTGGTGCAAAGCACCCATAAGTTGAGCCCCTTAATTACTAGCAGTAATAGTTTCAAACTAAAATGAGCCAATATTTTTGATCCCAATTTTTTGCGTTAGTTTCCACCTCATGATTTCCTAACCAAAAAACTGAAACAAAAAACTTTGGCACTTGAGCTGAAAGAATTTCTCTACCTGTCATGCCCACATCAGAGGACCTCTGTTATGAACATGGGTTCCAATTATTGATGGTATGATAGTTTGCCAGTTTCCTCTCCCCCCCCCTCCCCCCCCCCCCCCCCCCCCCCGCCATCTTTCACAAGAAATCCCAGTTAAAGGATGCAGCTCATAAAACAAGAGCTGTCAACCTTCTAGCAACTTCCCTCTTCCTCCTCAGTTCCCAGCTGGTTTGGCAAATGTAATATCTTTTCACAGCTGATTATGTCTGTGCAACTTTGGGACTCAGGGGAGAGAAGGAAGGGAAAATTGCAGAAAATCAGTCCCCCAGTACCTGTCAGCTGGGAAATCTGTGCACCTTTCAATGAAAGCTATGCAGTTTCCAGCAAAAGCTGGACAGCTTCCTGTCATCTGCGGTGAGGGGATTCCCACACTTCCCAACAATGCAGCAAGAAAAACAGATGGGTTTTTTCCGTGACACCCAGTACAGTGAAAATCAAGAATTGCAATCCCTACTGAGCTTCAAACTTTAGACATTAAAAGGGGATGCCTCCCTAGAGAGAGGAAGTATCTTGATACTGGCTCAGAATCACATTCACTGACTTTACTTGCTTTCTAATAATAATAATAATAATAATAATAATAATAATAATAATAATAATAATAATAATAATATTTATTTATATCCCGCCTCTCTGCAAAAAGCAATCGGGGCTACTAATTTCTTCTTGCCTTCTGATTTTATTTTTGGATTTCACTTTGCTTAGATACTGGCTCACTGTTTACATCCTTCCAGCCTAGGTATTTATCTTTACTTTGCTACCAGAGCTAAGTCCACCTAAGCCTTGTCTGGAACAGGAGAGAACCCTTGCATTATATACATATCAGAGAATAAACCTCACTGAAAACAGAAAAACATAGGCTTGTGCATTGTTTATTTATTTGTTTATTTATTACAAATATCCCACCTTTCTCCCAATATAGGGACTCAAGATGGCAAACAGCAAATTTAAAACAACAGAATTTAAAACAATACAAAAGCATTAAAATGTATAAATATTGCATTTTAAAAAAACAATTAAACAATTTTAAAACAATTATGCATTAAAATTTAAAATGTATTAAAAACTCTAGACAAATCTTAAAATCTGAATTACATAGCATTTATAGCCCAACATGGCTACTGTCCTATATTCACTTAGTACAACAGAGACTAATTCTTACAGAATTCAGTAAAGTTCACTTCTGAGTAAACATGCAAAGGGATGCAGCATTTTGGGATGGAGCAACAAGTATCTCTTTCTGTATCACATAAGGAGTTGGTTGGTTTTTCTGGCTCACAAAGCAAAGGCTTTTCAATTTACATTACTACCTGACATTCATCAAAAACAGACAAAATGGACATTTGGGGGTTCCTGGAAGTTTTGGAAATGCGCAGTATAAATTATGGCTTGTCTACTCTAGAAATATTGCAGAAACCTTTTAGCAGCTGCTTGAAGGTTTACTGAACTGAGAGCAATCCATGGGGCCAGCATTTCTAAGCCTACAGCTTCTGAGGACAATTTCTAAATATTACGGTGCAGAAATCAAAATTGCCAGTGTTGGCAATGGCTGAAGCACACACGCCTAGAATAAGTAACATCCTAGTCAATTTAGAGGGCTCATATTTAGAGTCATAGTGAGAAATGTTGTGCACACCTTTGTTTTCTTCTGTTTCTGGAAGATAAGCAGCCAAATTCCAAGTATTGCACTATCTTAGGTCTCATTTTTGGACTTTGAGGCCCAAGTATGATTTCTGAAACCCTATTACAAAGGAGAACAGATTTCTCTATACTTTTAATAACTGTATGGAAGAGGGAATTTGGTCAAAAATCAAGAAGAAGCTTATCTATATAAATATTAAGAGAGGAACTGTGTACATAGTTAACTAGAAAGTAAGTATCATTCAAGTGGAATGTACTTCAGGGTAAATATGTGTGATCACAGTTCAGGAGGTGTCGTGTATGTTGTGTCCAGCTTTGTATGTAGAACAGTAGTGAGGCTACTGTTTGGCAAGAGCAAACCAAAACAGTAGAATGAAATACTATTTTTTATTCAAGAAATGTAGTCTATCACATCTAATGCCATCTTGCGCTCTTCTCCCGTGTGTCTAGACATCCAAGCTTCACATTTGCCTTTGTGGGGCCTGCTGCATTTTGCCACTGAACAGACAAATCATCAATATGCACAACCCCTGTGGTTTTCCAGCTGAGGTTGTGTACTGTATTTCTTGGTCTTTTTATTTTTCCTTGCCAAGTAGTTGTCACATTGAGTTTTCCTCCAAGGTGATCCAGTGCTATTCATTTCCATTTGCCACCAAGTCTCTCTGGTCAGCAAGAAATGCTGCAAGGCAAAAAGTGAAGGCCATTGTCGGTTGACTTGTTTTGGAAATCACTGAACCTCTCTGTCAAATCATTGCTAGTCTTCTCACACACAGCGACACTCTTCGGGTTCTGTTGAAAAGTCTGAGTCATGGGATCTGCATCACTGGAGCTGCTGAATCCCACATGCCACTTGCAGCCGCCTCTGTAACGATTTTACTTGGCAAAATAAAAGAAATGCAGCTGCTTTTTCAGCACCACATTACTTTGTTTTCAGTCCAAGAATTGTTGGTGAGTGTGAGACAAGCTTAAAGGCAGAGTATCTGAGGAAAGGAAGTTTTTTAAAAAATCAATTTCATAGGTGAAAATAAATGTTTGGGAATACAGAATAAACCTAGAACAAAACCTGCATAGATGATAGTGAACTGGATAAGCTCAAGCTATACATTAAATATCTGTCCTAGGCAAAGGCAAAGGGTAAGAGAGAGGGAATATTCTCTTAGGTACTGCCTCAAAAGCTGAAATGTGTATGTGGTTCATTAAAATGCACCAAAAGTTCATTCAGAAGGCATATGTTTTACTTTATTTTCAAATACTGGTGAAAAATTTAGAGGTGTTGGTGGTCAAGCTTTGACAATAAATACTGGAAGGAAGAGAAAGAGAGAGAGAGAGAGAAATAAGAGAGAGCGGTTCCATATATGCCATATAATATTCTGAATTATAGGTTAATAAAATACTTTTAAAGCAGAAAATAGGAAGTCTGAGACCTTCCCATGCTAATATAAGATTGTATCTATATGTCTCAACCAGCATGTCTTAGATGCAGGCAAGATATGCTTATTATCTGAGACATTTGCCCACATACTTTTGGTAAGTATGAAAATGATTTAGTCCAGAGATTTGGGTAGCACTACTTGAGTGAATGCTACAGTATATACACAACCAATAGTGTACATTGTGCAGCGCATGTACCTCAGTATGGTCTTCTGACACAGAGATCTTGAGGAAACCAGTGGTGCAAATATAACTCTGTGCTACAGTTTGATCCACATTTCTACCTCCTCCCACTCAGAACACTGTAAAAGGCCCACCCTCTATGCCACTTGTTATATCTAAACTAGGTTGGCAGAACCTGTGATCAAGAAAGTAAAACTGTGTTATGATCCTTCAGGAATTTATTCCTAGTATAGCTTGCATGGGACTTCACAGGACAAGACGAACATTATGTCAAGCTCCTAACAGGCCATATGCCATGAGCTGAGATGGAAAGTATAAGCAACAAAATTTGAAAAAATGTTGGAAAATGTGTTTCTCGAGTTTCAAGTAACCCGGATGAGAAGAATCCTAGACTAATGAGAATCATTGTAGGTTGGGACTTACTCTGCACAAAATTCACTTGTGGTTGTTTTGCTCAAGAAATAGCCTTTTTCTGTTTAGAAAACAATATTCCTGTGAAAACAGCCTTTTCTGCACAGAAATGCAACAACAACACAACAACAACAACAACAACCAAAACAACAACCAAAACAACAACCAAAACAAAAACCCACATACAAATTTGATAAAGAAAAAGTCCCAAAGTGCAAATAGTCTTGAAAACTATAGTTGTGGTAGGTCACATATTCTGATCTCTCCTATTTTCAAAGGAAGCATCTCTAAGCTTTAGTTTACAGTTTCTATCTTGTGGTATTGATGTGTAAGAGCTGTTAGCTCCCTGACCTTGTTTCTCAACAATCAAATTTTAAAACCCCACAAATATTACAGTGAACCCCTTGATTCTTACTCTTACTCTTATTCATTGATAGTTTATGTGGCCACTGTTTCACAAGCAGGAGCAATTGGATTATGAGATCCAACATGCTGGCTTCTCTTTGACAAGGTAGAATTCCACTGAATTCAGGCTTGTCATGATGTGATAACTTAGCCATTGGTTTCTCCATGAATAGGTGGTTGATCTTGTAATCTCATCCTTCACCATTTAGTACACATTGCCTTACAATATCTCATCTACCAGTTGGTTCTGCTGCAAAAGACAAGCACACATTTAAATCAGCAGGTGGCACTTGACAAAAGGTTATTTAATGAAGAATTATTTCCCCAAAGGAACAAAACTCTGATTTTATGCTGTCATTGTTTGCATTGTTGAAACCATATTTGAGATTAACTGTGATATTTCCACAAGAACCGGAGTAACCTATATCAATAAAATTGAAGCCAATTATTGAGCAACACTCTCCATGCATCCAATTTCCAGAGAAAGGAATATTATTTTTTAGGATTATTGAATCATTCAAAGGTCTTTGGCATGCCTTGACTTGGCTAAAACAAGCAAAACTGCATTCATTGTGTTAGGGTAATTATTTCTTTACGCCTAAAATAAAATAAGTAAAATGTCAAACATATTAAAACACAATCTTTCATATGAAAGTAAGAGAGTATGACACCTGCGCTTCCGCTTGCAACAGCTTCTTACATTTAATTCCCAAAAAGGATTGGACTTATCAGTCTCCTTTCTCCCATTTTTTCTTTGTAAGTCTGTTCCATCCTGCTTCTGCATTAACCTGTGTGCATTTTGTTTAAATCTTCACAAAAATCTCTGTCTAAATATCTATTTCTGAATCTATAAACACATTTCCTCTCAAGATACATATTTCTAAATTATTATTATTATTAAACTTTATTTATATAGCGCTGTAGATTTACACAGCGCTGTACACACAATAAAAAAATTGATACAAATGAAACCTGCCAATGGCGTACAATCCACAGGATAGTAACAAAATACATATAAAACAATAGATAATAATGCAAAATAGCATTAGATAAAATAAGCAAGCAACAAATTAAAAACATTGAATATCCCATATCAAAGCAAATATCAAATAACAGTCAGATAACATTCACACAATATTTTTGGAACATTTGATGAAACATTGGATCTCAGCCAATGAAGCCAGTACAAAATCCAGAGAAATGTAAGGAAACTTGAAAGATAACTGCATTCATAGAATAGAATCATACAGTCATAGAGTTGGAAGAGACCACAGGGGCCATCAAGTCCAACTCTCGCCATGCAGGAACACAGAATCAAAGCATCCCCAACAGATGGCAATCCTTCTCTGTTTCAAACCCTCCAAATCCATGTATTAGACCCAAAGATGTAGATCAGATTGCATCTCTTCCCAATGTCGATGAAACTAGGTTCACTTCTTGGTTTCCTGTCTTCAAGCTGTCTCAGATCATTCAACAGACATATCCGTAGGCACTTCAAAAGGAATGCCATGATCACTAAAGAGGTTAAAGACGTGTTAAAATGCATTAATTCTTTATTAATTCTAGATGCAACCTTTGTCAAACAGGAACTACAACAGTGGTAAGTCCAATTACATGAAGCAGTCTTTTAATAAGAGGTTGTTTATCAAGGTGATGCATGTTTTTCCTGTTTCCTAGTCATGAAAGGGTTATTTCAAATAGTTTTTCAGGTGGAGGAAAACACACACACACACAGTAAATCCTTGTAGATTGCAGAAAAAGATATCAGTGCTCTACTCCCCCCAATGGTCATTGCATGCCATAGCTTGCAGACATTTATTACTCCTGGACTGTTATCACTGTATATAGACTTCTACATGGCTGGGAAAGGTTCCTAGGCAAGCAGACCCCATCAGTCAGAATAGGCAATCTGGCATAGGTTTATTGGCTCATGAACGTTTTCCTACTTCCCTAGTAACAGTGTACGCCTAAAAAGAAAATCATTGTTTATCTGGCTGTGATGATCCTTCTTGGCATTGATTTTTTAGACAATTATGGTTAATCTATATATTTAAAGGGTTAATTTTAGGAGTAAGTATGTTTCTCTGATGAATGTCTCTAGTGACTGATAAAAAGTAGTGATAACACTAATAACCTCTCTCTTGGGTGTTTGATGGTAGCATCTAACTATTCAGGCAATTGGAGAATCTGGGAAAGATTTTAAAATGTCCTCAGCTTAATGTGCAGGTGTTTCTATTTTTCTCTTCTCCTCCTCTTTTTCTCTTTCTTACACCTAAGAACCAAATTCTAAACTTCTTGCATACTCTGACATGGCCAAGTAAGAGAATCCCAAACAAGGCAGTTGAGAAGAAGGGATGGATTTGTGAAGATAAATTCAAGGTTAACTGTCAGACTCTTAGGTTAAGAAGGGCAGAGATCCTATTTAACCCTAGCATCATCACCATCATGCCAGTCACAGGCAGACAAAAGGCAGCACTGTTTTGGTGATTAGAGTCTTATTTTCTACCGCTGGTTAGAAATGAAGACAAGACAAGCATTTGTTGCAGTGTGAACCTGCATGGCCACAAGATTCTCTGAGGGTGTCTTCCTGGGCATATCTATGTACCAAGATAACAGTAAGGCACAGTATAAGGCATTCTCACTTGTATACAGAAGTGACCTTAACACTGGAATTAGCTCTTTGTAATCCACTCACTAGGAGGTTAAAGGATTTCTGTTTAGGAAAGGTTTGAGGAAAGAGATGGGAAACTCATGGCCCTCCAGATGCTGTTAGACTACACCACCCATCACTGTCCATTGGCATGTTGGTTGTAGTTGATGGGCATTGGAATAAAACAACATCTGGAAGAGAGCTATACACTCCCATTTTAGGGTGAAGTACTACTGTACTTTTTTGGCACTGCAACATTTTACTTTCCTTTTTTATTATGTTGGTCTAATCCGAGTTGGTTTATTTATTTTTTATTATTATTATTATTATTATTATTATTATTATTATTAATCATAAATATATATATTTGTTAATTTTATATTATTTGTATTGTTCAGTATGCATAAATCAAATTACCAGTTTGAAAAAGCAAATAATAAACAGGGAAATGAAAAGTCTGTGCACCTTGGTTTTCAATGTAGGCATGAAACTTTATCATTCAGTGTTATTCAGTGGCAGATTTTAATTTCAAAATTTATGTCCTTCTCTTTAGTCAGTGTCTCCCAGCGGAGTTATTTAGGAGCTTATCACTTGGCATTTTAAGTGAGCTCTAGCCTCCTGGGCTGCAGACAGGATGCAGGATGGAGGCAGTGGTTATTGAACACTAAATCACCACTGAAACACTGACCGCCATCGGCCCGGATCCCAGCTGGGTCCAAGCCACACTCTGCCAGCACGTTTTAGAAGTCAGAAAGCTTTCCGACTTTTAAAAAGTGCTGGCAAAGCATGGCTGGGACCTGGGCTGATGGTGGCTGATGATTTGGCAGCAATTTAGTGTGCAATAATCCTTGCCTCCATCCCATGTCCCAGCTCGGGAGTCTGGAGACTTAAAATGCTGAGCAATAAGCTCCTTAGTCTGTCACTCCCTTCCAACTCTTTTAAAATATGTTTCTACTCAGTAGAAGAGAATGTTCAGAACTGATCAAGTCCAGAACTAAATAAGTCATTTCCTTGTTCTGCAGTTCTAGCAAGGCTTTGACGGGACTCACTCCTAAGGTGACAGGAAAATACCTAAGAGATCATTGGGATTCCCCCTTGGAAGGAAAGTATTAATTAGTCTCTCCCCTTTCTTGTCATTCTTGAAGAAGCTCTCATATACTTTACAGGTAAAATCCACCTTGACAATGGAAATATAGAAAGTTCCTCAGCTGCCAGATCATCATTCCTAGCCTTCTTCTGAAAACCATGAATGCTTGAGCCACTTCTTACTCAGTGGTCCTAGCATAGCACCAAAAGCTAAGGGGACTCCTGTACCACCAGCACCACCAACAGCTCAAGCTCCCTTGCCACCTAATGTAGAAGAAGAGCAGTCACTGAAGATGGTGGCTTCCATGTCTGTGGGATGGTAAATCCACCCTGAAATTTAATTTAAATATATTAGCTAAGGTGTTGATGCCTGTCTCCCAAAGCAACTTCAGCACTTTGGATAGCTCTTTTAAAATGTATGCTTCTTTAATCTTCCACAGACATAAAAGCCAACATCTGGCACAGTTTCATCATTGCTCTTCACAAAGCTAGCCAGGTTTGGGGTTTGGGGAGTGAGGCTGTATCAAACTTCGGCATTGTGAATTACCATATTGGCCATGCCACAATACCTGACTCTGTTAACACCAAAGAGCCAGACATTTGGGTTCTGACTAAGATTGAAAAGCTGTATATTGGTCAGTTCAGCCACAGAGGCTCTACATAGCAGTTGGAAATCTCTTGGCAGTTGGAGTGCGGATCCAAACATTGTGCTACACTGTCTGATCCACCCAGTCTAAAATAGGTATTGGGCTGTTTTGCACCACCCCAATACAACACTGGTTAGTTCAAGAAGATGTTGGATAGTGGGATGGGTAGTATGACAACAGAACACACTTCTGCCTCTGGCACCCATCCTCAGATAAACTCAAAATTAGAAGAGTGTATCATGTGGGAGTGTCTCTGCTTCCTCTAGCATTTCTTCTGCTGACTGATTTTCCCTTCTCTTATTAGAGTGTGTCCTCATCTGAGGAATCGTCACTGTTAGCACTTTTCTGGGGATAGTATCTTCTTCTTACCACTTTCATTCTTAGCCTTAATTTCTAATGCTTGCCTCAAAACAACACTTCCTATAACACTTACCTATAGGGTGTGTTTTCCTAAGGGGTCTCATTCACTCATCCTAGTTCTTCTCCCTTTCAAAAATGGACTTTTTTCCCAGATGCAAACCAAGCTCACCTCTTGACCCTGACAAGAAAAGAACTGACCATGTCTGTGGATCCTAGTTGTCTATAATGGAGTTCTTTTCTGAAATTGCTACATTTGTTTTCCAATAGGTTCCTTTCCAATAGGTCATTTGCATTCCATGGGGAGATATATTCTAACTGTTGCGGGGGGGGGGGAATAATAATCCAAATAACAGTTTTCACTTCCTCAAGGAAGGGAGTGAAATCACTTCACTCTGTTGGATCATAATACAATTTCAAAAATCCAGGGCTTTTCCTCCCTGCTGTTCTGCCTTTGAACTTTTCACTAAATTACTATTTTCAGATCTCTGGAGAAAAGATCTGGTGAGCTACGATGACATCTCTTGGCAAGCACTGTCTTTGGAAGCGTGTACCTGTCAAAATATGTGATGAATTCAAATGGCCTCAATGGAAGGAAATGTCATTCGTTTGTCATCATGACAAATTAGATTTCTGCATGTAATGGGTAAAACTTTATCCCCCAAATCAAGAAACTTACTTTAAAATAAGGTTACTTTAAAATAAGGCCACAGATTCTTACCTTGATGGGGGTTTTTTTGTAGTTGGGGGCAGGGAAGAGACTGCATTCTCACAATCCTCAATTCACTGCCTTGGCCAAACATCCCTGCTGCTTCTCTCAGCTGATTTCTGTGTCTTGCCGTATTCAGAGTGTTTGGCTCTGTCTGAATATTATATTCAACTTTTGGCAAAGAAATAAAATACCCTCATTTATATTACTGATTGAAATTACAAAAAGCAAAACAAAAACCTGCAACTAATTTTAATGAATTCAGAGACATAGCTTTGTTCATCAGGAATATTAGTATACAAAGGGATCTTGTAGTACCTTTGAGACAAACTGAGTGAAAGAAGTTGCAGCATAAGCTTTTGTAGACTTCCTAGATTATTGCATTCCACTTTTATAGCACTGCTATTCCCCTTTACTGCTCTGACTGCCTCCCATTGCATTGGATTTGTAGTTCAGTGAGGCCTAAGAGCTCTCAGGCTGAGAATTCTAAATGCCTCTCCCTCAACTGCTAATCCCAGAATGTAACAGGAGGCAGCCAGAGCAATAAAAGTGGAATAGCAAGGCTGTCAGAGTGTAGTGTGGTAATTTAGTTGGTCTACCTTGACCATATCAGCATCTGAGGAAGTAGATCAAGTCTATGAAAGCTTCTTTCACTCAGTTACTCTCAAAAGTGCTCCTTTTGCATACTTGATCAGTATCTTTTTGCATACCGATTTTCAGTTAAGTATGTATGCCCTTTCAGCAAACTAACACTCATAAAAACATTTAAAGTAACAACCCACAAAATTTATTGTGAGAAAAGGTGAGGCAAAAGTATAGGGCAGTAATGGCGAATCTTTTAGGGACCGAGTGTGCAAACTAAAAGGTGTTCCAGCACTGGATGTTACCTGATGTTAGGGGTGGGACTTCCAGGGGGTGGGATTTCCACCCTTCAGGGGCAGAACTTCCACCTTCGGGGGGTGGGACTTCCGAGGAAAGATTTCTTCCCTGTGCCCTCCTGGCCTTTCAGCTGCCTCTACAGAGACAGATGAAGGCCCAAGACAGCCTGGGAAGAGGAGGAACAGACACACACTTTTTCTTCCTCCTCTCCCCACACCCTTCCTTACCTTTATCTGCCTCTCCGGAGACAGCTGAAGGCCCAGAACACCTAGGAAGAGGAGGAACAGAAGTGCACCCGTTCCTCCTCTTCCCCGCCCTCTGTGTGCCCTGAAAAATGACTTTGCATGCCATCTCTGGTACATGTGCCATAGGTTCACCACCATGGTCTTAGACTGAGTTTAATGCAATAATTTAAACCCCGTCTCATCTGAGCTAGCCAAATAAACAAACAGGCATTGTCTTACCTATTTCTGTTATTCTAGGTGTAATATAGTATAGAGATAATTTCCTAAGTAGAAAAGCTGCATTGTGTTGTCTTCATATCATTGTGTTTTCTGCTTATGATAAACAGAAACTATGTTTCACCTAACACTGTCTGTCACACTGCCGATGCTTTGCAGTTGGGAATTTCATTGGCAGCACTTTATTTCAAGTTACAAGAGGAATGGTATTTCTTAGTTGTATTGTTCACTTTGCTTTCCTTCATATCTCCTTCCTGTGGTTTCCCAGTGACATAATTTAATGGCTTCTGCTGACATTAATGCTTTTTTGATGTGAGTTGGAAGCCAAATTAACAAGGGGCACTGTTAGGACCTGCAGTACAGAAAGTGTACCCACTGCTCCTATTTCCTACAGTAATGTTGAGAGGGGATTTAATTTTGCTTTTGTGCAGAGGGCTTATCAGAAATTTTATGAAACACTGAAACACCTGTGGTGTTATACAATATATCCAAGATGTCATAGGTTACAAATTCCCCCTCCCCATAACTGGTATGGATAAGATAGGGACATTACAATGAAAGAAAATGCATATTCTACATCATTCACTGCAAAATAATGCTGACACAGAACTTCTCATGCAATTGTGTGTTCTTGAGTTTGGAAATTCACCTCCCATGTCTTCTAGCTCTTCTTGCAGACACAATAACTTTGTTTCACTGGTATTTCTACTTGGGGCCATTTTTCTTCATCTTTTCTCCACCAGATTGTGGTCTCATTTGCCCACATTTTCATCTAATCTGTTTGGATTGCAACCCACATAGTGTTACCTCAGTGTTATCACAGTATTGTGTTTAATGTGAATGGTTGCCAGTCAGTGTAGAGGGCCTTCTTAGTATACAGGAGGTCCTGGGTTCCATTCCTGGCATCTCCTAGTAGAGCTAAGAATTTTACATGAAATTCTGGGGAGACAGTTGAAGCAAGTAGCAGATTGATGGACCAATTGTCTAATGTAACCATGATGATGTTGCTGACTCTTATTAATGGAATCACATCAGCCACAACTGTCAATCAGATTCAGTCACAATGTCAGTAAATAAGGCTAATGATAATAGGGATGAAGGGGCAACGGAAAGTACTGGAACCAGAACAGAGTACATTGTAATGTGAACATCCTACACCTGCACACCTCAAATTAGTATGCAAACTAAAATACTGTTACTGCATATATTTATGATACTTCAAATTTTGTGATGCATTTCTCTAATTTGTAAAAGAAATATATAAAGGTGCTCATATAATCTATATTCATGAATATACTTTGTATATTAATAAAAATAATGTACAAATGTATGAATTATACAAAGATATATCAAAATCCCAGCTTAAATTTTAATATCTAAACCAAAATTACACACCAGAATGCATCTAGTCTGACAAATGTTCATAGAAAAGCATATGATGGAGTTTTTTTTTTTTTTTTAAAAAAATTGAAAGCAATGCAGAAATATTGTGGAATTTATTTAACTTTGGTAATTTAAGTATGAACTTTCTGTCCACAAACTAGTTCAGAACCTGGTTGAAGGATGTATAGATAATCAGCTTCATGCAATAAAACCTGGACATATGACGCCACTATTTACTCCCACCATTAAAAAAAGCACATGGCCCTCCATCAAAGATGTACTTATAACTTTCACCATCCATTCATTCAAATCCATCAGAGCAATTTTGTAAGCCAAGATGGCAATGGCTTTAAAGTAGCATGTGGTTAACCTTCTTCCACAATTTGTTGACATCCTGAGGTAATACAGACTGAAATTTATCTATGTAACCTTGACAAGCCATTACATCAGTTGTGGATATTAGCAAGTTTATCAGTAAAGTGGCTTGTAAACACTAGTTACAGTGAATTTGAGAATTCTGCTCACTGTCCTCGGGATCAAAGTGAAATAGTCCATTAAGCTCAAGGAACACTCACTTGTCAACACTGTCGTGATGCAGTGGGAGCAAACAGGAAAGATTTCTTCACTGTCCTGACTAACATGGCCCACTGTGCCACCAGGGCTCCTAATCCATGTCTATTCAGATTTAGCCAAGGATTTTTCTCACTGTTTTCTACTGTAATTGTTCCTTTCAGTAAGGTTTTTAACAAACAAATGAACCAATCTTCCACGTTCCATCTAGACACAGTTGAATCAACTGCCTGTTGTATCGTCTTCTCATTCCACAGGTCAACCAAGATGTCAACATGTTCACCAAGATCTAACTCAGCTAGGGTACACTTATTGAATCTGTTGAATTAGTATAGGTTCCATAGGACAGAATTTCCACTGAATATATGGATCTACCCAGGGTTCAATTCCCACCTTGGCCATGAAACACACTGGGTGACTTTGGGCAAGTCACATGCTTTCAGATTTAGAGGAAGGCAATGGCAAACCTCCGCTGAACAAATCTTGCCAAGAAAACCCTGATAGGTTTGTCTTAGGGTCACCAGAAGTTAGAAACAACTTGAAGGCACACAAAAGCAGCAATAGTAGTAACTAACAATTGGATTTAAAGGTAGATCCTGCCAAGAAAACCCCAAGATAGGGTCACTTTAGGATTGACATAAGTCAGAATTGACTTGAAGGCACACAGCAACAACAAAAACAGCAACAGTAGTGGCTTAAAAATGCTCCAGAATTTTTAGGAGTATTTCATGATCCGTCAGTTTCAGAGGGCAGTCCAATTTAATGAGATTTTCAAATACAAGAGTTGGTCTCTGATTATTAAAGCAAGCTTGGTTCTCATTGGCTTCCATCAAATTTTGTGGACTAAAGTAAATAGGTGACTGTTGGAAAACATGATTTCCCAAAGCAGTTACAGCAAGAGGAGTAGAGATAGGATTTGTCCCTTTCCATGTGTCCTTGAGGAGACACAAACTTCCTTCCAAACAAAGAGAATGGATGCCATTCTTCTTGTGGTTGGGGGAAGAAGTAAATCATTGTATTTGGAGATAGCATTTTTAATGAGCTGTATTATTTTGCTGTCATGAATTGCATGGCATGAAAAGAAAGTTAAGTCCATACGAACAGCAACAAACTAAACAATCTCATCAGCTCCCTGTCAAAGAAGTGGTTTGAAATGTTAATGGCTTATTGTTTTACAAAGTACTTTGAATGCTTCTAAGAGTCATGATATGAGTACAATGTATTGTAATTAGCTATGGCACAGTAAACACTATAATATTACATGTCAATATTATCTTAGATGTCAAGGTATAATAGCTGCCATAAGTTTACAACCAAGACTGCTTGTTTGTGCACCTTCTCAGCCATGCATGCGTACACCTTTCCTTGTTAAATATTTCTTCTGCACATCACTTTTTTGACAGCTAAGCAATAAAGTTGTAATAAACTCAAATTATGTACCTAACTAATGGCTGTTCTTTACAGACTCACTATGGTAGGTGTCAGGTACTGCAATAGTTTTGATTTAGCAGGCTATTAATGCCTGCATGTCATATGACATAATCAAAGCATTAAAGCAGATTCCTGAGGGATTAATTTACAGTGGATAGGTATGGACGGGAGATATTTGTGCATTGAGAAACAGAGAGACAGTTAAGAGCACAGAATTTAGATTAGTGCGGAGCACCATAGCAGCTTATCACTTCCTTTGTGAACTATATCTGCATAAAATAGCACCTTTTCCATCTACATAAAACTTTTGCTTAATGAAGAACTTTTCTGGTCTGGTGGCATTAGGGAGAGTCAGTTGGTATGGGAGAAAGTTAACCTCTACAGAGAGTACTGTCAGTAAAATAATAATGGTTCATTTTTAAACAGAGTGGGATGAGCTTGTACAAAGATTGTTTGAGGCACTATGTGGGTCAATTGGACAAGTTTTCCCCTGCCCTCACCATGACCTGTCCACATGATACAGGGCCAAATCCCTGATCTCAAATTATCTCCACAAAGAATGGCCAGGGATAGTGCAGATCCGTGTCGAATCTGCTCTATCCCTGGCTAAACCAATATAAAAAAACCCTCACCTTTTGCTCTGGATTTTGCTGGAAAATCCAGAGCACTCTGGAGCAATGCCAGGTGGCAGTTTACATAAGTGTTTTGCTATACTATCAAACAGTGCAGCTCCTGGTTGACTTGCTTCCTCTGAGGACACTGCAATGCACCCATCCATGTGATCAGTGCTGGGTTCCTTTTTTCTAATCTCAGCAGCCCCTTGGCATCAGTCCAGATTGCAGATGTAAAGGTGGGAATCTGGGGCAGAATATACCAAAAAGAGCCTGGCTAGTATAGATGAGTACTCTGGCTGTTATAAATGAGCCCTACATGTCATGACACTAAAGCCGTTGAGAGAAAATACAGCCTGTTGGGGATTGAACTAGCACTTGGAAAAATCCTTAGTTCTAGAATAACAGACCAAATAGTGCATCATGGCAAGAGGCTGTTGTTCCTTTCCATCTTTAGGTAACTTAGCATTTTCCTACTGCAAAAGGTTGAGCTCAGTGTTGTTGACGGCTGCCAGAATAGAGATTGCAAAGAACTGGACATCTAGAGACAATCTGTCCATAAGAATCTGTCTTAACAGTGTATAGTTTACTGCCCTACTTGAAAAGTTGATAGTTAAATTTAGGTCCTTACATAAAGAAAAGCAATATAGCTTTTCAGTATGGTATAAATTTTGTACCATACTATTTCAGTATGGTATAAATGTATTGTGTTTGCCTATGATGAATCATCTGCTTGGTGTCTACAAGAAAACCAGCTGAAGTTTTGAAGAAACCCATTTTAATAGACATGTTATTGTTAATACTATTGACTTTGGAACCAATCAAGACACATCAAAGTTTTGATTCTGTAATAAAGATATATGGAGGTTCAGATTCAGTATTCCTTATCTGAAATGCCTGGGATCAAAACTGTTTTGGATTTTGGATTACTTTTTTTTTAATTGAAATATTTGCATATACATAGTGAGATATCTTGAAGATAATACAACACAAGTCCAGACATGAAATTCATTCATGTTTCATATACACTTCATATGCGTAGGCTGAAGGTAGTTTTATACAGTATTTTAAATAAGTTTGGGTGTGAAACAAAGTTTGTGTAGATGAACCATCAGAAAGCAAGATTTCTCAGAGACCAAGCTTATTAATCTTGGGAGACCCAATGCCCAGATGTTCAAGAGACAATAAGGGCTTTTTTCTGACACAAAATTTGCTGTCTAAAAAGAGCTAATGTGCAGTTCCAAATTGTAATACTGGAAAAGCTATGTTAGTTGATGTAAAATGATAGACAGGTAACAACGCGTAAAGTAAAAAAGAACAATCCAGGATCTTCTAGTACCCCTAAACCTGATCAATTTTAGTTGTCTCTCTTTCCTGTTCTGAAGATTACCATCAGACTCTACTGCTACTCTTTACCAATTGTTTGCTAGTGTTCATAAGAGAAAAGAAATAATTTTAGAAGATGGGGACATTTTTTTTTCTGTTAGATCTTACGAGGTTGTCAATGATAAGGGTGATGATACCAGAAAATGCCCAAGGCTTTCTGAATTCTTATGTTTTTGCTCATAGGGTAGAAGGTGCTCACGCTTCATTTTTTAAAGGAAATATGCCTAAATTTATTTTATCATAATTCATGCTGCATTGCTGCTCTCAGATTCAAGTTTCTAAGAATTTTCCTCCTATTGCTTCTATTTCACGTTAACTGCGATGCCGTGTGATAAACTTTGGGCATTTCTGGGTTTTCTTTGCTTTAAATCTTATTTAACTCCCATTTCCCCACAGAATCTTGCTAGTGTGATAAACTCCTAACAGTCTTTAAAATGCAACTGAATGCTATACTAAGGATCCAAACATGTGTGTTCACACCCTTAAGGAAAACGAACAATGCACTATGCACATAAATTTTGTCCATATACCAATATGCAGCATTGTTCCTCTCTGGAGAAATTATGCCCAAACAGTTCTCTTGGTTAGACGTAATTAGAAAAGTGACATAAAATGAAGCTGACAATATCGCATTGCCCATATATCCATATACAAATGTATATACAACAGTACTGGAATACATCAGTTTTGGTTACTGTACCTCAAAGAGTATATTGTAGATCTGGAAAAGGTGCAAACAGGGGGACAAAACAAATGATCAAGGGGACGAAGCAAGCCAGATTACAGGATTTGAGGCATTTTGGCAAAAGGAATAGATTAAAGTGAGGAGCATGATAGAAGTGTACACATAGTGTGTAAAAACTTTTTAGAATGGGTAGGCAGCCATAGAGTGTCTGCAAACTGCTCCTATCCCATTTTGGCTGCCCCAGACCCTCAGAGGCCATGCACTAATCTTGAAATCTGAAGTGAGATTCTGGCTTTTTTTCAAAGTTAGCTGTTGGGGATCTTCTTAAGATGCAAGAGGGGTGTATACAATGATTAAATGGAAGATTGCACCTCATTTAAGTCTCTAAAGGAGCACAGTGTGTGTGTGTCTCTGTCTGTGTGTTTATACCTCAGTGTGGGCTTGGGGATGGTTGTCCCCAGGCTGGAAGCAGGGGCTGGACTACACAAGTCTCACTTCTGGTGTAAAGGGGAGATGTAATTACATTATGATCCATTTGTTCATTATGCTAGAAACTTGAGTTGTTTAATTAATTTGAACAGTGGGAAATTCAAGGTTAACAAATGAAAGTACTTCTCCACACAGTATGCAGTCAAGTTATGAAATTTTCTACTGCAAGATGTAGTAACATCTGCCAGCCTGGATAGCTCTGAAATAGAAGTAAAAATGATCATTGGTGATAGAGTTATCAATGGCTGTTAGTCACTATCGCTGTGGATTGTTTCATCTATCAGACACAATATGTTTCTCAGTATCAGTTGCTGGGGAATAGGAGTATGAGAGTCCTGGCACTCAGATCCTGTTTGCTGGCTTCCTCTGGCATCTGCTTGGCTACTATGAGAACTGGATGCTAGACTATATAGAGCAGGGCTCTTCTTATCTTCTATTGTTAGGTTCATAAGTCTTTAGACAGATACAAGTTGAAAGATGAGAGCAGAGTCTGGGGGATTATCCAATTAGACATTTGGAAGAGAGAGAGGGAGGCATATGAGGGCAGCGGGAATAATTAAAACCAAGAGTCTTTGTGGCATGACAGTGTTTCCACGATTTTCTAGGATAATCTCCAAGTTTAAAATCCAGAGGTTCCTAGCTTGAGGGCCAGCACTGCCAGAAAGAACAGAAATGTTGCTAACTAAATACTGACTTTTACTTAGATCTTGCTTATACACGTATTCCACTCTTCAAACAAACAAGTTAATAAAATATTGGTTGTGAGCCACCTTAAGTGTATATTACCCAATAGAAAGAGGGGGCTACAACATAAACAGTTTCATCTGATATAAAAGACAGCTCTCCTGGTTGGTGAAAGTGGCAGAAAATAAGCTGTGAAGAAAAGCCTGGGCCAAGCTATAATCAATGAGAGCTGATCAGAGAAAAAGCGCACATGAGTGATGAATGCTTCCATTATAGCAGGAGTTCCCAATGTGGGGTGTCCACACTCCCGGGGACACAAGATGACATTTTAGGGGGTGCGTCAAAGAGTGGCTGGTGTTGTTGAGTGAAAAGTCACAAGTCATTACTCATTTTTTTCTGAATAAATTAGAATCTAATTGCTCTATTTGGATTTGCATTCTTTTTTTAAAGATCAATTTGTTCACCCACCGTGTTGTATGCGGTTCAATTTGTGGTTCAAAAATTAGAAATTAGACTTGTTTATCTTCAAATGTGCTATTACTTTTGTAGGGGGTGCGAAGATTAACTAAACATTTCCTAGAGGTATGGGGCATAGAAAAGGTTGGGAAGCACTGCATTATAGTGAGATGAATTAATTTTGTGTAACAGAATTGTGATGCATGCATAACCAAAGGAAGTAAGGCACACATTCTACAGACAATGAAGGCATAATGTCTCTTTCTCTTCTTACCCTTTAAAGAAGAAGAATCTGTGCCTTGCAGAAGCCTTATCTGGGAAAGATGACTAATGAGACATTTCTGTTGAGTAACCTTTCCAGAAATAACAATGTGTGGTCTTCCTTAATCTTCTGTTCTGAGTCTGTTTTTCCAATTAGTTGTTTCAATCAACTGGTTCAGACATTTGTATCTTTTGAAGAACATTCCACATTAAACTTTTCACCTATTGGAAGTTTTTCATCAATTGCATTTCATCCATTTATTTATTTTTTTGAAAAAATGTGACTTGAATCCTGTTGGTGTTGTATGGAAGCAATACAGTATTTTTGTCCAATCTTTGGTTTCAATTCAAGGTTGGAGAAGCAGCATTGTGCATGTGGTGCTCTGTGTTTGCAAATGGACATTGCATGTGGGTGTGCATTGTGCATGGATGTGCATGAACATTTGCTGGTGTGACATTGCTATCCCTGACAAGAATGCATCACTCCATATGCAGAAATTTAAACACACAACCCCAGCTTTAAATCTTGCCCCAGATTCTCTAAGAGATTTCAGGGTGAAATGCATTCTTCAGGAAGCAGACACTGAATACAAATTGTCAAAATTGCCTGCGACAGAAAGGCTTGATTTTTTTTTCTCGTGACTGTTCAATTAAAATAGCAAAGGTGTAACACACCATTCCTGTGAACTATAAAGGGATCCCCTCATTAACAGGTTTATTTGCTACCCTGTACACAGTTAGGTGAACTAAATGCCACTGAAGCTAATGGAATTTAATCAGCCTATGTGTCATATTTGTAGATGTGACAATTTGTTTCTGTAAAACGCAAGTAGCAGGGCCTTTTGAGTTTTGCCAGAAAGGTGTGGTTCCACTGAAGAACAGAACTGATAAAGCTGACACTATCCACCACGGTGTTTGTTTAGGATATTCTTACGTTAGAGGAATGGCATGCATATTGATTTCTTTTGCCTCTGTCCCTTGTCACTCAGAATAAAGGAAAAGTAATACAGTGGACCCTTGTTATACACAGGGATTTGGTTCCAGGATCCCCCGTGGATAACAAAATCTGTGGATGCTCAAGTCCCATTAAATTTAATGACATAGCAAAATTGGGTCCCTTACAAAAAATGGAAAATCAAGGTTTGATATTTGAAATTTATATATATATATTTAACATTTTCAAACCATGGATGCTTGAATCCATGTATAAGAAATCTGTGTATAAGAAGGGCCGACTGTAGAAACTGTGTTAGAGGATCATGATGATTCCTTTCTTCTTGTGTTGCTAGAAATGGTAGGAAATGACGTGGTATCTGAAAATGCTAAGAGTAGTAGAATTCCATAACTCACCATGTTATCCTGGACATGCATGGTGTTGTCTGATTTTGGAAGATGGGCATGATCAGGAACATGAGAACACCAGGGAACATAGGGCATTTCAAAGAGCTAGACAAGAATCCTGAACTTCCTAGAGTACCACTACTAATCTGAGTTGATAAGATTGGTCTGACTCTGTGTAAGGCAGATTCCTCGTACCTTAGGCATTGTTCCACCCCAACAGATACTTTTCTCCTCCTACAGTGTGACAGAGCCTTAGCATAAATATATTTCAACAGAAGAGGACCAGACAGTGGCTTTCAGGTGCTTCTCCATCTTTTTGGAAACTTGAAAGAGGTTTGCCAAGGGGAAGGAATTGGCTCTCCTATCTCTGTCAGCTACATTGGCTCTACCATTCGTGAACACCTAGTTAGGATTTAACCCATCAGTGTCAATCCATTATTGCTTGTTGCTTTTGTTTTGTTTAAAAAATACTCCAAAACTTACTTTTTAAAAATAAATTTAAAAAGGCTATCAGAATTTTGTAGTATTTTCATTTTCCTGCTGAAAACAGCTAGGCCTTGAAGGAGGTGTTCAGTAAATGCATGAAACATGTCTTTACCCACATGATGAAATTTTGTCAGTCTTTAAAACTTCTTGATTCATGCTATCTCTCCCATTAATGTTTCTGAGCAAATCTCTCCTGGAGATTTCACCAATTCACTGTGTTTTGCTTTGTTTGTTTCCCACAATCATCTTAGAGTTGTTGTTTTTAAAGTCGAGGCTATTCTTTATTATTTTTCTCAGGTAACTTAGCATGAAATATCGATCTGCAATGGTAATGTACAATAGCCAATAAAATCTTATAGGAGTATACTAAAATTGGAAAGATAATATATTTTGCATTGCACAGGAGCTGACAAGCCATATAGAATATCAGAGGACTTTTTAAAAACGGTGCATAAAGCATTGAAGCAGAACACTTTTTAAAATGAGCCAACAAAAACCTTTGTATAAAGTCAAACCTCTACAGATTCTGCTTGCATGGGTACAACCATCCATGGCTTGAAGATATTCCAGAAATAATAATTCAGAGAAGCAAACCTTGATTTTGCCATTTTATATAAGGGACACCACTTTACTATGCCACTGCATTTAATGGGACTTGAGCATCCACAGATTTTGGTATCCTGGACCCAAACCCCAGTGGATACCAAGGACACACTACAGAGCCTTGCAGAGGCTCTCTCTTGTTCTTGCTCTCTCACACACACACATACTGACTTTGATTTGGAATTGAAATAGATAGTTGGCATTTGACTACTAGACAGACACTGAGACGGTGTAAAGATTATTATACAGATACAAAAGCTCAGTCAAACAAACAAACTCACACAGTGTTGAGTATCTTTTCTGCTTCAAATGGTAACAATGCCAATGACATCGATTTGAATTCCAAGTTTGAATTCCAGGTTGTGAAATAACAAAATATGAAAAAGTCAAAGATGGGTCAATAGTTCTGCAAAACATTGGAAGTGGCACTGGAAATACAGGACCAATTTTTAAAACCCTAAAAGTCCTGCTCAGAAGTTTAGGGTGGAGTTTAGACATTACAGTTTACCCCTCAGTGTGTGTTGGTAAGCAGTATGCTAGGATGCATGGGCTACTTGTGCTTCCCATGCTTACTTTTCTGAATTCTGCTTGATGGGTGAAAGAGATACACTTTCTTCTCTGAGATATTAATGTATGCTTAGAGGGGGAAGGAAATGAAATATACCTTCCTGCAACAAAATAGCTGTTACCTCTTTCATGCATGACGATATTTGAATAGAGCTAATTACCATCAAACTAAATCCTTTTAACTAGAATTTACTTCATTATCTACTAACCAAAAAAATAATAATCATGATCTATTCCTTTAACCCTTTGTGAAGGATCTATTTCTGTATATATAAGGAGCACAAGAGTGTGAGTCTCCTAAATATTTTGATTATTTTAAAGCAATTTATACCTAGCCCTTCCAGAGCATAAACCATTCACAGGACACCTTGAAATACAAAAATAGAATATAAAAATACATAGAATGAAATAAAAATATAAATAATGACCAGGATCCCTATATACATTTCCTACTTCTGCCAGAATCAGCAGTCTCCCTTCTGTCTGTCATCATGGAAGGATGCAACAGAATGGGGAGGGGGAGAAATTCCCAATCGTGCTGGCACTGGATACCAAAGAATGTCATTGAATCTTAGTCATTGCCACCAATGGAAGTTCCTCATGGGTAAACACAGTTTACATTAAATAGTCTGTCTTCTTTGTTGCCATGACTAGATTGAACTGGTGAAATTAATAACTGCTGGCCTGACTGGTCGCATGCATTTCTAAAACCTGTGGTGTGATGTTTGCAGACCTTGTAATGTGGGACTATCACATGACTTTGCAGCTGTTATCTCCCATTCCATGTTGTGTGTACCTTCCAAATCTGCCATGAAGACTTTAAATATTAGCACAGTTGCAGGAAGAAAGATGACACTTCATTGTGAACAAATATGCACTGTTTCATTGTAGGCATCACTTTGTATTAGAGATTTCTGGGTATTCTGAAAGTTTAAACTGTTTACGTCTTCCCCTTTTTGTTAGAACACTGCATACTAATAGGTTATTGACTGTTGATTTAGTAGAAAAAGAAAATGCTTAGCAACAGGGCCGAGGACAAGTTCATAGTCATACAAAAAGATGAAATATTCCACCTTAGTTTAATACAGAGTGGGTGGCAATCAATACTAAATATAACCGCATTGCAAACTGCAGAGATTGGCTTCATTGTATAACTACAACACTACATTTTATTCTTCAGTCTTTTGTCCCATCTGTTAACATGTTTTCTTAGAAGTGAACCTTTGATTGTGGGCCAGAGAAGATGATCAGGAAGCAAATCAGGACCATGCTGACTGTACAGCCCATTCCCAAAGCAGGCCATGGCTGCAGGACTCAATCTGTGTGGTCAGGATCCCAGTAATCCTGGCTCCTTTTTGCTGCAGTTCAAAAGACAAGAATGCTGCATCGGTGTGGCTGTGGGCTGCTTTGGATGCATACATCATTTGAACACCATGCCTTCAGAGTGGCCAGAAACCACTTCATTTGTCCCATCTGTTCCGAGCCTTTGTTGAAACAACCTTCCACACAAGGGCTTCTTCACACATGATAGATTTCCTGTACAGAGGGCCCTTGGAGATTGGTTCCACAATCCCTTGTGGATATCAAAATCTGTAGATGCTCCAATGCCGTTAAATACAAGCCATGGATGATTGAATCAGTAGAATCTGTGGATATGAAGGGCTGACTGTGGGGCAGAGGAGATGGCTGTGAAAGATTAGCCCAAGTCTGCTCCAACTGCAATCAAGTTAGGACCTCCCCAACTGCACATCCCACTCTCAAAGTGGGCCACAGCTGCAGGCCCCAACTCCCACCATGAAAAGACCAGAGAATCATTTGTATGCCACACCTCCAAAGTGGCCAGAAGCCACTTCATTTGGCCTATCTGTTCCAGTGCCTGTATGGACCTCCAAAGTGGAACCTGTTCAGTGGCTTGCAGGTGAATCAATAAATGGTATCATAAAATATTATAAACAGCAGTGCTTCTTAACTTTATATTCAGCCTTTCATAACTTTGTTGTTCTTTGAATATGAATCTAGACTGCAACCCTCCCAACAATATTTCACATATGTAAGGCCAGTTTTTCTTCCCACAGTCTTCATTGTCCAGTTTAATGTCATAGGATTGGACTGAACTGAAAATGTCCAGGCCATGGCCCTTGATTCTTAAACGGTTTCTGATTCTTTTCCAGATCCATAACTGTATCATGGATAGAGACATAGCTGTGCCCCTGCAACTTTGTCACTGTCTAGGTGGCTAATTAAGCCCATGGGAGTTGAGGAAAACAGAGGTTGTATCCTGCAGTTTGTAGCTTGGTGACCCATAGGAATTCTCTGTTTGAAAATTCTATATGTCCCCACAAAAGCTGCAGTCCTAGAATTAATACCATAGGATGATATTATGGGCATTAAAGTAAAATCCTAGTGAACACAATAGTATTGAGGATCAGCTGCAGCTAAAGATATTGGAGTAATAAATGCAGATGACTTAAGTCTGTTATTTTTTGTGGGGAAGGGAGCAAGTAGCCTTTATTGCAGGGATATTGCAGTAGCCTCTTGTACTGTGACTCCTGTCTTTCCTCTTCATTCTCTAAACTGGTGAGGATTTGGAGCCCAGTAATATCAGGAAATCCACTTGTTCCCCACCTACACTCTATTGACTCACCTCTTGGCTTTGGACACAGGGAACTTATAAATGGACTTTTCTATAAAATAACAGATCCCCCCTCCTTTCCCAGTAGCTATCATAGAGGTAAAAGTTACATGACAGCAGATTATTTGAAGCAAATAATTCCATTAACTTCAAAGCCACTCAACCTCTATGTAACTTTATGTGGGTGTTTTTGATAGATGTATTATTGCTATTTTTATTTGCAGTTGTATTAGTGCCATTTTATTATTCCATTTTTATTACATTTGGAATCAGGACTTATATTTTTGAATGTTTAATTACATTTGATTATTTGTGAGCAAATTACTGTGAATTGTAAAGACCAGTTGGGTGAGCAATAAACTCAAAACTTGACTGTTCAAGTAAATTTAAGTAATTATAACTTGAATAACCATTTACAGTACCTTGAGGTTTTTTTTTCCTTTGAGAAACATTTCTTACGGCTGCAACTTTTCTGATTTTGTGTCTGTGAGAGAGAAGCGGAGAGAAGGAGTATGCAAGCTGTTGGATGGATGGCATAAGAAGGGCTTAACTAGATAGGATCATTATGTGTCTATGACTAGGTTACAGACATTTCTTTATCTGTTCAATTTCAAAGGTATCTTCCTAGTACCCCTAGTAAGCTCTGCCAGTTATTTATCTTTCATGAAGTGCGCTGAACAAGTTTTGATCACAAGGTTTAGTGATATGTATACATTTTGCATTGAAGTCATGTCTTCTATACATGTCTTGAACACTGCAGTCAGTTGAAAACTTGTTTGTGGTGCGAGTTCTGCAGAGCCACTACAGTTCTTTTGCAAAGCAGCAAAGCACCCTAGCATCTAACAGAACTAAGGATTTTGCAATTTCTGGAAATTTATGCTGCAGCACTTGCTTGCTGTCAGCATTATAAATAAGTCGGTCTTTCTAAATAATGAAAATGTCTTGATTGTAATGTGAACAAAACTGCGTGCCAGAAAATGAATGCATTTTGATCTTCTGATTTTGTTCAGCTCACAGAAATATATTACATCAAAGTATATAACCAGTCTGTTATTTTGTGACAGCCAAGATAGCAATTTGTTCAGAAAGATCCTGATGATGTTACTGTTTGTATTAAGGGGGAGGATTTGCATGGCATTGCTAAATGTCCATTTGGCCAATACTCAAAGATATATTTTAAATGCAGAAGTATAGGTAGCTTTGTTGTTGCCCTATGCTTTCAAGTCATTTCCAGCTTATAGCAACCCTGAGTGTAAACTATGAAGGGATTTTTCTGAGGCTGAGAGAATGTGACTTGCCTGAGGTCACCCAGTGGGTTTCCATGGCCAAGCAGAGAACTGAACCCTGGTCTTCAGAGTCCAATACTCAAATTGATACACCTCTCTGGCTGTCATTTGCAAATGGTAAATCCCCAAACTCCATTGCTTCCATGAGAGTTACTTTGAGAGTTGGGGCTAGTCGATACATTTAAAATACTCCTCATTCCAGTCAAATAGAATGTGATCCAGCCACATGCCACAGGGCTTTGGGCTTTTTGCCCTCCCCTCCACAAAAAACAAAACAAAACAAGACCTTAAACTCAGCAAGAAAAGACATTGTGATTTTTACTGGAGTATCACAATTCACAAAAATGTGCGTTATCAAACATTTCACTCAATCAACCAAAGCCTTTATTACTGTTAACAAACCATAAGGCAAAACAACAACAACGCAGCTACAACAAAATCAGCAAAAACATTCCATCATATACAATTATCACACATTTGTGTCCATTTATCTGCTTCACATATATTTCAATGGCTTTGCATTTTTGCCAGAGGGAGGGTGAATAGTTGTGAATTTGCACAGGAAAGTGAATACAAGTAACTGTCAATGCGAATGTGGAAAGACGCACATCAATTCAAACAGCAGACTTGCATGTCAACTAGCCCTTTGCTCATACCCCATCTCCTGAAATGTTTCTTGAAGGCTATAACCATTACAGTGGTTTGGATCCAGGACAAACCCACACCCCATAGATAGCAGGATCCATGGATGTTCAGGTCCCATTAAATATAATGAATAGTAAAATGATATCCTTTATATAACATGGAAAAAATCAAGGTTTGATTTTAATAATTCATGTGTTACTTAAATATTTTCAAGCTGTGGATGCTTGAATCCATGGATAAGGAATCTGTGGATACGGAGGGCTAACTGTAGTACAAAATGAATAGTAAATGCAATTTGAAGCTTTCCTCTTCTTTCTAGTGAAAAACATCAAGTTCAAGAGCTTCAACATTTCTTAATTTTAAAATGTATATGACACCTTTCCATCAGTGGCATTACTAAAGAGTGTAGGGAGTGCGGCCCATATTGGGTGGCACCCCAGAAGAGGGATGACACTTGGTTTGGTCCTCCTCCCACTGTGGGGTGAGAAGGGCCTCTTCTTTGTGGCAGTGCTGGTCTCCTCATGGGGAGGGTGGTGATAATGCAGCAAAAGAGAGAGCTGAGTGTGCCCTTTTGGCTGCCCCCTCCGGCAGCCCCCTCAACTCCCCAGCTTCCCTCCCCAGACTAGTTGACACCAGGGTTGGGGACGCCACTGCTTTCTACCCTAAAGGTTCCCTTAGTAATGTTTATGCATACAATCTAAACTAAACTGAATAAAACAAATATTTACAGGGACTATTAACATCTTCAACAGCACAAAAGCAGGAGCAAGAATTAAACAACCAGTACCATAAATATAAAGTATAGATTCGTAGGAGAACACCTTGAGTAATACTGAAGGCACATCTAAAACGAAACTTTTCACTAAGGCTGCAATTCTGTTACCTAGAGACTTTAAACAGAGGCTGGATGTCCATTTGTCAGGGGTGCTTTGTGTGTTCATGCATGGCGGGGGGTTGGACTGGATGGCCCTCTTCTAACTCTTTATGCCTATGGCCAGTGGTGTGACTACATATGATGACTTGTGGTGTGGAAGACTGCCAGTGGGCAGGGGCAACAACCGCCTAACCCACTCCCTCCTGCACAGTTTCCTGCCCTCCCCAGCTTCCCAGTTGCCCACTGCCACGTCAGACCCTGGAAGGCTTGCTGGTGGTGGCAGACTGCATTGCCTCCCCTCCCCAGCATCTGTGTTGCTTTGCATTCCTATCCTTCCTCTTTTCCATCATTGGGCTTCCTCACCAAGGAGAAACCCTGGTCATGGAGCAGCCGGGAAGGGCAAACCTTCATCCTTACTGCCCTGCTAGGTGTCACCTCTTCTCTGAGGTGTTGCCCAGAGCAGTCTGCATCCCCTCTCTGACACCAATGATGGAGGCTAGCCCTTATGGAATCAGGGGGACTTACGTCTGAGCAGACATGCATGCGATTGCACTTTAAATGTCAAAAGAGAAACAGACATAGGGCTTTCCAAATAGGTCTTACTCTCCAGCTTTAAAAAAACATTATAAAACTCAAGCAGTATCATTGTTTAAACCTGATTCATTAAAATAAAATGATTTGATTCCATGCAGAACTGCAAAATGTGAAGAACATATAAAAATGTTAATGGTAGGTTCAGGACAGATGAAAGTCATTCCTTGCACAGCATTCACTTGCCTTAATAAATTCTCCTTCCTTTAGATGTACTTAAATGCACTAACTTGGAAAGCTTTTAAAAATAGCCCGAAACATCCA
This sequence comes from Sceloporus undulatus, assembly GCF_019175285.1. NCBI lineage: Eukaryota > Metazoa > Chordata > Lepidosauria > Squamata > Phrynosomatidae > Sceloporus > Sceloporus undulatus. Next base: position 212,471,145 of record NC_056523.1, read on the forward strand.
GAGGACATCGAGCTTATGCTTGGTTCTCAAGGGTTTGTTAGATTGTTCTTGCAGAGAAAATGCTACATGAAGTAGTCCAAAGATGGGAAATCTTAACAGGCCCACAGTGCAATCCTGTCCCTTAGAACCTGCCATCCTACTGCTACAGAAATTCTGTGACAAATCAGGAAAACCTCTTCAAAATGAGTATTTCCTGTTTGCTTTAAATAGTTTCTCACTTACTCAGTCAAACAATTTTGAAGAACCCTCCAGGCCAGAAAAATGGAATTGTGCTGCCTGAGACCTACATGCAAAATATTCCCCAGCCCGACAACACAGAGCCAGTGTGGCATAGTTGTTTGAGCATTAGACTATAACTCTGGACACCGGAGTTCGATTTTTACTTAGCCATGAAACCCACTGGGTGACCCTGGGCAAGTCACATGCTCTCAGCCTCAGGAGAAGGCAATGTCAAGCCTCTTCTGAAAAAAATTCTGCCAAGAAAACCCTATCATAGGTTTGCCTTAGGATCGTTATAAGTCGGAAATAACTTGAAGGCACACAACAGACATTCTTATAACATATTAATAAAAAGGGTTGCCAAATATTAGTTTTGAAACATGAATCCCACCTCTACTGTATGTAAATGAAGGTTTTCTTATCTACCAGTTGTCCATTCTGCCATATCTCTCTCTCTCTCTCTCTCTCTCTCTCTCTCTCTTAGGATAAATCTAAAAATCAGTTAAAAATTTTGTGTTAAAATATGTTGAGGTATGCAACACTGCTGTCCACTGGTCTTCCCAATAAGTGTTCTTTATTATTTATTGATACTACATTTTTGTAGAAGTTGCATAAATACTTGTTTTTTAAAGGTAACTGGGCAGTACAATCTGACTCAAAGATGCGCTGATAGATTAGGCATGAGTCTCTTCTGCCAGCAAAAATCCCCTTCTGCCATGAGAAATGCTCTTTTGACAGCCAAAACCTTTTGTGCCAATAGATCTCAGTGTTCCGCTGGCACAGTGAAATGCTGGCAAAACTTCTGTGTTGGTTAAAATCTGCCAGGAGAAGAGCAAGGCAGGGGGCAGAGAAGAGGCAGGGTGAGGGGAAAGCCAGCTTAACACCAGATGCAAATCTTCAGTCTTTGGATACAGCCACAATGCCAGAACAAAGCTAGATCAGGGTGAGGGAATCTTCCAACAATGTAAGGCTGGGAGCAATCTGGATTCAGCACACCTTACGGGTCAATTCAGATGGCCCTTTACCATTTTGGCCAGCTCAAATTGTGCTCTAAGTCTTAAATATATCATCATGACAAAGGATAAACCACAGAAATACCTGGCTTGTTCCCTATCTAGACCTTTCTTATTAAATCTACATTGTTGCATGTATATGCTAAAAGCAAATACATCTATATTATGTGTTTCATATACTATATGTTTCACAATTTATAGACATTGACTGATTGCCCAACAATTGTAGAGTTGAAACAGAAAATTATACAGATTCTGATAAATTTTGCAATTTCAATTTCAAATGGGACCTCATTATTTAACACTGCCATTTTGAACTCAAAATGAGAGGTGAAAGTTCAAAGTGAACCTGTTTTGACTGGTGAAACAAGCATGCATTTAATGTAAATGCACTGAGTTCTGTTGCAAATAATTGATTAGGCACATTATTGATTATGCAGTGTCAGATGCTGACTGTTCCTTGGGAATCTTTGGATGCCAAGCGCTATGCTAAAAATCAAATATTTGCACAACCAGTGTATACAGAAAATATTTGTTGTAAAAATTCAGAGGCGAAAATTCAATTCATCACTAGCTGCAGGCAGCGTAAGATTTGTCAATGCTATTTAACTGGTCCTAGTTTTCTTTTCTATTATTTATTTTTAATTTGGTTTCATTTGTATATCTTTTCCCATGCTACATAAATGATGTTTCTTTTTTGGGGGCTCATGCTCCCATAGTAAGACTGGTGATAGGAAAAGTTACTTTTGGGGCAGCCTAGGGATTCTGGGAACTGTAGTCCAACAAATTAACATTTCCAAGCTCTGGCTGAGGCATCCTGCTTCCTTTGTTGTTTATTGGCTAAAGGCAGATTAAAGACAACAGAATAAAATTAGCACCATTTTTGTTTCTTCATAACTACAGTGTCAGAAGCAAAATTAGCACCTTTACAGGAACTACATTAGTTCCTTCCATTTCTGTCACTCTCAGCAAAATAAGTAGTTCTCAATGACAGTCTGGGTCAACACTATTAAAAGCATCCAACTGAATGCAGATATAACAAATATTAAAAGAGGGGTCTGATTCTGTTATTATTGATTAAGTGTTGTTTACTTCTTAGAAACCTACTAGTAAATGGCAGCATATATATAGTTGTTAAATGCTGTCAATTTGGCTTTTAATTATGGTGATCTCATGAATGAGCGAGCTCCAGAACACCTTATTACCAACAAGCCTGCTCAGGTCTTTCAGGTTCAGAGCCATAGCTCCATTAACTACGTCTATCCATCTGTATTGCAGTTTTCTTCTTTTTCTACTGTCTTTCACTTTACTGAGCATTATTGTCTTCTTCTGATATTTCCAATACACAATCTCTCCACAATGGAGGATTACCTGTACTACCATTAGGTGTGATAGACTATTGTACAGCCTCTTTTATTGTTTCAGAAACCTATTCGTTAGAGTGAGAGCTCTTACCATTTTTACATTAACTAAAACTGGATTATGTACAATGGCTGCTGAATGCACCAATTTTCCCACTACTGTATCATTATCTGAAGATCCAGTGCTTCAGAAGGCCAAAGAACTTCTTCATACTACTTGCATCTTTCTGCTACTGGATCTTTGCTCTACTTTGAATTTTCTTTTCTGGGTGTCTGATAATTTGTTAGAAGACAATGTCACAAATACCCCAGTAAATACACACACAGACCTCACCCTAGTGGCTGATGGATCCCATGTCAGTGGTGTGGTGAATCCATTCCATGCTTTGGCTAGCTTTAAAGGAATTATCCAAGGTGCTGAATCTATTTAGGATTGGGCTTCAGCATCTTAGACTGCAGTCACACTGCAGAAACAATCCAGTCTGACACCACTTTCACTGTCAGGGCTCAATGCTATGGAATTCTGGCAGTTGTAGTTTGTTGTGGCACCAGAGCCCTCTGACAAAAAAGGCTAAATTCCCAGCATCTCATAGCATTGAGCAGTGACAGTTAAACTGGTGTCAAACTGGATTATTTCTGCAATGTGTATGCAGCCTTGGGGAGTTTATCAGAAGTTTGTCTTTAAACCTGGAATGGATTTGCTGCCACACTAATATAGGAGCCACCAACCACCACTGCATCATGGTAGGACAGTGATTTCTGTCCGCCTTGTGCTAGCAAACTGGTAGGCATACAAAGTAGCAGCTAAGTTTGGTGACATGGTTACAACGGTTCTACATTCCAGGGCAATGGGAATTTAAATACAGCAAGGGAAGAAGAAGAATCTTGAGTGTGGGAGATGGTTGCATGTGGCAATACTGTCCTTTTAAGACCAATTTTACTGCTTCAGTGAAAGCCAGCATGGTTTGCACTATGACTCTGGAGATCAGGGTTTAATACTCCTCTTGAGCATAAAAGCCCACTGCTTGACCTGGGTCAAGTCACACTCTGTCAGCCTCAGATGATGTCAATGGCAAATCTTCCCTGAATGAACCTTGTCTAGAAAACCCTATAATAGGTTTGCCTTGGGGTCACCTTCCCAGTGGCTGCACAGACTCTGAATTGCCCTTCCACAGGAGGCTAGGCTGGCCCTGTCCCTGCTGTCCTTTCATCGGCAAGCAAAAATGGTTTTATTCAGGCAGCCTTTCAATACATAATCATGGGATGGCTTTTATATGGGATGTTTGTTATATGGGCTACGCATTGCAGTTTTTAACTTATGTAGTTTTATATTGTTTTGATCAGATATTTTTAATTGTTTTTAAAACGTTTATTGTAAAAGTCTCTTAAAATGTTTTTATTTCTACGCTTTATATATAAAAACATTTTAAGAGACTTGATGATAAAAGTTTTTAAAAACAATTAAAAACATCAGATCAAAACAATCATATTTTCCTAGGCCAGTGATGGCGAACCTATGGCACAAGTGCCAGAGGTGGCCCTCAGAGCCCTCTCTGTGGGCACACATGCTGTTGCCCTAGCACAGAGTTTGCCAGAGTTCCTTACTAGAAAGCCAGAGGGCCGTGGCACTTTGCAATAAATAAGTGGGGTCTGGGTTGCAATTTGGGCACTCGGTCTGTAAAAGGTTCACCATCACTGTCCTAGGCCTACAGCTTCATGAGAATGATCTGCTGAGAGCCACCTCTTCAGCTTCAGTTTATGAAACAAGAATGCACTGAAACCAAAGCAGCAAAGAAGAAATTTGCCATCCCTCAGTTTCGATGCATATGAGAGGCCTCTGCCATGACTCTGCCACTACATTCACCAAAATTCTTGATATTTTGTTCAAGGTTGTCATAAAAGAAATTGCGTCTTAGACTGTAAGGTTACACTGAATCTCAACGTGTAATTGTTACACAATGGGACCTCTCCCTAGCCCCGATGGTAGATATTTTGCGTAGTTGTGCATGCCACAGAACATATGCTAATTTCAGCCTTAAGTAATGATTTAAAAGATTGGTTTGTATTCAGTTTTCCCTTCTGGGTGATGATGGGGGTAGGAATACCAGAAGCACCAAAATAGTGCTAGTGCTTAGGAGTCGTGATTCTGCAGTTAATCTCAGAGGCTAGTGAAAGTGATTTAGTAGGTCTTCTTTGATGCCAAAGCAAAGAAAACCTTTCTCAGTTTCAACTGCACTGTTTAAGTTACAACTTTTGAAAGTTCTAAAAATATCATTAAAAAAGTTGAGTAAGAATCTAATAACCATGGGGAAAGATTGGAAATACAGGAGTTTTGGGGTGAACATTATCTGGATTTCCAGGAATGAAATGAGTGAGTGGCATCATAACAAATAATTACAACAACCTGCAAAGCTGAGCTGCAGAGACATCAGTGTAGAAATGTGTAGAAATCAGTTGCAATCTCCCATTTTCAACAGCTCTTGAATTGCTGTTTCTCAGCAACTGGATGGGATTGAAGTGTTCAAACTTAGTTTGCGCAAGGTAGAAGTGCTTAGTAGTGGACTGCATGACTTCAAGCTGACTGTACACCTTACAGTGGATGGGGTTACACTCTTCCTAAAAGGCCAGATACATAGTTTGTGGATGCCCCCAGTGCTCTTATTTAAAAGCCTGTAAAGGGCTGTTTCTCCCTATATTTGGTTACATGCTAGCTAATCAAGCTGAATCCAGAGAAAACAGAGGGTCTTGCCATAGGTTCCTTAGGTCCAGGGAAGAAAATTTGTTCACCACTCCTTGATAGGATCACACTTCCCCTGAAGGATGAAGTTCACAGTTTGGGAGTACTTCTGGATCCATCTCTACATTTGTCATCTCAAGTGGATGCAATGGCTAGAAGTGCTTGGTACCAACTTCAGTTGATACGCCAACTGTGACCCTACCTCAACCAAAAGGACCTTGAAGCTGTAGTGCATGCTCTGGTAATCTCTCGTCTTGACTTCTGTAATGCGCTCTACATGGGGCTACCCTTGTACCAAGTTCGGAAGCTTCAACCAGTGCAAAATGCGGCAGCCAGGTTGGTCACGAGTTCTTCAAGACTTGACCATATAACATCTATTTTGAAAGATCTACACTGGCTCCCAATTAGCTTCTGGGCACAGTACAAGGTGTTGGTTATTACCTTTAAAGCCCTACATGGCTTGGGTCCGGGTTACTTACGGGATCGCATCTCCCTATACAATCCGCCCTGCACTCTTAGAACAAGTGGGAAGAACTTGCTGGAGATACCATCATCCAAGCATATGTCCACTTCCCTAAAGGCATTCAGTATAGCTGCCCCTAGACTTTGGAATGGACTCCCAGAGGAGCTCCACTTTGTTACATCCCTAGAAACCTTCAAGAAGGTGGTAAAGACAGAGCTCTTCCACCACACTTATCCTCCTGACCTTCTATGAAGACCACTAACTAGTATGGAACGAGAGCAGCTGCCCCTGTGATTGATTGTTGTTAATGTTTTTAGGCTTTCATATTTATATGTATGTTTTTATGTTTTTATGCTTTTATTTTAACTGTAGTTTTAATGCTGTAATTGTAATTTTAACCTTGTTGTGATCTCACTTCGATCCAATGGGAGAGGCGGGAGATAGAAATAAAAATTATTATTATTATTATTATTATTATTATTATTATTATTATATACTCATGTATAAGTGTATGAATTTTAGTAAAAAAAATCAACCCCAAAATACTAAGTTGACTTATCACAGTATGTACTGTACGGTCACTGTATGTACTGTTCTTTAACTCATATATGAACCATTCTCTGGTAAAAAACAAGAGTGTAATCTGTCTCACCCATCCAGCCTTTAGGGTGAACACCCAGATCTGCTGGGATTTTGTAAATTCTTTGGCATTGTTTTCCTTGGCTTCATCCTTACATCCTTTGTTACATGCCCCTAAGTTTATCCTTTGACTTATCCATGGGTCATACCAAAATCCATAATTTTGGCCCCAAAATCTGTCCTCGATTTATACGTGGAATCAACTTATAGTCAAACAAATACAGTATTTCTAATGTAGTGATTCCCAAACTTTGGTCCTCCAGGTGTTTTGGACATCAACTCCCTAAAGATAGCTAGTCCTAGTTAGCTTGGTCAACAGTCAGGAATTCAGGTAGCTGATGGCTAAAACATCAGAAGGAGCAGAATTTGGGAACTGTTGTTCTAATGAAACAAAATTGCCATGGTCATTCAAGTTTGAGAAAATTCCAGTTTAGACTGCTGCATTATCCTGTATTTGGGGACTGCCCTTGCAAAATGTTCAGAAACTTCAGCCAGCACAAAATGCTGCTTCCATATTAGTTTAAAAAGAGCTAAGCAGCAAGGGCATATTACCACTAATTTGTTTGGTTTATACTGGTTACCTGTTGGTTTCTATGTTCAGTTGCAAGGTGCTGATTTTGAACATTGAAGTCTTAAATGGCTGAAAGAATTGTTATGATCATTGTGTGCCTTTAGGTCATTTCTGACTTATGGCAACCCTGAGGCAAAGCCTGTCATGGGGTTTTCTGGGGCTGAGAACATGTGACTTGCCCAAGGTAACCCAGTGGATTTCTGTGATGGAGCAGGGACTTGAACCCTAATCTCTTGAGTCATAGTCCAATGCTCAAACCACTACACCATAGACTACTCTCTACACCATACTGCATGTACCACTTAACTTCTTTGTCTTCTCTGGCCTTCTGAGAGATTACATCTATAAACATCAGGGTCTTTCCTGTGGTGGTTTCTACTTTGTGGAAGATAATCATGCTGAATTCTATCAGTTCCAAACACTTTGTTATTTCCAGCATTTGGTTAAACCTTGGCTGTTCAGGAAGACATCTGGCTGAATGTTTTCTGATTTGTTATTCCAACACTGTTCTTTTTATGGATAATACGTTGTTTTATGCCATGGTGGCTGTTGTTTTCATGTCCTGTTTTAGAATTGCTCCTTTAAAATTTGTAATAAATACCAGATTGGATCCACCACTCTACTCATATGGGGGCCAAATAGCCATCACTGGCCTTAACTTGTATATGGTTGCATGTTGCAATCCAATCCAATCCAAATTTCCTTGGTGAAAAAAGGAAATTATTTATTTATATAAATAAATGAATACATGACTGCAAAGCATGTACAATCAGCCCTCAGTATCCATGGATTCTGCATCTGAAAATTCAACCATTTACAGCTTGAAAATACTCAAAAACCTAATTCCAAAAAGGAAATCTTGATGTTTGCCATTTTATTAAAGGGATGCAATTTTACTACTCCACTGTACAGTGGGTCTTTATTATCCGCTAGGGTTTGGTTCTAGGAACTCCTAGCTGTGGATCACAAAATCCGTGGATGCTCAAATCCCATTAAATACAATGGCATAGCAAAATGATATAAAATGGCAAAATCAAGCTTGGCTATTTGAAATTTATACTTTTTAAAAAACATTTTCAAGCTGTGGATGCTTGAATCTTTGGATAAAAAAAGTCTGTGTATAAGGAGGGCCAATTGTATATAATGGGACTTGAGCATCCACAGATTTTGGGATGCATGAGGGCTCCTGGGACCAAACCCCAATGAATACCAAGGGTCCACGGCAATACAATTTATAGGAAAGGAGGGAGACTTTACCGAAGGCCAAGCAGTATCACTATAGAAGAAGTGTCAGTTTTTCAGCCTATTAGAAAACTACCGTATTTGTAGAACCAATTTCAAAATTCTGCAAATACAAATACATTTTCTATACATTTGGGGGGGGAACCACCCTCCCCCCCCTCAAAAAAAGCCCCAAGTCCAATATACAATTGGCCTTCCATATCCAGAGATTCTTTATCATGAATTCAAGCATCCACGGCTTGAAAATATATAAATATATACATTCCAAAAAGGAAACCTTGATTTTGTCAGTTTATACAGTAAGTCCTTCTTATCTGCTGGGGTTTGGTTCCAGAACCCCCGTGGATAACAAAATCTGTGGATGCTCAAGTCCCATTGAATATAATGGCACAACAAAATGGTGTCCCATATATAAAATGGAAAATCAAGCTTTGCTATTTGGAATTTATACTTTTTGGGAATATTTTCAAGCTGTGTATGCTCAAATCCATGGATAAAAAATTGGTGGATAAGGAGGGCCGACTGTATAAGGAGCACCATTTTACTAAGCCATTGTTTTTAATGGGACCTGAGCCTCTCTGGATTTTGGTTTGCCCAGTGAGTCCTGGGATCAAACCTCAGCAGATACCAAGGGCCCACTGTACTTTTAAGTATAGAATTTTTAAATTCATTTTGTTTGGGATCCTTCAGTTCCCAAATAATTCCAGATTCTTAAAAACGGAAGGAGTTGCGTGAGCAGCAAACATGCTGTTCCATTCAGAAAATTGCCAACACCATTTCCTTTTCTGCAGTGATGTATGTAAAAACTGCCACCTCAGATGTGCTAAAAAACCTCCGTAATGACTGGAGATGTAGGCAGCTGTGCAGCAAGAAACTCCCCAGCTCCCCCTTGGAGCACCGATCAGGAGCAATTCCACTTCTGTCAGTTGGTGTGCATGCATGTGTGACTTGGTGCTCAGTTTCTGTACTTCTGAGTCATCCTCTGCTGTAGAGGGCTTGCAAGAACATTCAAGGAATCATCATTAATCTTATAAGTGAATTCTAAATGCAGAAAGATTTCTCTGAAACCCTAGGGAGGAAAACGTTCTAAAACTAGCTGTACTGTGTCTGAAGCAGCAGGAGACCGAAAATGAAATAGCAACAGAAAATGTTAAAGATTTGACAGCTCTCAAATGAGCATTTCCCCCTAATATTGTTTAGTATACAGGGTTTGTCTCTACTCCTCCCACCTCTGGACCCTTGTCAGTGCCTGACTGCTTTACTGGACTGCAAGAAATCCAATTAATTCAGGCAGCACTCTTATCTTATTTCTCAAACATGAGATTTCAGGAATAGGGAATGTCTTTTTTAGAGTTCAGGTCGATTTACAATGAGCAATGCATCTCTAAAACACTTGTGGCCTGAGGGAAGAGTAGTAGTCATCTTTAATGACAGTGTATTCTTTCCCTGGCTATGCAGTTTGGCTTAAACATGCATGTTCCTCACTTGATCAGTGTCTTAAATGCAAGAAATGGCCACTGCAGATCAAGCATTACAGGTGCTATTTAATTGTCCTTCCAAACACAATGCTTTTCATTGGAACATGATCACATTTGAGCATGAATCTTTATATCTTACCAAGAAATATAGCTGAACATATCATCCGGCCCCACAAGTTTTGTCAGAGCCAGCTGAAAGGTGCTTTGATCAGATTCATAAGATTATTTATTCTATAGAAACCTCTGGGCAAGTAGCACAGCCTCCCTGCTGCTCGCCATAAAGTGTTTGATGGAGGTGCAGCAATGGTGTATTCAAGTCTTTTATTCCAAATCTCAAGTGAAGTCTCAAATTTGGCAGCCAACTTTGATTGGAAAAAAGGAGGTGATGGTAGAGTGTATATGTTCAGTGTGGAATTTCACTGACTAGAAAAATAAGAAGGCATGCACAAAGTTTAGTAAAATAATTTAAATTATCATAGGCAATGTATCAAGGTTGTATTTTAGAAAAATGAGGTCTACCCAGAATGATGTCCCCACTGCACATAGAGGGAGCCTTCTCAAGCTTTTCCTAGCGGCAACGGGGAAGACCTGCCCCCATAGAATAGAGCAGGAGGGCACATTTCTCGAAGGAGAATAGCAAACATGTTCCCTCTGAGAAACGTCGTGAATGTGTCCTGTTACTGAACCAAGGCTAGCAAGTCAGTCGCTAAAAATAAGCAAGATGGGCCATATCAGTGAGTCATTTATTACCAAGTTGAGGCCAAGTTGAGTCATTGGAGTGACTTGAGTCCAACCTGAGTCCAAGTCAATTGACTCAAGTCTACATCACTGAGGTGCAGTGGAGTGAATTAATTTTGTGAAGACTAAATGTCACTACTGTTGCAAGCCAACTTTTAACTTGAGCAGACAGCTGAAAATAGGTTAAGTTGCTCTACTTCCTCCAAACTCCTGAAAAGGAAAGAAAAGGAAGGAGAGGAGCTGTTGCTCAGCTACTCCCATGTGGTTCATCTCAAGCTATCGGATGTGGGAAACTGGCAGATTCTCTCTCTCTCTCTCTCTCTCTCTCATGTGCTAGGGACTGGTACTCTTTATTTCTGCAGTCATTTCTTTATGGCATGGAAACTCATGAGATATGAGCAGCCTATGTACTGTATGTACTGGCACCAGCACACAGAACACCTCATTGTGTTCCACTGTTTTAGAACAAGTGCAGACTTTGTGGGAGACTTAAAGCATGACCAAGGCAAGCAATGTTCAGAAGTGAAGTTGAGGAGACAACCTTGCAGGGACTCAGACAACGTGTGGGTTTGAAAAAATGAAACAACTAGCACTACACAATTATAGCAGTTTAGTGCCATTTTACTTGCCATTGTCTGTCCTATAGACTCCAAGGAATTTTAGTTTGGCAAGGGATATAACATTCTGTGTTAAAGAATTGTAGTGCTGACATTCAGGTGAGTCTGCTAGCATTCTCTACCTCAGGAAACTACTAATCTCAGAATTTTGTAGGATTCAGCCATGACAATCAAAGTGATATGTTGCACATTGGAAGCCTTCAAGAAGGCATTGAAAACCTATCTCTTCCAGTTAGCATATCCTCCCGATTCTCTTTAGACAAAGTATTCCCCAACTAGATTAGACGACTACCCATAACTGATATCCCAACTACACTGTTTTAAAAAATTGAATTGTTTATAACTGTTTTTATAACTGTTTTTAATATTGTATTTGACATGTGTCATAGAGTTTTATCGTATGTACACCGCTTTGATCTGGAGGAAAAGCGGTATATAAATAAAAGCTTTATTATTTATTATTATTATATAAAACTGCTATAATATGTATTGTGGGCATACAGTAACAGAGGTTAGGTGTGAAACAGTATACAGTATTCAGACTGAGCATGGAAAAGTTAGAGGATGGGAGGAAGGAAGAGAAGAGATCAATTGGGGGTGGGAATAGGACAACACTTATCGCCCTTAGACTCTGTATCCACCACTTTATGTCCTCTTTTACTTAATCTCTCCTATGCAGTATTAAGCAATCAACTGGGAGTAGGGCTGGATTGCATTTTAATTCCACTCTCCTTGCCTCCTGGATTGCAAAGAAATACGTCAGAGGCAGATGGTGATGTTGTTTTAGCTCACCTGTTTGAGAATCCATTTATTTTACTTATGGCTGACACTTTTTTTCTTGCAACAGCAGGATAAACACTTGCTGTTTCCAAATGATAATACAAACAAGCTGCATTTATATTTTTTGTGGCTGGTAATTTTAAAGCCTAGGCAAAAATAGCTGCAGCTTTGCAAAATGAAGTGTTGTCTTCAGAATAATTAAAAAGAACTTCTTCACAAACTATTTACTAAATAATTATTAACTATTAATTGCTTTATCCTAATATTTTTTTTAAATCTAAAGGTCAAAGCTACTTCTCTTTCACCAGACATTGGATGTTTCCTCACCTCTAATGCAAAGGTCAGATAAAGCCATCCAAGCCTACCCTTGATAAAGCCTAGTTGATCCAATGTGGTGCATGTGTGTGTGTTTCTACAGCTGTACTCTATATCTTCTTCCATTCTCAAATCCAGCTCATTCATCAGATTAGTCAAGTAATGATTCTTTTTCTGGCCTGTCAGCACTTCAGCTTACTAGTGAAGACTAGCCCATTTTAATGCTTCCCCACAAAACCAACATCTCACTACATGTAGAAATTTTGATGACCAACCAGAAAACAAGGCCAGATACAAGAAACTGGTTAATCAAGGGCCATATTGTATGATCTAGAGCCTGTGCAGACAGGCCAAAATAAAGCTGCTTTGGGTCACTTTGGAGGTATGCTGTTTACATGATGCATGCATCCTAAGAGGCCTGAAGCCGTGCCAAAGCCACACTCCAGTCCTAAGGCTCCCGGGGTGCCCAGGGGCATGAAGCCCCAAGGATACCCCTTTTCCACGCCATGGAGAAGCGGCATTTTGCCACTTCTCCGTGGTCTGGAAAAACTCCAGATTGGGGACGCAGGGCTGCCGGTGAGGCTGCCCTGCCCCCAAGCTGAAGCGAAAAGGGGCACCACAGACCCGCCCCTTTGGAACAGTCTGTACCACGTGAATATCTAACCCCTAATTTTGGAGGCAATCAAACTTTGTCCTTCCTGCAGTATCTGTCGGATGCCCAGGTTCAGACACACAAAATTAAAACAGGAAAGTCCTTCTGTATTGCAGTAGATGAGTGTCTTCTGACTAGAATAAAAATATCCAATTACTAATCCCAAATAGAGTTACCCACTTGAAATACCAGACAGTCCCATTCATTTCTGTTTATCTGCTCTGGTGTCTAATCCATCTGCTAATTTGATTACCCCTTAATTGTTTATTAAGTTTTTCTAAGACATTTGAAAATCTCCAGTGCTTGATAGATGAGAGAATAATGTGTTATGTTACCATCATGGGAACACAAAGAAGAGAGATGAAGATCACTGATGAAACATAACCAAAGCTTGCAGGAACAGTGTAAGGAAAGCTAAAACTAAAAATAATAATAATAAAATAATAATAATAAAATTTATTTCTATACCACTTTTCCGCAGTGATCAAAGCGGTGTACATAGTAAAATTATTAAAACAACATAAAATTAAAACCACATTACATTAATTACAATATACAATTAAAATGAACTGTGTGTGTGTGTGCGCACGCACGCACGCACACACACACACAAGAGAATAAACAAGGAAATGATGGAACTGTTGCTCAACAAGGATGGTAAAATGCTAAAAGATCACAGTGAAAAGCCAGAACTGCCCAACACCTGTTTTTGCTTACGTTCCACCACAAAGAGAACTGCGTGCTTCCATGCATAAGCAGTGACCTTAGCAAGGAATCTGTATTGCAAAGTAAGATTGGTAAGGGGATATTCAAGGAATCATCTACTTAACCTAAATGAATTCAGATCAATAGCACGAGATCCTGGAATACTGAAGGACTTTGCTGACATAGGAGCTTATCGCTTGGACAAATAAGTCAGCTTACCTCTTCTGGCTTCACTTCTGGATCCAGGATGCCCCTGGATGTTATTATACCTAAATTGCCACTGATCTAACTGGGATGCCACTGCCTGGATGCATCCCAGGTTGAAGCCTCGCTCAGCCAGCCAATTTTTTAAGTTGGAAACTCCTTGACTTTGAAAGAGTGCTGGCTGAGCAAAGCTTCGACCTGGGATGAAACCAGGCAGCAGCATCATGGCTAGATCAGTGGTGATTTAGGCATGACAACATCCGGGGGCATCCTAGATTCAGAACTGAAGCCGGAAGAGATAAGCTATCTTATTTGTCCAAGTAATAAACTCCATACATCCAAAACACACTGCAGAAATAATCCAGTTTGAGACCGATTTAACTGCCCTGGCTCAGTGCCAGGGAATCTTGGGAAATATAGTTTATTGTGACCCCAGAGCTCTCTGACAGAGAAGGCTAAATGTCTCACAAAATTACAGCTCCCACAATTCTCTAGCATTGAGCCAGGGCAGTTAAAGTGGTCTCAAACTGGATTATTTCTGCAGTGTGTTTTGGACCTGATTTACAGAACCATTTGCCATCATGTTTGAAAACTCCAGGAGAATGGGTGAAGTGTCAAAAGACTAGAGACAAGCAAACATTGTTTCTCTCTTCAGAAAAGGGAGGAGGAGGAGGAGGAGATGATGATGATCAAGATCCAGAGAACTATAGTCCGGCCAACCTGACCTTAATACCATGAAAAGTATTATAAGAGATTATACAGGAGTTTGTTGGCAAGTATCTCAATGACAATGCAGTGAGTAGTAGAAGTCAGCATGGGTTTCTCAGGAATAAATCCTGTCAAACTAACCTTAAATCTTTTTTTTAAAAACTGAGCCATTAGTAGATCGTGGGAATGCTGTAGATGTCATTTATCTGGATTTCAGCAACGCATTTGATAAGGTCCTCCTATGATATATTGATTAGCAAATTAAATAAATATGCAATAGATGGACACACCATCAGGTGGATCCATAACTGGTTGGAAACCCATCTTCAAAGAGTTGTCATCAGTTGCTTTGCTACAAATTGGAAGGAGGTCTCAAGCAGAGCACCACAGTATTCTCTCCTGGGGCCAACACTCTTCAATAATTTTATTAATGATTTAGAGGATGGGATGGAGGGAAGCCTTATCAGTTTTGCAGATAATACAGAACTGGGAGGGGTAGCTAACACATTGGAAGATAGGAACAGAATTCAAAAGGACCTTGGACAAAGACAATTGGGCTGAAATTAATAATATGAAATTCAGTAGAGACAAATGCAAAATTTTCAAGGGCTGCCACAAAGAAGACAGTGCAGGCATGTTCTCTTCTTATTCAGAGAGTAGAACTAGGTCTAATGGTTTTAAATTGTACAAGGGTCGAATTCAATTGAACAATAGAACAGTAAAAGGAAATTTCTAACAGTGAAATCAGGTCAGCAACAGTCTGGAAAGGTGGTGAGATGTCCTTTTTTGGGGGATGTTTTCAAAAGGAGACTGGACCTCCTGGGAATGCTCTAGCAGTCTAGCCAAATATCCTGCTCTGGATAGGGGTTTGGACTTGATGTTTCATGGGTCCTTTCCAACTCTATGATGCTATAATTCACATATTGTTAGACCATGTTTTAGGATAGCCTCCCCCAAAATAACAGTTTCTTAGTTTAGTTCAGTGTTTCTCAAATAGTGGGGCGCCCCCCCCCAGGGGAGGCGCGAGGCTCCGTAAAGGGGGGTGCGTGGTACTTGCTGTTCAAGCTGCCTGGCCAATGGCTGGACAGCCTGCTCCTGCTGCAGGAGCCTGCCCCAGCTCCAGCCTTCCCCATTGGCCAGCCAGCCTGAAGAGGAGGAGCTGAGCCTCGCGCGGGCCCAAGGCTGGAGCCTGGAGAGGGCTTTGCAAATTGCAGGCAAGCTGCTTCCTCTTTTCCCCCGTTTCTCTTCCTCTTTTCCCCCGTTTCTCTTCCTCTTTCCCTCCTCCTCCTCCTCTTATTCTTTTTCCTCCCCTCTTTCCCCTCCTCCTCCTCCTCTTCCTTTTCTTCCCGTTCCTCCTCCTCTTCTTTTTATCTTTTTTCCTATTCTTCTTCTTTCTTCTCCTTTTCTTCTTTCTCCTTTCCCTTCTTTTTTCTCCCCCTCCCCCTCCTCCTCTGTTGTTGTTGTTGTTGTTGTTGTTGTGTGCCCAACTCCCCCCTTGGCCAGGCCTGCATTTCCCAACAAGAGGGAAGGCAGGGCTTGTGGGGGCCATGGGGGGGGGGCTGAGGGGGAGGCAAAAGGGAGCCCAGGAGGGAGCCCATCACGCTGCATCCACATTGGAGAAGTAACCCAGTTTGGCTGGCAATGCTTTAAATCTTTTCTGACTCAAGGCTATGGAATTCTGGGAGCTGGAGTGTGTTGTGGGGACCAGAACTCAAAGCCCGACTCTTCTATGTCTCAAGGCTATGGGATTCTGGGAGCTGGAGTATGTCAGAATTTCTGGCTTATGGCAACCCTGTGGGAAACCCTCCAGGAGAATGCCTGTTCTGTTTCAAATGCTAAGCGTGCTTGTGAGTGGGACATGTAATTTGCCGGCACAAGAGGCTGCCTGTTCTGTTTCAAATGCTAAGCGTGCTTGTGAGTGGGACATGTAGTTTGCCTGCACAAGAGGCTGCCTGTTCTGTTTCAAATGCTAAGCGTGCTTGTGAGTGGGACATGATACTATTTACAGTCGTGTGGGGGGCGCGAAATGTTTTCTTCTTCCTAGGGGGGGCATGACAGAAAATAATTGAGAAGCACTGGTTTAGTTGAAGGTTTTCATGGCCGGCATCCATAGTTTTTTGTGGGTTTTTCGGGCTATGTAGCCATGTTCTAGCAGAGTTTCTTCCTGACGTTTCGCCAGCATCTGTGGCTGGCATCTTCAGAGATGCCAGCCACAGATGCTGGCGAATCGTCAGAAAGAAACTCTGCTAGAACATGGCCATATAGCCTGAAAAACCCACAAAAAACTATAGTTTCTTAGTTTCTTGGGCTGCAAGTCCCCCAGTTCCCAATCAGATATTGAATGCTGGGGTTTATAAAGCAAGATTGATAGTCTCTTGACCTCATATTTTTGGAATGCAAAAAGTACCAAAATAGTCATTTTAAAGGAAGAAACAAGAAATTGATGGGGAGGCGATAGTGTCCACCACAGTAACCTATGCTATCATGGGATTTAAAAAACAACTAGTAACAGAACATTTAACACAACTCTTGACTCATTACATTAAAAGTGATCTCATCACAAATAATAATAATAATAACTTTATTTTTACCCTGCCTCTCCTTCAGGATCGATGATAATATAGGGTAAATTAGGGTTTGTACCCTCAAGCTAAAATTGAAAGAAATTAGGATTTTTATACTATTGTTCTAATGCCTCATAATAAGAATAATCAGCTTTGTTACCTTAGTAGCCACTCTGTTCTCCAGTCATTGTTTCCACCCCAGTATAAAAAAGCACTCCAATAAAGTTGGCATTACCTGTCAGTAGGGGGGTTATATTAAGAGCACATGTGCCCTGGAGAGGAGAGTTGTCAGAATAATGTGCATCCTATGAAAAATCAAGAGCCAAACCAGCAGGACACCCTGACAATAAAACATGCTGCTTCTTCTCTTTCAAAACAAAACAAAACCTTTTCATTTTAAGTACACTCTGACTGAAATTTGCCTTGACCACCGGGGCCAAATTAAAAGCAACATGTGAACAAATCTGGTTTAGAGATGGCCAGCTGGTCAGCCTTGCTCTTTGTTGTAAATAGTATGGGCTTGTGCTCTAGTAAAATGCTGGACACTCAGGGCTAACCTGAATGACTTTTAGGATTTTCTAAGTTCTTACAATGGTAAGATTTGATGGGAGAACAAGGTTGGCAAGAATTCTGAGTCTGAGGTCTCCCTAAGTGAGCAGTTTGATGGGCATTTCACTATTAATTCTTAACAAACATTAATTAATAGCAGGCAATTTCAGTGACAGAGTATATCTGCTGCACTTCTACATAGTATTGTAGCAGTTGTACAGTGGGCCCTCTACACACACAGGGATCTGTTCCAGATCCCTCCACATAGGAAGAAACACATAAGCTCAAACCCCATTGGCTGCAATGGGTGAGTGCTTCTGCATTTGGTGTGGCATGCGTGCCATGGGCACGGGCACCATTCATTGCCTGTCAGCTTAACTTTCTGCGTAGGTTAAAGCCACATATGGTGCGTACTCATATTTCTTTCAGATAATTTGATACTAATTATAGTCATAAGCCAAAGTTAACATATTCATCCATAACCAGGCCATACATAAAACTAATTTTGCCCCTGCTGTAACTTCAGAAATGATACAGACGCATTTTAATACTGTTGTCCATTATATGTAGATCTCCCAAATGACAGACACTGCTTAGATGTCCAAGGCCATGTCCACATGGGCCAAATACCATGTCCGCTTTCTATCCTCATGGCAAGTAGTCCAGATGACACAGGCCCCAGGCCCTGATTCTGGTGCGAACTGTCTGGACATCAAAACAAAACAAAAAAGCTTCATTTATATACCACTTCATACCATGTAAGCAGTGGCTAAGCGGTTTACAACTGTAAACTAATTTGCCCCCAACAATCTAGGTATTCATTTTAGTGACCTCCTTAGAAGGATGCAAGCCTGAGTCAAGCTTGAGCCCTTTTTCTGTTCTTGA
>NC_056523.1:212489594-212511400 GCF_019175285.1 Sceloporus undulatus
ACTTGCAACCTTGTGGTTTTGGGTGAGTGGCTGCAGTACAGGCATTTAACCACTGTGCCACCAGGGCACCAAACCTGCTGTACACCCCATTTACACTGATTTTTATTCAGTTCTTCTGGAGTCCTCAACAGAGATGGTAGGAGGCTGTTTACAAAACATCTCACTATGCTATCTTTCTCCCTGCGTTGCACCCTCTAAGATCAAAACAAGGTGCCCAACCATCCCATTGATGCTAGGTGCCTCATTTTCACTCTCAGAGGTAGCAACCTGCAATGATGATGACCAGCACAGCAGGATGTCTTTGTAAACAGCTTTTCATTGCTCCAAAGTGCCAGATAAGGGGGATATCTGGGCAGCTTCAGGCTCTGAATACTCTGCGTTGCTCCTGGAATATTCTGGCCCATGCAGAAACCACCCAAATTGCTTAAACCTAATACAGACACACACATTCATATGATTGCAGTCATATTATGTTTTTACATGACAACTGTACGAGTGGCATCCATTGTTGAAATCAAA
The DNA here is from genome assembly GCF_019175285.1 of Sceloporus undulatus. Taxonomy (NCBI): domain Eukaryota; kingdom Metazoa; phylum Chordata; class Lepidosauria; order Squamata; family Phrynosomatidae; genus Sceloporus; species Sceloporus undulatus. The sequence goes on from NC_056523.1 coordinate 212,490,114, forward strand.
ATTAGGGCTGTCAATAGTGTTGTAAAAATCAACATTACATGTCTCAAATACCAAAGGGGCAGGTGGTATTTGTTTTTCATTTTTGTTTTACTCCTCTTGCTCTTCACAGAATGAGATATTTCAAGTTGATCATTCCTTCCTCTCATGGAAAGGTGACACATTCCTGACATGTTCCCATAACAATCAAAAGTGATCAAGTGAACACAAATGAACAATTGCTTGGGTGGGTGCTAATACCATTTGCATTATCCTGCAGGCTAGGTTGCAGCTTTGATCTCTCCCCCCTCTCTTCTGTCTCTTTTTAACCTCTTATTCAAAGGGAAGAGTACTTGAGAAGAACCAACTGTTTCTCTCCATCTCAGACTTCTCCAAACTCTTCTTAGCAGTATGAATCCCATTGCCCTGAACCACCAAACGAAGAAGGAAGGGAGTAGTAGTTCAACACAATTAAGTTTTCTTAGGCAAGGAAAACTCAGGAGTGGTTTTGACAGCTGTCAACATGTTTTTCTTTTTAGGTGGTGGGGAGATTTTTTTTTTAAATCACCTGCTTTTTAAATGAATTCAGTCAGTTTGATTGGATTCAACTATACCAAAGCTTCAGTATAGATGAATTTCTGTGATGAGTTGGTTTGTGGAGTTATTTCTTCATATGGACTTGCTTATGTCAATGTCCTTTTGTTCTTGCTATGTGTGCATGTGTATGCACACACAGCTTCACAAAAGGAAGAGGCAGTAATTTTGCCAAAGACATTATGCACAAAATGAGGAAAAGACATTGAGGAGGGGTGGAAATACTTGATGTCTTTACTGGAAGTGGGATCTCTTACAGGAGTAGTAGAATCCTTGGCCCAGACTGGCCAAATGAAGCCGCTTCCAGCTGCTTTGGAGGCATGATGTTCAAATGACGCATGCCTCCAACATGGCCCGAACCCACACTGAAGTCATGCTCTGGTCCTTGAACTGAAGCAAAATGGAACCTGGATAATCTGGCTCCTGGCATCACAGATTGGGACCTGTGACCATGGCCCACTTTAGGAGTGGGCTGTGTGGTTGGCGCAGTCCCGATCCACTTGCAGCCTGGAGCAGACTTTGGCCACTCTTTCCTGCCCATCTGCTGTGGCCCCTTGATAAGTTCTCTTGCTGTGCCAAGATACTAGGAACATCTCATAGACACTCATAGAATTATACTGTAAGTGTCTTAAGTAATACGTTTGTAGAGTCTATGGTTTAACATACACTGCAGAAATAATCCAGTTTGAGGCCGCTTTAACTAACCTGGCTCTTTGCTAGGGAATCCTGGGAATTGTAGTTTATTGTGGCACCAAAGTTCTCTGACAGAGACGGCTAAATGTCTCACAAAATTACAGTTCCCAGAATGGAGCCAGGGCAGTTAAAGTGATCTCAAACTAGATTATTCGGACCTATGAGAAGTTTTACTAAAGTGTTTCACAGAACGCAACCACCTTCCATGGGAGCTGTTAGTGTTGGTGTTCTAGTTATTATGAACTCTGCAAAATTACCTGGCAATTGTACTGTGCAGCCTTTCAAATAAGTCAAGAAATTGTACAGCTGCAAAACAATTTTCTTAACTGCGTACCTAGATTAGCCTTCTTTCACCTTTCTTGCCTCTGCACTTGGAGGCAATTTTTATTCACAACAGCCATCCAAGAGAATGGCTATTTACAAATTTCTCCCTCTGCCAAGGTGTGCTTTGACCCCGATCGGACAGAACAGACCTCTTGCTCTTGAATGGATGCACTGAAGGGAGGAAAAAACAGCTGTAGCTGCAATGAATCCCATTGCTCCAGCAACTGCCAACTTTCTCCCATCCAGAAAACTGTTAAAGAGCATCACAGTCCCAATCTGTATGGAATTTGGCAGTGCTACTTTAGTGTTTCATTGTTTCACCTACAAAATATGTTTGTTTGGATGTACACATTCACTCTCCACTGGACGTCACACAGAATGAAAAACCAAATGGGCCTTTTAACGTATTTTTAACATATTTTTAATGGCATAGGGATGTGATTTTTCAGCAAAGAAATAAAATTATCATTGTCACAATAATAAAAAAGCAATAGTAGGAGCAACAACAGTCATAATGGTTTAGGATGTGACAAACCAAAAATAAAAAGTGCTTTCTAAATGGGAAAGGTGTAAAACTATCCTTAATTCTCCCAGTGGAAGAATCAATGGGAATTTAAAGGGTTTACTTTGGGTTGATCATATCTTGGTCTCTCTGCCTCTAAACTGTTGTTATCTTCATATGGCAGGTAAGGAAGGAGGGCTGAAAAATAATGACTATGTATGGAAAATAATTTTGACAGTCTCCTTGGAAGTAGTCTTTTCGCATTTCCTGAGACTGGTTGCAAAAAAGAAAAAATCTTTACTTTTAGAATTCAGAGAGTTATGAGGTTTATGAGATGTTTTGAAGAAAAAAAAGTGTGTGGGTTGCAAAACAATGGATAAAAATTTTTACAAATGAGAAATGCACATAAATAGACTTTGGTCAGTAGGAGTAAATGTATAAATAAATGCACACATTAGAAAAAAGTCTCAAAATGAAGAAAAAGTTAAGCCTCACAATACCATATGAAACAAGAATGGGAAGAAAATGCAATTGGAGTCAGAGAAATTCAAAGTAACAAACACTAAGAAAGGTTCACACCTGTACTCATGGTTTATTTAAGCCTGTCTTTCAAATTAATGTCAATCTCTTAACTACTATCAGAACCCGACTGATTAAAACTGGCTCCTGTACAAAGGATAAGTAGCTCTACAGATTAATGTAAACTTCAAGAGGGAGGTTTACAACATTTTATCATCTGGTTGGTTGTTGTAACTATTCCCCCTCACCCCCCATTGTTGAATCATATCTGATCGCAGATAGTTGCTTATATCCAAAAACAGCTATACATAATAGAAGCACAACAAAAGGTACATGTAATTTACACAGGGATGTGAACTTCTCCAAAGTATTCATCGTAATGCATCTAACAACACTAATGTTTTAAAACTATGTTAATCATATTTTTAGATTCTAAAAAAGGCATTTGATGAAATAGAATGGCACTTTATATTTGAAGTAAATTTAATAATAATAATAATAATAATAATAATAATAATAAATTTTATTTGTATACCGCTTTTCCATAGATCAAAGCGGTTTACAGACCATATAAAAACCATTAAAAACATCTCATAAAAATAAAATCCAGTAATACAAATTATACAAAATCTAAACACAATCATTCAACAGGGTAAGGCAGAGAATCGATGGGAATGGGAATACACAGCTTCATTTTACAGGGGTGAAGGCTTGGCAAAAGAGAAAGGTTTTGAGCCTCTTTTTAAATGTTACCAAGGAGGTCACAAGACGGAGCTCCTCGGGAAGACCATTCCAAATTTGTGGGGCTGCCACTGAATAGGCCATCTGGAATATAGAAACATGTTTGGAAGATGAAATTTCCAACAAGTTCTTCCTGGACGTCCTGAGTGTGTGGGGCGGATTATATGGGGAGATGCGGTCCCTCAAGTAACTCGGGCCCAAGCCATATAGGGCTTTATAGGTAATAACCAACACCTTGTATTGTGCTCGGAAGTGAATAGGCATCCAGTGGAGATCTTTCAGAATAGGTGTTATATGGTCAAACCTGGATGCACCGGTGACCAATCTTGCTGCCATGTTTTGTACTAGCTGAAGCTTCCGGGCTTGGTACAAAGGCAGCCCCATGTAGAGCACATTACAGAAATCTAAACAAGAGGTTACCAGAGCATGCACCACAGTTTCAAGGTCCCTTTGGCCCAGAAAGGGCCACAGTTAGCATATCAACCGAAGTGGATAGCAAGCACTTCTGACCGTCGCATCTACTTGAGATGTCAACTGCAGAGATGAGTCCAGAAGTACTCCTAAGCTGCAAACTTCGTCCTTCAGGGGAAGTGTGACCCCATTCAGGACAGGTGGATAAACTTCCTTCCCCGAGCCTGGGGAACCTATCACAAGCACTTCTGTTTTCTCTGGATTCAGACTGAGTTTGTTTTCCCTCATCCAGCCCATTACCGACTCCAGGCAGGCATTCAAAGGAGAGACTCCATCCTTAGTCACTGCATCAGTCGGAGAGACAGAGAAGCATATTTGGGTGTCATCAGCATACTGATAACACCGCACCCCGTGTCTCTGGATGATCTCTCCCAGCAGTTTCATGTAAATGTTAAACAAAGTGGGGGACAATATAGCTCCCTGAGGGACACCAGATATAAGTTCTCTCTTGGAGGAGCAAGTGTCCCCCAACTGCACCATCTGGAATCTGTCCGAGAGGTAGGAACGGAACCACTGGAGCGCAGTGCTCCCGAAACCCAACTCCTTTAGGCGTTCCAGAAGGATATCGTGGTCAATGGTATCGAAAGCTGCTGAGATGTCCAAAAGCACCAACAAGGTCACACTTCCCCTGTCAATGCCTAGACGGAGATCATCGACTAAGGCGACCATGGCAGTCTCAAGACATTTAACATAGAGTTTAGTATAGATTTCAGAAACATAGGGTGTTATATTGGTTTCAGACTTTTAACATAGGGTTTAATATAGGTTTCAAAGAAATGTGAGAAAAGACTCTTACTATTGGTATTGGTATTTACAATACTAAAAATAGTAATACATATATTTATATATTAATATTTTCTGGTGGAAGTATTTAACCTGAGGTATTTACAGCAGGTATCTGAGCAAGCATAGAGAATCTAGGGGAAATATTTTTTATCCGAAAGACATCATAGAAATTGTATTAAATAATTAAATGATGTTATTTCTAATATGTTCTATATCTATAGATCAAAGCAGGCAATGTAGGTGGATCTGGAATTGAGTTTTCTGTCCCTTGGAACCTCTGAAGGCTGACTGGACTGTACAAAATCAAAATCAAAATCCCTCAGTGACTGTAAGTCCATTTCTGGTTATATAATAATAATAATAATAATAATTTGTTTTATTTATATACCGCTATTCCAAAGATCATAGCGGTGAACAGCAAGTAAGCTAATTAGCAAGTAAGCTAATTTGCCCCCAACAGTCTGGGTACTCATTTTAGCGACCTCGGAAGGATGCAAGCCTGAGTCGAGCTTGGGCCCTTTTGCTGGTCTTGAACTCGCAACCTTGTGGTCTTGAGTAAATGGCTGCAGTACAGGCATTTAACCACTGCGCCACCAGGGCTCCCTTCCCCCTTCCCCAGCATTTTTAACGTTAAAGAATGCAGGGATCCATGTAAACATTGTAAAAAAGGAAGACTACATCTACTAGAAGCATCCAGGAAAGGCAGTTCACCTTTTCTTATCAGAAAAAGGGTCACCCAGAGAGTCTGGAGGAGTCAAGGGACATAAAAATAGCCAAGGCAGAGAGAAATACTTGCAGCCCTGGGATCACACTTTACCTAACCTTGCAGTGCACTTAGGGCAGGATACAATCAATAAAAATATCATTGTAAAACCATAAAACAGTATTCCAACAATGGTAGATGGGTGATATTGTTGACAGGATCCCCTAAGTTGAGTAAAGAGCAACATATGAAATGGGTACCAAAATGAGCCCACTGCCAATGTCATCCAGGTCTGTGAGTAAAGGGATGCCACAGCCAGGAAAGTCCTTTTGTGGTGGGACACACAGGAAAGTTCCCTCAGCAAGTTTTATTTCATAGTCTGAAATATTCAGGGGCAGTACTTTTTAGTACTTTTTATGTCATCACTGAAGAAGCATCCTGGTAGTGTAATTCTTTTTAGGCCAGTGGTACATTATTTCTGGGTGATTCAAACAAACAACAGCAAACTAACTCCTGCATACTGCACCATATAAGGTTTCTGTGTCATTCTGAGGCCAGCCCCATATAGATTTTGCCGTAATCTAGACAGGAAGTTACAAGCACATGGATTACTGGGTCAAAATTATTTCTGTCCAGGAACATTTGAAGCCTGGCCAATGGAACCTGGCTAAAATACTCCAAGCCACCAAGGTTACATGAGCAACCAACGGCAAAGGTACTTCATACTCGCAAGCCTATATATTTGCTCCTTCATGAAGAATGCAGCACTATCCGAGGAGGATGCCAACCCAGTTCCAAGACTTGGGAATCATCAATCCAAAGAGCCTCCATCTTGTTTGGATTATGATTCAATTTATTGGCCTTTGATCTGCCCATTACAGTTTCGAGACAGTCCAGCAGCTCCACAACCTATAATGGGTCTGATGACAAGACAAAACAGAGCATGACAGTATTAGTTTAATGATAACCCACAACTGGTGGTGCAGTGGTTATATGCCTGTACTCAAGGTTGTGAGTTCAATTCCAGCCAGGGGCTCAGGCTCGACTCAGGCTTGCATCCTTTCAAGGTCGCAATGTACCCAACTTGTTGGGGGCAATAAGCTTACACATTGTAAACCACTTAGGGAGTGCTTAAGTGCACTGATAAGCGGTATAGAAATGTACTTGCTATTGCTATTGCTCACCTCCCTGAGTACCTTTCTCAGCAGCTTCATATAGATGTTAAACAGTGTGGGGCTCACAATGCAGTCAGGTAGAATCCCACACATTGGGGCGGAATAAGTACCTCAGTCCGCTTCAAGCAGGAGGAAAATGACCATAACATCATTCTTCCAACTCCCACCTCAAAGGGTCTGTCCAATAAAATACCATGATATCAAAAACCACAACGAGATGACTCCCCCCCCCCAGCTCCTTACCTCTTCTATGCTACTCCTTTTGCCTCTTCTTACAGCAGATATTTATTGGGCACATGCAGAGGATCGCTTTTTTATTCTTCCAGACTAATTGTGGGCCACACCATTGCTGTTTTGCAGAACTGGAAGAAGTGTTCTGTTAACCTCTGGTCACCTTTGGAGGTAATGCTTTGGTATATCTGAAATGGTTCTGACCAAAACTAGGTATGATGCGATGTAATAATAATAATAATAATAATAATAATAATTTGTTTTATTTATATACCGCTATTCCAAAGATCATAGCGGTGAACAGCAAATAAGCTAATTAGCAAGTAAGCTAATTTGCCCCCAACAGTCTGGGTACTCATTTTAGCGACCTCAGAAGGATGCAAGCTTGAGTCGAGCTTGGGCCCTTTTGCTGGTCTTGAACTCGCATCCTTGTGGTTTTGAGTGAATGGCTGCAGTACAGGCATTTAACCACTGCGCCACCAGGGCTCCTGGTGCACATGATGTATAAACATGTGCATCTTTCCTCTGACTCTCCCCTCCCAAATCAACAATAAGACTGAAAGTTTATGTATATGAAAAGAGGAATGGTGAAAAGCGTACCTGTTTCAACTTTGCTTGTCATATCATTTTTCCATTCTAAAAACACTTTTATCTACTAGTTTTCTTTCTATGGAGGAAAAGATACAGGCATCTTGGGAGGTTTGCTCTTACGAAAATGATGATCAGAGAGGAAGGCATTAAGAGAAAAAGTTAAGTGACCCCTCCTTAGCAGCTTCTTCCATTCACAGCCTCCTGTGGCTGTAATGAGTTTCTAATGCAGACCCAACTGCATGTCACTTCTTGTTTGGGTCTGACCATGATTCCACCTAATTGGGCCTTGGATCTTCAAATGATGCCAGCAATTTAAGCTTTTTCTTTCTTTCTGGCTTGTCAGGATGGTGACAGATGTCAGCTAGTCACATGCTTCCAAAGCTGCCCAAGCAACTAAATTGTTTATTGACTTCTTGACATATACAAATACAACAAGTTTCATTTTGCAGCAGCGGCCAGATTTCTACAGTGGCAAAATCTGGCTTGCAATCTTCAGTGCAAGTGTAGTTGAATATTATTCCAAAAATGCAGGAAATCTTACCAAAATCTGCCAAATTTTGTCAAGTCCAGTTAACAATTGTGAACAAGTAATATAGTGATTTCCATGAGCATTCTGTATTTTCACAAGATACACTGCATTTAACCATTTTCTACCAGTTTATGAGATCTTCCTATTCAGAGGAAGTTTGCCCTTGTCCTCGCATGAATATAACCTCCAGTACCTGTTATTCCTTGGCATTCTCCCTTCCAGGTGCTAACCCAGCCTAACCCTACTTAGCTCCTGAGAGAGGATCTACTGCTTTCAGGGAATTTAAATGGGTTAAAGCTCAGAGTACCCCCACAAACAATCCTGACTATACTGCACAGGGAATGAGAGAGAGAGATCTCTAAAATGTCAGAATTCAAATCTGATTTACAGATTTGTGAACCTATTCAAATTTTGCTCTTTAAAATTTGAAATTTAAGATATGCAACTCACTTTCTCAACCCAAAACCAGTTACCTATCTCTCACTGAATTTTCCCTCACATATCGGTCTGCCGAGAAATAAGTTACTCATAGAACCAGTCCTCTTCTGTCAAAAAAGACCACAAATGTCCCACTGATCTGAGAAACAAGTCTTAGTAGAGAAATGTATAAACTAAGCCAGAAAGTATCAAGAGCAGGAGATTGAAGACAAAGGGGATGACTTATTTACTACCAGCCTTTTTCATTGCTGGTATGAAGACCTGCTTGCCATTCACACATGGCTCTTTCTCTCAGTAAAAAGAATAATATCAATATAGGCCCCATACAGACTGCCAAAAGAAAGCTGCTTTGGCTCACTTTGGAGGTATGCTGTTTAAATGATGCATGTGTCCTAAGAGTCTGGAAGCTGTGCCAAAGCTGTGCTCCAGTTCTTAGGACTGGATCATGGCTTTGGCATGGCTTCCAGACTCTTGAATGCATGCATCGTTTAAACAGCATACCTCCAAAGTGAGCCAAAGCAGCTTTATGTTGCCTGTCTGTATGGGGCCATAGATATGTAATGGTAGATTCATCTCTGACCTTCCCAAACACAGAGATGTCACTGCTTATTAGCAGCTCTTTATCAGAAAATAGCTAGGGACAAGGTTCATGCTAAACAGGTGGCAATAACCCAGAGTATTTCTTAATTGGAGATCTGCATAGCATGGGTGGTAACCTTATCCTTCCTTTCCTTAATCAAGCCCAATTCATGGAATGCTTGTAATATCAGTCAATCAGTGATCTGTGTGCTGAGGCTTGCTAGTGAACAATATATGCTTTTCAGATGCAGAGTATTCACATTTTCATTATTAGACCCCAGGATTCAACAAAGACACATATCTGGAAACCTTATTCTTGCCTGGATAAGTGTACAGCAGCAGTCAAAAGATACAATTTTGAGCAGAGAAACAGGAAGTATCTCACTGCCATTCATCACACACACACACACACACACCGCTTTGCTGTAGACATGAAATGCTCACTGCCCTTGTTAAACTTGACAAAACTAAGCAGAGCCGTAAACAGCATTGTCATTGCAATCTTCAGTTACCTTTATTCATTTAGTTAATTTGAAGGATCAAAGACAACCTTTTTGAGAAGTGGACACAAGGGGTTTCTTTCTTTGATAAGAGATTTCTATATCGTCTCCTAGCTGTAACAAGAGTCTGTAGGGTATACTACAGAACTCCACAGAATTAAGACAGAACTTTTAGGCAGGCAGCAAAAATATTTTCATTCCACATGAGTCTCTGGTTATAGAATGTCCTGCCTAGCTCCGAAATTGCTTTCTTGTAGATGCTAGGTAAAATGTTTTTATTCACTTCGAGCAGGGGTTTTGTTTTACAGAGCCCTTTTAAGAATCAGTTTCTATGGCAAAGCCCCTATGAAGCCTACTCTATGTCTTACAAGTTAACGGTGTTTAGGAGTAGTGTTACAGGGTTGGGTAGGATTAGGGTTAGGTGAGGTGCACATGGAGCTCCTTGAGCACAGGTTGAGAACCATTGACTTAGGGAGTTTTAAAGCACCTTGTCTATTTTGATGCCCTGTCAACCTGTGGTCTATGTCACAGGGGCCAGGAGATGATTTGGTAGCTGATTTTTAAAAAATATATATTCTTTTGTAGTTTTGTTGTTCATCTTGATATGTTTTGATTTAAAACTGGCTGAAGCCATTTTCACTTCATTTACAAAATACAGGGGATTGCAATAGATAATAAATTAAAATAAACCCAGGGCCATAGATGTGATCATGTTTAGGTTTTCAGTCATGGGCATACCTTTCACGTATTTTGTAGTTTAAGAGTTGAATGAAGACAACATGGTATTAGCTCGTAACACTTAAATATGCTTGAGATAGTCAAGTTTGTTCTCCCTTATTGTCTGCCAGATAGATATGTGTTTGGTTTGGGAATGATGGTTGGAAACTAAGGGGCACATTTGTATGTGAATGGATTATAGAGGTTGGGGCTATATGTTGCCGTTAAACCCTCTAAGGAAAACAAAATAATAGTCCTAATTTTATGCTGGCACTGTGGCTGTACTCCTGGACTGGATGATAATGGGATTTGGTGTTACTTTGCCTGAAGGGCATTTCTGTCACTAGAAGCAACTTGTGTGCAATCCTAACCCTCCAGAATTAACACATCTTGGATTTAAAACTGGACTAGGATTTGGGAATGGAGAGACTCAGGTCTGGAACAGATGATTCACATGTGCCGTGCTGGTGCCGATTTTAGGGTTAGGGACTGGGCACCAACCGCATGGACCCTTACCCTAGTACTTCCCAGTGGTGCAATAACGGCAGCGTCCCGTGTACACAGGCACCACCATTTTGACATAACAGAAGCATAGCGTCTGCACATCGTGGCGTGTCTGTTACATCCGAGTGTGCCATTGGCGCACTCACGATGAAACAATGGTGATGCAAAAAGAACCCATTTTTTCCAGATTGTTTTTACTCCAGAGGGAAGCCGCGCAGTTTGGCGGCTGTGGCTTCCTTCCAGAGGGAAATATGCCACCAGCAGGCCGACCCTTTGGGGTGGTCTGTACTGCGCCACAGATCCAAACTGTTAGTTTTCTGAGAAATTCCCTGGATGATCCTGGGTCAGTCATTATTTCTCGGCCTAAACTACTTCATACTATTGTTATGAGAATGAAAAGTGCTAGTAGGACCATGTATATTTTCTGGAGCTCTTTGAAGATAAATCAGGATATAAATATAGTAAATAGATAGATAGATAAATCAAGACTCTTTTTTGCATAGAAAACAGCAACATTCACACATGGCTATTTAAAAACTGTGTTTGCTGTGCAAAATTCCACAGTTCTCATGAAATTTTTGCAAAGAATAATTTTCCAGAACATTTTTGGGATATGCGAATACTGGGTGAAAACATTTTCATTTCTTCTTATTTTTTCCTCAACTGGGTTTCCCAACTGTTAAGAAGGTCATTTTTCAGCCAGGAAACAAGTTACAATGAATAGTCTTTCCAACATTAAACGGAATCATACAAGGAGCTTTTAGTAAACCTCAATTAATTTAAAACAAACAAGATTACATATTAGAACATCTTGAAAATAAAACACTTTCTAAGAATAAAGGTTTTATTTCCTTTTGGCATGGCATTTTATTATATTATGACAAGTGAAGGTTAAATGACTGTCACTATATAACTTGTAGCATGTAAAATAATATAGTTGCATATGTTCATTTTGCCTTGTTGCCATTCAGTTTGTTTTCTAAAGGTTTTTTTTAAACAGAAAAAAAGCACTTAGTTTGTTTTCCTCTCTCAATTCCTGGTTCCTGTCTTTTCCTTAAAGTGGGAAAGGAGGTCTGGAGGGTGGAGAGATGCATTCAACTTCTTCATTTAAGCTCCTTTGTTCATGCAGCTTATATTTCAGTGTACTTGTTCTGGATAAGCTACAGATCTGCTGATCCAGGGGAAACAGTTCAGGAAAAGCTCAGCAGGAAGTTTTCATGTTGACCAGTATGCTTGGAAAACAGCTGGACACTGTCTCAATAGAAGCAGCCCCTTCAGAAGTATAGCGGCAGGTGGCAAAATACTTCCCCTTTGAACTGTACATGCGAGGTGCACTTTAAAAAAAAATACAATAGAGTCAGAAATGAAGAAAAATGGCTCCACCTGTTGATCGGCTTCTTTATGGTATTTTCTGATGGCAACGGAATCGGTGCACCTAAGCTTTCCAGATGATTTTGCTTGGCATAATTTTAATGACTATATATATATATATATATATATATATATATCTTGTAGTTGTGTAAGAAAGTTTAAAGAAAAATCCACTATGCAGACCCAAAGAACTGGAGCAATTTAACTACAGCAAGCTATATGATAAAAGTGTGATTATATGTAAAATAAATAAATAAATATAGTACGTTTTGGAATCATTCTCACTGGAAAGTTGTTTGTTTGTTTTTAAAAGAGGAGAATCTAAACTATGTGACTTCTACCAACTTCTTCAGCTTTTTAAAAGTAAAACCAGAGGAAATGTTGGAGGTGCTCTTTCTACTAACAGAAGAAAGGGCAAGGGAAACAAAATGGATTACAGTGGTACCCCGGGATACGAATTGACCGCGTTACGAAATTTCCGGGATACGAAAAAGTTCCATTGGAAAAAACTGTTCCGGGATACGAAGGTTTTTTCGGGTTACGAAATTTTTTTCGGCGCGAAATTCAAACGCGACCGCTAGCCGCGCTTTGGAAAAGCCTTTTTCGGCTTGCGAAATGCATCGGGTTACGAACGCCGCGGCGGAACGAATTAATTTCGTAACCCGAGGCACCACTGTTTGCTTCCTGGAAAAGTTAATGGGCAAATCTACACTATCTAGGGCAGTGCTATTCAAAGCAGTGACCTATGGACTAGCCGTAGTCCATGAGCTGTCAGTTGTAGATATCTAGAGAAATTTGAGGATAGAAAGAAAGAGTGGTAGTTAATGGTCAGGGCATAAATATGGTTTTGGTCCCTGGGACATTGGAGAAAACATATCATGTCCCCCACAAACTGAAGGTCTCCAAATGTTGTTGAACTACAGTGCCTAGCATGCTTCACTATTGGTTATTCTGCCTAAAGCTAATGGGTGTTGCAACCCAACAATATCTAGAGGGCTGTGTTTTTTTTTCCCCAGTCCTGGTTTGAACAGTCTATATGCTGTTGTATTATAGTTGGGATGGTCTTACCCTAGCCAGCATAGCTAATGGTGAGAGATGATGAGAGTTCCAGTCCAACAACATGTAGAGAGCTACAAGTTGCCCAACTCCGGTTTTCAGAAAAATAACATGACATTCAAGACTCCACTTCCTGGTCTCACACCCCATGCATGGTCACAAACAGACAAGGATGAAAAAGTAACCCAGAACAGAACCTAGCAGCCCACCTGTATGGATTAGTAAAAACCCTGCAGTGGAAAATATTATCTTAGCCAGGACAGCCAAATTGTTACTCTATACCCAAGAAGCAGGTCGAAGCAGCTGTTTCTATTCTGCCATGTGAGATTGGCTCTATTCCTACTTTGTACCTGGTTTCTTTCTTATATAAATAAAAGTAAAAAGGATTAAAAGTCTAAAAGTAATTTAAATAGACTAAAAGCATATTAACAAGTTAAAGCAGGTTTTTAAAACCCTGAACATACAATTTGAGGCAAATCAGTGAAGCCCATGGACTTTAATAAACAGACATGTGTGTTTTTTTTTAAATGAGGTGCCTAAATGAAATCACAGTTGATACCATTTGGGCTTCAAAATTGGGGGCATTTCATAACTGCATTCCCACTATTGAGAAGGTGCCTTCCCATGTCTTCACACAGTGTATTGCCCTCACTGTAATGGAAGACCCACAATGCAGGTGAACCTGATGCCATGTAAGATGCAGGAGGCTGATCATGCCTATAAAGTTTAGAAATGTTACCCTTGGGGTACAGCACCCAGAATCTCCCCCTCTCAACTAGAATGGCTGGTTGCTCCTCATCCCTCTGTCCACCACAGCAGTGGATGTCTCCAGCAGAGACATCCAGGTACTTGCAAGCACTGGAGTATGGCTTTCCTGCCACCCATATCCACCTCTCCAGTTTTACACTTATCCATGGTCAGATGACTGCTTGAACAGGGCTAAAATGGAACACTTAGAGGGGTCGAGAATCAGTTTAATCTAAGTGAAGAAGAAAATATGAGATTAGTTTTTTGTGAGTTTTTCTGGCTATGCGACTGTGTTCTGGAAGAGTTTATTCCTAATGTTTTGCCAGCATCTGTGGCTGGCATCTTCAGAGAATACTGGCATGGGAGTGGGGTATATATACTGCGTGTCCTTTGGTTGAGAGGAAGTGATTTATGTGCTAATCTGTGTGTTGATCTGTTGTTGACCAGCAAGGCTTCAGGGTATCTATTTAATTAGTTATCCATTGCTTGCTGGGGAACCATCCTGACCCTGGGTGGTTTTCATTTGCATTTGCTGAATCTTGACTTTGGTGTTTTTCAGGACTGGTAGACAAACTATGGTCCAAGACAGATGGGCAGAGAAACACCTCCCCTGTGTGCTGCGCAGCATTACTGCAGCAACCAAACAGTGTGGTACCACTGTGCAGTAAAAAAGCATCCGTCTAGAGCAACTCCTTTTTTGCACTGTCATAAGGGGTGTGACGCAGCCCTATGATGGCTCTTCCTCCCGAAGATGTGTGGGTGCTCAGATGATCCACATGTCATAGACACCCCCCCCCGGTGTGGGTGGTGCCATGCAATTATGGCACCACCTGCACTTAGTAGGGCTCAGAAACATGTGGTTGGCGTGCTCTCCAAGCCCTAATATCACTGCCAGGACATAGCTTCCTGGCGGTGTGTACCGGACCTTTGTTTACTTTAAGGCGGTGATGGTGAACCTTTTAAAGATCAAGTACCTAAACTCAAAGGTGTTCATGCACTGAATGTTACCTGGTGCCAGGGGGCAGGACTTCTGGGGGAATGGAACTTCTGGGAGTGAGACTTTCACGTTCTGGGGATGACCTTCTGCCTTCTGGTGGTGGGACTTCTGGAAGAGGGACTTCCCCACAGACAGCTGAAGGCCTGGGATAATTCCTCATCATCCTGGGCCTTTAGCTGTCTCTGGAGAAGCAGCTAAAGGCACGGGAGGATGGGGAAGGAGGAGGAACAGGCACGCACCTGTTCCTACTCTTCCCCCACCTCTCATTTCTCTATGTGCCCTTAGAAATGGCTTAACATGCCAGAGAGGGCACACATGCCATAGATTTGCCACCACAGCTTTAAGGGTTTCTTCTTTCCTGTTGAAGTTGTCTAGGTGTTTCTGAATTTCAATGGCTTCCCTGTGCATTCTGGCCTGGTAATTGTTGGTATGGTTCAGAATTTCAGTGGGCCCAGCATTTTGTGCCCAGGATGGATTATAAAGTGTTCCGTTACTGCTGATTTTTCTGGCTTTCCAGTCTGCAGTGCCTCTCGTGTTCTTGATTCGCGTTTGGTGGCTTTTTGTGCATTTGGTGGTTCCTATGTAGACTCCTGCAGCCATGAGAGGGTCTCTCCTGTCCTTCGCTGAGTGCAGCATTTGCTGGATTTTCTTGGTCAGTTTATAGATCATTTCAAACATCAGGAATAAACTCTTCCAGAACACGGCCACATAGCCTGAAAAATCCACAAAAAACTATGGATGTCAACCATGAAAGTCTTCAATTTCACAAAAGCTGAGAAGTCTGAGAGAGCCTCAGCCCAAAATTAATTGAGAGCCTATAGACAAGGCACTAACTCCTTAGCCTTCTGCAGTCCACTGGTGAAATGGATTTGTTTATTTGTAGTTACTGTGAACCTTCACGTTATTTTTTATTTATGGCAACCCTAAGGCAAACCTATCAGAGGAATTTATTTTTGGAAGAATTGGCTCAGAAGGGGTTTGCCCTTCCTTCCTGTGAGGCTGAGGATGTGTGACTTGCCTAAGTGGACTTTCCAGTGGATTTCCATGGTTGAGCAGATATTCAAACCCTGTTCCCCTGTGTCCTAGTCCAACATTAAGACTAAAAACCCCATGCTTGCTCTCACACTATATTTATAGTGTGGTTATATTACAGAATTGTTATGAGAATTATTCTATATGGCCCTTAGAAGAGTTATAAGGGTAAATGCTATCTAAATGGGTTGGGAAGGTCTTTTTAAAAATAAATCATCTTTTAAAAATCACTTATGTTATCGGAGGGATGCAATTTCACTGTGTTCAGTTTATTTTTCCCCTCCCACACCTCTTCTAGATAACTGTGCTGCTCTTGGTCTTAAGGAGCAGACTATTTCAGTACTTCCATCCTCACACTCAAAAAAATGTCACAAACAGGGATGTGGAAACATACACATGGAGACTCTTTATATGTACTCCCCATGCTTCCTTTTTTTTTTTTTTTAAAGAAAACTCAGTGGTTTTAATAGGACTGATTTTTGGTGGTCTACCATCTTTGTACAGATCAAGCCAGGATTTGTGTAGATTTAACAGGCCAAACCGTTATCAGAGCATTCACTGGTTTCAAGAAATTAAGTTCAGATAATTGTTCCTGGTGGGTGTTCTTTTATCCTAGTTTAGTGCCAGAGCACATGGCTTACATACAGGAGATCTTGGGTTTAATGCTTTCCATCGCTAGTCCAGGAAAAAGAATACCAGGGTTCAGGACTAGAGAGTGATAATAAACTGAGCTTGGATGGGCCAGTGGTCTGATACTATGCACAAGATAATCTCTTAATGTTCAATTGTAAAAGCATGCTAAATACTTGTGACAACACTGTATTTCTTTCAATAATCAGACAGAATTCCTCCTTCTATCAGCTGCTGTTTGCTAAGTAAAATTTCAGGTGCCACTGTAGAAAGTATAATTGCAGCAAAAGCCCACAAAACCAACTCTGTAGACTCTGGATACAGAAAGAAAAGGAAGGTTGTAAGGAGAAGATACAGATGTATTTTGCAGTAAAACAGCACAGTCTGTCATATGTACAGCACCCAGAGATCATGCCGTTTCAAATGTCTCTCTGGCAAGTACAGAATACAAAGAAACACTCAGTTCATCCACTTCTGAAATATGTCAGGAAGGAAGGAAGGCATGCAAGATTAGACAGGCTTATTGTACATTGTTAAGTGACCTTTTTCAAACTAAAATCCCTCTCTGAGATATTCATGTCCAATCTTGCACCTGGCTTAGCTTTCAGATGAAGAAAGAGAGAGAGAGAGTTCCTGCTTATCAGAAATAGGTCTGAGTTGAAGGGGACATTTCCTAGCTGCATTCCAAAGTTTTGACAGGAACATACACTAAATAAATATCAATGTCCAGATATTTCAGGTAATTTGTTTGTTCAGGCCTGATATTGTGCTTCTTAGCTCATACCAGTTCCACAGGAATTAGCAATGCTGCTTCTCCAAATGTTGTTTGACTGTGGGTCCCAGCAGCTCTAACCAGCATAGTCAATGGAAGGGCATCTGGGACCTGCAGTCTAACAATGTTTATTGGGCCGCAGTCACCCATCCCTGGTTTTAGCTTTCTGAAAAAGATATGTTGACACACTTTCAGTGCTGAAACTGTGATTTTGCTTATATGCTTTTAAGCTCTTCTGTTGCATCTGGATTCAAGAAACTATGGTCTATTGATAAGCCAGGAAAACACCCAGGCTTGAGGTTTGTTTTAAACAAGGGCAGGTAGCTTTAAATCCCTTCTCACACATGAAAGTGAGAGTAGAGCATATCAACCAACACTCATGCTTTTGGCAGCAAATCATTGTTTGTTGTTACTCTTGTACTCAGGCCATGGGATTTATTTAGGACTGCATTGTCAGAATATATGAACATATTGTGACGGGAAGGTTATAACTTCAGTCATAAACATGGCCATCTAGAAGGAAGTTTCTTTTATTTCAGTGGTACTTAACTCCCAGAGAGATTGAGAGACTATGGAAAATGCAGCTATCCGAACAAACATTATGTCCTCTGTAATCTCTTTCCCTTCTGAAAAAGCAACATGACATTAAGCTTTTCTTTGTGTATATGTGTGTACTTTAAATATATATTCAGAGGAGTGTCAATTACTTTATGGTTCAGTGGACTTGCTGGTTCTCCTGTGCTTTAAGCTGTCTCTGGATAAGTGACCCAAAATTGTATTAGACAAACATTTTAGGTTATGCTATCAGGGTAGATAAGGCAAGGATTAAGCCACTAGCAAGCCTAACACAACAGAGGCTGGCAATCCTATGGAGACTTGGAAACATTTTTCCAAACATTGGATATTTTAAGGTTTTTGGTAGTTGGTGGTGGCTTGTCTGTTTGTTTACAAAAACACTTTCTATTTAAAAATGTTTTCTAAAACAAAGTATACGGGTTCAGACTTTATTTTTGAGGTGAACCACACCCTCTAGACTAGAGACATCGGTCCCCAAACTGGAAGAGAATCCATACTTTTGTAAAAATGAATTCTTCTGGGTGGCTCTGAGGGTCACAAATACAGCCTTGAGGACCTGTGAGGTCCATGGACCCAATTATTCCCACTCCTGCTATCCAAATAGCCAGATTAATGGGCAAGCTAAGCAAGATTTTTTTCCCCTTTCCTTTTCTTTAAGCTAAGTAGGATACAGTTTGGTAACTCTTAATGCAAAAAAATAAAAAAATAAAAAAAAAGAAAGAAAGAAAGAAAAAGAAAAAAAAGGAAATGAATCTATCAGAACAATATACTTTTTTACCCTGTGAGATCTATTATACTTAATATAGCATAGAACTCCAAAGGTGCCCTTTAGAGACCAACATTATATATATTTCAAGGAGAATAAATCCAACTGAAATCTGATATAGTTTTGAATAGCGCTTGAAATGTCTGAGATGAAACTTAATTCACCAGAAAAATACTAACAATTGGTTTTTTAAAAAAAGAATTCATTAAGTCATAGTGTGTTAAGTCATTGATGGAAACCATTAGTGTGGGACCAGGCCATGGGATTTACATAGAATGTCATGGAGGTTCTCTGGAACTTCGAGTAGAAATGTTCATGATCAGAGTGCACCTCTATCTTCCAAGAGAGACTCCAACACTTTCATTCCATGCCCATGCAGTGGCATGTTGAAAGGCCCTTGGCTGCTTGAGGGCCTTTTCCTGCTAGGGAAAGAAATCACTCTCTGCAATATCCATTTCTACGGAAGACTCATCTTTTTCTTCTTTTCCAAACATCTTCTTAAAAATCCTTTCTCAAATTTGGCTGTTCTTCTTTCTACCAACCCAGCTATCTCACCTGGGTTCCCGAAAATTCCCCCTCCTCGGTGTCTTCTCAAAGAAATCACAGGTATTAGCCTGCTTAGCACAAAGCCATGTGATACAATTTCTCCAGTCCTAGCATTTCTTTTCCTAAAGCAACAGGTGTGTCTGTTTTACAGAATGTGACAGAGAGGGAGGCACCCATCCTAAAGAATTCTAATGACCCAATTCACTAAAGCATATTTTAAACTTTAGCGTTAAGTGGGAAGTCAAGAAAGCTAAGTGGAATCACTAGGAAAACCTAGTGAATTAGTAACTTTACAAGTTAGTTGACAAGTTAATTCCTAGCTCTGGTTGTGAGTAAAAATGTTTTCAATACTTCTGCAAAAGGATTAAACAAAGACATCCAAACAGAACCACATTAACAGTGCTACAGGTGGTATTGCCTTAATGTGAGTCGAAAAAGGATCCTCAAAAGATGCCAGCCATAATTGTGCCAGCCCTGTGGATAATAATAATAATAATAATAATAATAATAATAATAATAATAATAATAATAATAATACGTTTTATTTATATACCGCTTTTCCGCAGATCAAACCTTATAACCTTGATACTCTAATTGATAATAAGACACGGTATATGAACTTTATGCATTGTTTTGTATTGTATCATTTATTATTGTTGCAGCCCTCTTAGAATTCTACAAATATAAACAGTTTATAAAGATTCATGAACATTTAAATAGAAAAATACATTAAAAAATACAGCATTGACCATTGTTACATGATTAACTGGAGGAAGTATGGAGACAGTCTTTAAAAAATCACGCTCAGTAAATTCAAGCATGTAAATGTCCATGTGCAAACTGAGTTTGGTATGTCTTCTCAGACATAATGAATTTATTGGGGCCTGCTCCAAAAGAAGTATGCATAGGATTACAACCTTTGCATCCTTAGAGCATTCAGCTGCTTCACTGTATTGATGTGGCCACCAGCTGCCTGGAAGAGTGCCAGCCCTTCCTGCCACCTTTTCCACATCAGCAGAGTGACTACATGAATATATTAAATAACAATCTGGGCTACACTTGTGAAATAATCAGTTTGGAACTTTTAATATTGTGCTTTTTGCTTTTTTACAACTAGATTCTGGAACACACACACACACCCTTCCTCAGTGCTTGTCCCTGTTTTACAATGGCCCTTGCACCTGAAGCCTGTCCTGCTAAGCCTCGGCATATCCGTCATGGGTTTTAGTGGGTGGTGCTGTTTAGGATTTTAAACTTTTGTTTGTATGGCTACTCATCCCCTCTTCTTTTCAATCCAGTTTTAATGGCATGTAGGAAGAGGCCCAAGTACCCTTCCATAAAAGATTTATATTCTTATTTCATTCATTCATTCATTCCTCTGTGGAGTTCTCATTGGTTATTAGGCTTGTGTTGCGGAGTGTGTGTGTGTTTTGACAAGCAACAGGAATGTATGTTGTCATGCAGAAGGATGAAACAATCTGTTGTGGGGGAGAGAATGTTGCTAATTCCAAATTTCCTTCCAGGTTTACCGAGGTGATAGTTACAACCCCTGTGAATGTCGAGAAACAGATGTCAGTAACTCTCCCCCACTTCCATCCCTGCTGAAAGAAACTCGACTTATTAGCATGAAAGCTAAGGTTACATCAGGCCCAAATCTCAATAAAGGGGGGGATGAATCACATGATAAGCACGCACCCCATGATATATTTGTTACAGGACATTTCCAGCTCTGGGTGAATTTTTTTGAATGAACTGTCAAAAGCATTTAAAACAAAACAATGTCCTGCACCTTCAGAGGTTGGGGAAAACAAGGTAGAACTTTCTCATACTTTTGTGTATGTGCAGAAGGGTGTGTTTTTTTCCCCTCTCTTTCCCTCACACTCTGTATGCATGTTGTTTTACATAATAGGTGTTCAGAAATTCACTCCCCATCTGCAGCCTGCAATGGTACGGTCAAGCCACTTCATTAGCAGTGGATAGGGTTGTTGTTATTATTATTATTATTATTATTATTATTATTGAAGAATTCAAATCCCTGCCCAGTCATGGAAACTGACCGTGACCTTGGGCAAATCACACACACTATCAGACCAAAAGGAAAGTAATGTATGTATGTATGTATTGTATGTACAGCGCTGTGTAAATTTACAGCTCTATATAAATAAAGGATAATAATAATAATAATAATAATAATAATAATAATAATAATAATAATAATAAT
>NC_056523.1:212511410-212596888 GCF_019175285.1 Sceloporus undulatus
AATAATAATAATAATGGCAAATGCCCTCTGAACAAATCTTGCCAAGAAAACCCATGGTAATTCCTTAGGATTTCCCTAAATCAGAAATGATTTGAAGACACACAACAGCTGCTGCCACACTGCAGAAATAATGTAGTTTGATATTGATTTAATTGTCATGGCTCCATCCTATGGAATCCTGGGATTTGGTAGTTTATTGAGGTACTGGAGTTCTCTGACAGAGAAAGCTAAATGTCTCACAAAACTACAAATCCCAGAATTCCATAGCATGGAGCCATGGCAGAAGATTATACTTCAACACACACACACACACAACATCCATAAAGTTTTTTTTTTAAAGGTTGGCAAGCAATAATAACTTTAAAAAAGAGGTGGGTAAAAAGTTTAAAAGTTTTTAAAAAAATGCATATGCTAGGAGAAGATATGCATTTGAAAGAAAGGTCCATTCTTTCCATTACCTATACCACAATCCACACCTATTGCAGAAACCTTTATACGATGGCTTATCATGTCAATTTTGCAGTTGTTTTTCTTTTCTGCACCATATTGGTTTATATTTTAAATTGGACCATACTTTGAAAACATCTTATACATTTCTTATAAACCTAATGAATAAATAATAATCACTAGAAAGTATCAATTGCCAGTTCTTCTGATTTGTCGGACCACCTTCATTCAGGTTCTCCTCTCTGCAGTAGTTACAAGTTTGCAGATGAAAAGCTGAGGTCCTAAGAACAGCATGATGTGTGGATCTCAAAAATTTGAAAGCATTAAGCTTCCAGCAAAGATGTTTAGCAATGCATTCTCCACCTGCTTTATTATAGCAACAGTAAGAACAACAAGAGTGTTAATATCAAAGTATTCACCCAAGGATACATGATAACTAAGATAACTATGGCTTGGCAAATTTCCTTAAGTTAAGAATTTCAGAAGATAAATTGTGATGTGGAAGGGGCTTCATCTGTGTCCCTTCTCATTTCCTTTTTAAGAGATAGGATTCACAGACCAATCCTCCACCTCTTTTCTGATTAGATCTTTTGGTGAATGAAGTGTGGCTCACATTCCATGAGCCACCTGCAAATGTATACAGTTGGCCCACTGTTTTCATGGGGCATCTGTTCCAGACCCCCATGAAAACTTAGGCTTGCACTTATTCAAGCCCCATAGGCTTGAATGGAGTGCACCCCTGTGGGCACAGCAAGGGCATGCATGCTGGGAACACACACCATTGCAAATAGCAGAGGTATATTCAAGGGCGCGGATCTCAGATCCACACATTAGGAGAGGGTGACTGTATATATATATGTGTGTATGTGTGTGTGTGTGTACTTTTTGTGGGGAAAAATAAGAAGCAAAATCTATTTGCTTCCTTCATAGATGTTAGTGAATGCTTAGGATTGCAACACAACAATTTCATTGGTAAGTGCGTGGGACTGCAATGTAATAAATGTTTTATATAAGTAAATGTATATGAAAGACCAGCATTGTTGTGGCATGTAGGTGATTTGTTTTTAGGAACAATCCAAAGGATGCAGGATACTTTATTGTCTTAGAGTTGATGTCATAAGTCAAGAATCCATTGTCTACTTAGCTGTCATATTCCAGGATGTTCCAACCCCACCCTTTCCCATCACATCGCGTAATTTATTAGATGTCTACATTTGCAGTGAATTTTGCATATGAACAGTTCTGTATATCAAATATGATTACCGTGCCATTGGTTTTCTACGGAAAGAGCTTTCTCCTTTCCTGCTGTCCAGAAACCCATGTCTGTTTTCCTACAAGGGACCCCACTGGCCAAACTGGAGATAATGTGGAGGTTCATGCTGTGATGCATGGTAGTGTGGAAAGGGCCTATTTGATTTGCTCTAGAGAAAAGGTCCTTGTATTGAGACACTTATGGAAACTAGAAATATCCTCACAATTTGCAAAAAAAGGTGACTTAAAACATAGTTCAGAGTTCAGACACACTTTATAGATCATTATATGTACATTAGCTTTCATAATAGTGATGGAAAGAATAGTTGGCACTGTTAGATTTCCTGCTGAAAAAAATGGGTTCCCAGATATTCAGGGAAACCAGTCAGAAAGAATAACACCAAGATAAGAATTCTGTGAAGCATTTGCTCAACCTGAAGTGAATGATTCTGCATAGAAATGCACACATATTATCCGTATGAAAATTGGATTGACGTTTTTCCTTTTTGTGCAAAAATCATTTCGGGTTTCCAGAAACACAAGCTTTTTGCATAAAACCTTGCAATTCCCCAATGCTTTTTTGGGGGGAAAACTTTGTGTATTTTTGGAAACTGTTTTCCCCAATGAAAAATTTTACTTTGTTGTATATGGAAAAGTTATTTTTTAAATAAAAACTATACTGTTTCCAGAAACACATTTGTGTGTGTGTGTTGGTGCAGATTTCCTATACTTTTGTGTAAAATAAATCCTACCAATTTGGACAAAAAGCCAACATATCTACAGACAAAACATATTTTTTGAATGCAAAACCCACCTATTTGCTGCAAAGCCCACTTTTCTTTAGGAACACATGGCTGCAAAAATTGGGTGCAAAAATTGTATCTTCTTTCACAAATCCCAACAATTCTGCAAACAAAACATGCATTTCTGGAAACAGTGTTTTCTGCATGAACAATAGGGAGGTTGTGAAGCCATGATTTTGTATGAAAAATATGGTTTTGCTTTTTAAAAAACAAGAATTTTCACACACAAAAACCCCAAGTGGATTTTGGAGATGTTCAAATAACCAGCAAATCCTACACAGGAATATTATTTTTTTTCTTTCAGTTGGAAGAATACTATGGGAATGATTCATTTTTTGCATGCAAAGATTTTCATTGCTGTTCCACAGTTCCCAAATCTTCCATTCTCAGCTTAAAACATATATCAAAATACATTTTTAAAGTGTATATCTTGAGAGAAAGTAAGTTTAATGTATAGATGCTACTAGTGGAAAAGGCTAAATGGGGGTTGACTTTCATGTTTCTTTCCATCTGAGAAAACCCCCGATTAAGGCTGGAAAAAGTTTTCAGAGTCGTTTATTCTCCCACATTTGAACTTTTATTTAAAAAAACTCACATTGATTCTTCCATTGATGTGAAGACATTTCTGATGTTTTGGTAAATTATTATCAAAACTCAAACTGAAAACTAATGCCACCACCTGTGATGGCTAAATTCATGGTTGTTCCATCCTTTCAAGTCACTTCTGGCTTATGGTGACTCAAAAGTGAAGAAAAATTTAGACTTTGATCCAGACTTAATCTGACTTAATCATGCAGTTGTTATGTGCCTCCAATTCTGACTTATGTCACACCAGTCATAGGGGTTCCTTGGCCAGATTTGTTCAGAGGAGGTTTCCCTAACCCTAACAAAAACAGGTGGCAATCCTAATCGTATATTTGCATCAGAGCTATTCAAACTGTCAGGACGGGGCCTGTTGCCATGATCTCATTTCTTTCTCACATTTACATTTCCAATTTGTAATCTAAAAAGAACTTTGATTTCCTGTAATCAACAAACAAAACAGTGGTGCTTTGATCTCTAAGTAGAACGAGTTTAATATTAGAGTAATAGGTATATGATTTTAAAGAAGGGTGTGTGTGTATTCAAAACATCCAGAACTTGTTTTCCAGAGGAAGCATGCTAGTCCTAAGGGTACTTCTATGAAGTTCTACCAAAATCGCTAGGGAAAAAAAAACTCTAGGTGAATGCATTTACTTTTGGGATATCAGTAGGCAACTGAATATTTATGCTCTGTGGGCATTTGTTTCTAACAATCTACAGTTCTCCTTCCTTCCTCTTCCACACAGTAGATGTCATATGCAGCTCCTCATTAAAGTGTGCTAATAGGGAAACCAGCTGTAAATTATTTATGTAGGCCCTAATAAAAGAAGCTGCAAACTCCACAAAAGGCAAACAATAACAGCAACAACAAAGAAGAATGATTTCTAGACCTTGGAGTGAAAAATCTTGCACAGATTTCACAGTAATATAAAAGAGGAAAATAAGGGCTCAGCACATTTGTGTATCCTGGATATTGCTGCATTATTTTGGAGCACAATGCCATGACTGACTACTTGAAAGTAAGTCCCACTGAGTTCTATAGGGTTTCATCCAAGGTGGCTATGTAAGGATTGCAGCCATGGTTACCGCCAAGTGTAATCATTTACTGAACTTTTTTTTTCCTGTTCAGAAGTTTAGGGGTTGTCAGATAAAGGTATAGCAATGTGCTCTTATTGGAAGTCTTTCCTCCCAAGAGACATCAGTGAGTGTAAATCTTGCAGATATCTCAGGCTCATTTAAACCTCCCAAGAGTAAATTAAGCCAATATTTTTAGTGTGGGAGGGAGAATGATCTAAGATGTCCTTTGAATCTTTAGCGGAAATTGTTGTACCTCAGCAACTGATTTGATATTGATTGGAAATGAGTACTGTCTTTTCCTGTATAAATCCACAAATGGTCTCCTAAACTATGATTAAATCTGAAATGGCTAAATGGACCAGCATGGTGTGGAAATATGAGAAAGTGATGTGAAGAAAGGAAGACTGATATTTTTTTTTTCCTTTTGGCTGACTGTACTTTTTTAATTTTTAATTTTTATTAAGGTTTATCAAATAACAAACTTATAAACAATAGAAATAAGAGACCTTGGGAATGAGCAAAAGGAATTTCCACCCAGTAATACATTCTTTCAAAATTGTAAAAAGATCCAGAAAGAGAAATCATAGATCATTTTGCCACAGTTGGTTGGTCAGTGTCCAAGATGTCCTTCCAAAAACCAGCTTTGTGCGAAGGTGGAGCAAAATGAGACATATTGCTATTGACATAGTCATGATATTTATCTTATTCGTTATGATTATTTTTCATAGGGGTCTGATACATTTCATGGATTTTTAAAGCAACATTTAAAAAGACTTACACAGGCTTACAAGTAAAGACTTACACAGTTGGATCCGGACTTCAGGCCCAAACAGACAGGCCAAAATAAAGTTGCTTCGGGTCACTTTGGAGGTATGCTGTTTAAATGACACACACATCTGAAGAGGCCAAAAGTTACACCACAGCCGCGCTCCAGTCCTTAGGACTGGAGCGTGGCTTTGGCATAGCTTCCAGCCTCTTAGGACACATGCCATCATTTAAATAGCATACTTCCAAAGGGGCTGAACAGACCGTCCCAAAGGGGTGGTCTGGAACCGCCCATTCTCCTTCTGGAGAGAGCCTGCAGCAACCAAACCATGTGGGCTCCCTCCACTCTGAAAAGAATCTGCTAAAAGTGGCTTCTTTTCGGTGTGCGGAGAGGACGTCAGCAGTGTGCCATTGGCACACTGTGATGTGCTCACGACGAAATTGTGGCACCTGGACATGTGAATGCGGTGCTGTGCTTACATCGTTCAAGCGTGTCACGTATGGATGGTGCCACATAAAGATGGTGCTGTCCATACGTATTAGGGTTGCAGAGGGTGCAGTTGCCACACGATCTGAAACCCTAATTTTGGCGCCGACACAGTGCCACATAAAGATGGCACTGTCCATACATATTAGGGTTGCAGAGGGTGCGGTTGCCACACGCTCTGAAACCCTAATTTTGGTGCCAACACAGTGCTTGTGGCCCGTCTATACCTGGCCAAAGTGACCCGAAGCAGCTTTATTTTCACCTGTCTGTTTGGGACCTTAGTTATACTTAGAAAAGATCCTTTTAATTGACTGGAGTTTACCCATATATATTTGACTATATTTGACTATAAGTCGATCCAATGTATAAGTCGAGGTCCAAAATTATGGATTTTGCTTTGATTTGTGGATAAATCGAGATTAAAATTTAGGGGCATGTAACAAACGATGCAAAGGAAAACAGTGCCAGAAAACAGGCATAACTGTTTGTGCTTGTATTAAAGTCTTTGTGGATGGAAGAATATAAAGAGGGTATGAGTGTTTCCAGAACAGATGACACTCTTGCCTTTCACCAGGGGATGGTTCCTTTTTAAATAAGAATTAATGTACAGTATAGTGTTTACATTGACCCATGGATAAGTCAACTCAAGTTTTTGGAGTCAATTTTTTGACTAAAATTTCTAGACTTATACATGAATTTAGTCCCATTCATTTAAATGGGTCTACTTTAAACATATGAGAGTCACTGTGGTATAGTGGTTAGAGTATAGGACTAGGGCTCCAGGAACCAGGGTTGAAATCCCTGTTCAGACATGGAAAACCAGTTGGTGACCTTAGTCGAGTCATATTCTCTCTGCCTGAGGAAGGCAATGGCAAACCTCCTCTGAATAAATCTTGCCAAGAAATCCCAGTGATGGAAGCAACATAGGTAAAAATCAAAGGCACATAACAACTTTATTACTAAGTCTGGATCACGTCCTTTGAAAAGAAGAAGTAAATATTTGTCAGACTTGTCATCCCCAGTCCCTAGATATTTGTGCACAACAGGGTCCATCATCACTGACCAGTATTCTTGCTAGCTAAAGCCTGGTACACATGGGCAGCAAAACGCTCTACATGGCTCCTTATTTGCGCTCTGTTTCTGCTGACAGGCATCTGTATGTGGCACCACAGCTGCGCAGCTGTGGCGCCCACTATTTGGATGGGCGTGCACACCTGTGACATCACAAGGGCTGGGCGCATCTAGACGCCCAGCCCTATCGAGCCTTAATATCACTGCAATGTATCAGGCCTAAGTCTGATGGGATCTGAACTTCTGTAACACTTCCCATCCATAGCAAATAAAAAGTCTACAGTTTTAAACCCTTCTTGCGGGAGTAAAACCTGTTTAACACAAAGGGGTTTGCTTCTGAGTAAACATAGTGTAGCACTGTACATTTGTCATCCTAATTTACTAGTCAATGTGCCTATAGACATACATACAGCATTCACAGTAAGATCTCTGAGCTTGGACAAAGAAAGAAAACCTGTATCGTTTTGCTCACAGATTTTTCTTCCTAAACTTTATGCATAAGGAAAGGAGGACGTTGAGACTTAAGCAAGGAAATTAGGGAAGCAAAGACCATCAAGGAAATTGATTTATTTTTTTTAAGAAAAAAAACCCCAACAACCCATTGCTGTAATTCGAATAAGATGAAATATGATGAAGAGAATGTTTAAGCATGAATGAATTTCCTTCGCCGTCCTTTCCAAAAATAACCCCAGCCCATGTATCTTTTTGTTCCATCTCGTTAAGAGGCTGATGTCAGGGTGCCTGCTTATGTCAGCAGCTCAATGGCTTCAATCTGAGCACTGTGTATTTTGCTCCACATGACAACATTGGCTGTTATCAGTGATAAACAGAATGGAAGGCTTGCAGTTAGAGCTGGCGTGATGGGGCAGAGACGGTGGGAGGGAGAGGATTTTGAGAGGCAGACAGCCACTTATCAGATTGAGAAAAGGCACACAGCTGGGTTTTAGAGAATAAAACTTGGGCCAAATAGAGGCATTACTTTCAAGCCAATTGGCCATATGTCTTAGGCCCCGGGTAAATGAAATCTCTGGCCACACTTGGGTGCTCCTTAGCATGCATTTAATAAGAATTTTTATTTATTTATTTATTTATTTATTTCATTTATATCCTGCCTTTCTCCCCAGAGAGACGCAAGGTGGCTCACAGATAAAACCTTTAAAATTGTTATAGAATTCAAACAATTAAAAAGTCTATATACATAAAATCACAAAAAATACACACAATCTAAACTATAATATAAAATCACATAAAATATACACAAGTTTAAAACAGATTAAAAACCTACCTGCTTCATAAAACCACTCTGCTATGCATTTATGTACAGAAAGCCTACCAGCATAAAAATGTTTTTACTTGGCGGCAAAAGGCCAACAGGATTCCTTTGAATCAACTTTCTTCTTGCATCTGGATGAGCTTGCTTTCTTCACTGCATTAGGATGAGGTTCCTCCTTTTTTCACTGCATGTTTGCATGTATATAGTATAATAGTTTAGTATATGTGGTGTAAACTACTGTATATACTCATGTATAAATCCAGAAATTTTAGTGGAAAAAATCTACCCCAAAAATCTGAGTCGACTTACCCATGAGTCAGTGTAAATACTGTACCTTAACTCTCACAAATAGAGAAAACATCCCCTGGTGAAAGGAAAGAATGTAATCTGTCCTGGAAGCATTGACTTTCCTCTATTCTCTCATCCATCCATCCTTCAGTGTGAACACAAACAGTTATGCCTCCTGCAATTTTGTACGTTCTTTGGCATTGTGAAGTTGAGGGCTTTCACGGCCGGCATCCATAGGTTTTTTTCCCCTTTGGCATTGTTTTCCCTTGCTTCATCCTTTAGATCCTTTGTTACATGCCCTTAGCTTTTATCCTCAACGTATCCATGGGTCATGTCAAAATCCATAATTTTGGACCCAAAACCTGCCCTCGACTTATACAGGAAGTCAACTTATAGTCACGTATATACAGTATAACTAGCACGAGGCAGGTTATTTCAGGAATACTAGCAAAAAATTAGGAATATAACAACTGCGCTACTTGAAGATACAGCACCATCATTCTTCAAAGAGTGGCCAGCTAGGTTCTCCCCCCCCCCCCATTTTCTTTGTGGCTGGTCCCAAGCTCTGCAATCCACTTCAGAAGGCAACCTAGCTGGCTTCCTCCTTGAGGTCTTCTACCAGACCTTTCTGTTCAGGTTTGCTTTAGCAATTCAGCTTACTTACTGAAGGTGTGTTTATAAACTGCATTTTATAGGAAAGACGGGATGTCAATCAATCCGTCAATTAAATAAACAAATAAATGCAAGCTGGGCATAAGTGACAGTGTCAACGTATCCCCCTTTCAATCCTAGAACCTGATATTTAGACATATATTGGCTCTAAACATGAAGGCTCCATTTAGCTATTATGGCTGATAGCTTTTAAAAAATATATATTTGTTACATTTAAAACAAAATACAAACACACACACGCTCACTAAATAGAGAAAAATACACACACACAAAAAAAAAAATCCCACGTATCACCAATATATATAAACACAATAATATATAAAACAATGAATAAACCAGCTACCTATACTAATCTAAAAACAATTCCCCCCTTCTCCACATGGCTGACAGCTGTTCATAGGTCGATGTTCCATAAAAACATACCTTTGGTGTGCTTACATTCACACATCTCTACTGTTTTAACTAATATACATGCTTTGAAACTAGGATTGTATCCATTCAAGTCATGTTTTCCCCCCCCCCCCTAATTTTGGGGGGGGGGGGGGGGGGGGTTGATATCATACATTCCTGGAGAAATAGCTCATTAGTCAAGTAATTTGTCTCCTCGTACATATAACAACTGCAATGTTTCACAAATTCCTGACAGTCATTATATTCTTCTTCAGATGAATAATGTTCAGTGACCAAAGACAGAACAGATTCATAACAGAAGGTTCTACCTCAACCCAAAGAAGTCCAGTCTACTGTGTATACAAATCCTGTGTGCATTAACAAATGCTGTGCAAGTAGATTTTGTACACTGACAAGTAGGAACTGTATAGCTGGTTAGATGTATTGGGGGCTTGAGCCTAGAGTTAGCAGCATGGTGGAACTTCACTTCCAAACAATCTTGGTGGCTGCTTGGAAGCTTCTTTCTCTTTACACCAGATGGGGGGAATAGAAGAAATGATATGCATATTTATAATAATTTGCAAATTAGATGCCTGATATGAGAGACTGGAATATGGCAACCCTACTCCCCACTTTGCTCTGCACACTTCCATGGTTAAAGGCATAGCAGCTCTGTCTTACTATTGTAGAAAGCAAGGATGCCTGGTTCAGACTAGGAACCTAGTAGGCTTTGACACTTAGACACCTGACTGCTGTCTCGATCTGGGTCAGATGATATCTACTTTGTTGCCATTGTCAAAAGGTGGGGAGGGTCCTTTCTTTTCAGTAGATCATTTTTTTGGCAATCTAAACTGCAACCAAGCATTAGGAACACTGGGGGGATGGTTAAAGCTATACGTCCATATTCTAATCTGGCTTAAGCCTCTCACCCTGTTTAGTGAGAGGAGGGAGGGGGATAGTTGCTACCTAGTTACATCTTAAAAATAACACTCACTGTGACCATAAGTCACCCTATGTGAAGTATCTAGGTGGGGTAACTTCCAAGTGCAAGACTGCCCTAAATAAAATCAGGCTTCTAGTCAGCACTTGGTTTAATAAGAGTTGATCCTCCATGACAAAGCCAAGCTCTGCAACATTTAGGAAGGCCCTGGAGTTCCTTAATAACTTGGCTGATCTTCTAGAGAAATTGCAGCCTCGGTTCCTAAAGCGGAGTGTAGAGAGTATTCTGTATTCCCAGTGGCTTTCTCAACCAAGCTCTTGTAATTTATTAAAGCAGCTGTTAATCCTTTATGTGGATTTTTTTTCCTTTTTAAATACCTCTCTTTAATTTAGAGTGGACAAAAGTGTTTGCCCTTCTTATGGAGTGCTGCAGAGCCTAATTAACAAATATTAGGGAAGACATTTGAACTTTTCCTTGAAGAAGATAAACACAGATGAAGCAGGACGATCATTCTCTGTGAATTTAAAGGATTATTATTCCTCATTAACCACAACAAGTATAGCTTTGAGGCACCTAAAAAGAAACTAGGAACAGCATTGTTTATCTCTCACTGCCTGGGTATATTGCTGTGTTGTTGTTGTTGCTGCTGCTGCTGCTGTTAAACCACACATATCACAAATTTAATCATGCTTCCAAAACAGGTTACCATCATGACTGTTGAGACTAGAGTGAAAAAGCTTAATATTTATAAGATGAATGTGACAACCTTTTTATATGAAGAATAAGAAACATGAAGTCTTCCTAATGCTGGACACCAATAACCACCAGCCTGGGGCAGCACAGGAATACTGGAGATTGCAGTTCAACATCTGGAGGGCCAAATTATTCTTCACGGTTAGGTCCCTGATCCTTGCATGCCCAGTTCTGTGTTCCCAGACATGATGTCCTTTTAAGCAGTGGCAGCCAGTGAACATGGTAGAAGTTGGAACCTAAGAAATATTATATGTACAACCATTTGCTCTGCAATTTAAGCTCGTCCCCTTCTCTATTTCAAATGCAGTATCTAGAATTCTCCTATTCTAAAAAAACAGTGTCACAAAAAACATGAGTACTTGTTTGATGGACTTTTCCTTATTCTTATTTTTACTTATGTTTTTAGTCCCTGCGGTTGGTAATATTTTTCGTAGTGGCACGTACCCTTTGGAATCTCTGCAGAATGTTTTGGAAAGCCTAAGGGATTGTTTGTATGCATTTATGCACAGAAGAGAAGTCCTTGGGCTGTGATACTGCAATGTGTTGTGTTCGGTTGTGCCTGTCAAGAACTTCCTCCTGGCAAAGGGAGCCTCCTCCAAAGCAAAACAGTCAGTTCCCGCACAAGCACGAAATGATCAGCCTTGCAGCAGTTCCTTCATGTCGTTATGCTTAGTTACAGAATTTGTGATTCGGATTCAGCTGTGACTGTACTGGGAAGGGGAGAAGGATTTTTATCTCCAGCACACTTAATCATATTTCCCCTTTCCCCTCCTTCTTCCCAGTTACATGCCCTGGGAAATTTTGGGTGGTGACTAATATGTGTAAGACAAATAAATAATAAATAATACAGGTTGCTTCATGCATCTGGCTGCTGTAGCCAAAGAAGGCACAGAAATAAGCAGCTGTTATAACACATCTTATAGTGAGGGGGGAAAGTTGATGAAGAGCTTTAGACCTGGGAGTACCTAGATCCTGTGTCCTTGATAAATCATGGTGGATGCATAATAGATTTTATTTTTCCATAATTTATTCTTCCATTGTAACTCTTTCACCTAACTTTGGTTATAGTGAGGCTTACAAATCAATTCTGGCCCTCAAGGTCAGCCAACAACTATTAGAATTGTATTTATCAGATAAGATGGCAAACTAAGATGTAAAATTATGTGAAATTGTGTGTGCGCTCTCCCTTAATCTTCAAGTGCAACAACAACAACAACAATAACAATATAGTTTATTTATACCTCCCGCCTCTCCCACAGATCAAGGCAGGATTACAAATTTAAAAGACACTTAGTACAATTTATAATCAATACAACAATAAAATACTAACACTGAATTTACCAAGAATTCCTATTAGTTCTCTAAAAATTACAATTCGTCCATTAGCCAACAATCAGAGTCAAGGAAGAGCAGTCGTCATAACCTTTTATATGGAATTCAGTGGATAAGCCCGCCAGAAGAGATCCATTTTTAGTACCTTCTTAAAGGCCTCTAAGGTAGTAATGAGATGGATCTCTTCCGGTAGGTCATTCCATAATCTTGGGGCCACGGCAGTGAATGCCTTAAGTGAAGTTGTCATTAACCTGGTGTTATAATAGTCTAGTAAGAACTTCTCAGATGTTCTAAGAGTGCGGGGCGGATTATGTAGGGAGAAGCGCTCCCGCAAGTAACTCAGAAAGAGCAGATTGAAAGCATCTGAGTTAAACTGACCATAGATTGTCCTTAAATTTGAACAGGGAACTCTGAAGGTATCTATGCTATATCTTCAGCCGGTGGAATCCTGGATTTTTTAGTTGTATAAAGTCTTTAGCCACTTCTGTCAAACTAGGTTGATGTGTA
Organism: Sceloporus undulatus; assembly: GCF_019175285.1. NCBI lineage: Eukaryota > Metazoa > Chordata > Lepidosauria > Squamata > Phrynosomatidae > Sceloporus > Sceloporus undulatus. The sequence continues at coordinate 212,524,049 of NC_056523.1, forward strand.
ACAAAGCTACAAATCCCAGGATTCTGTAGGATGGCTCCATGGCCATTAAAGTGGTGTCTGGCTGCATTATTTCTACAGTGCAGATGGACTCATAATTAAGCTGTGGTTTCTTGAAGAAAAGCAGGATCATAAACCACAGTTTAACCTTGTTTGATCCTAACTTATTTCTGTAAGCCATTTTAAAGAACTAACTGTACTTTATCCTTTTCATGGTTGTTAATTAATAGAGTAGATTGTTTTTTGTGGGGTTTTTTCAGTGGCCTCCCTAGCCATTCTGACCTGATAATTGTTGGCGTGGTCCAGAATTTCTGTGTTTTCAAATAGCATTTTATGCCCAGGTTGGTTTATAACATATTCTGCTACTGCTGATTTTTCTGGCTGACCCTTGATTTGTGTTTGAACACTGCGTTTGGTGATCCCTATGTAGATTTGTCCACAGCTGCATGGTAAGCAGTAAACCCCTGCGGCTGTGAGACGATCACTCCTGTCCTTTGCTGAGCACAGCAGTTGCTGGATTTTCTTGGTCGGTTTGTAGACCATTTGGAGGTTGTGTTTCCTCAACCCAGCTTCCCTATTCTGTCTGTGGCTCCTTTGATGTATGGTAAAAATACCTTCCCTTTGGGTAGTTGTTTGTCTTCACCCCTATGGGTTTTTCTGGGTCTGGCATCCTTTCTGATGTCTGAGCTAGAGTAACCATTAGCCTGTAGAGCCCAGTTGAGGTGCTTCAGTTCATCTTCCAGGAAGTGGGATTCACAGATCCTTTTGCCTGGTCTATCAGTGTTTTCATTGTGCTTCTTTTTTGTCCTGGGTGATGGTTGAAGTTCTTGAGCAGTTATCTGTCCATGTGTGTAGGTTTTCTGTATACTGTATAACCCAACTGTTCATTTCGCGGATGACCAGGACATCCAAGAATGGTAATTTTCCTTCCTTTTCTTTTTCTATCGTGAAATAGATGTGGATTAATCAGTCTGATTCCAGTCCATGTCACTTTGATATGTGTTCACAGAGAAATCTGCCTCTTACTGGGATATTGATATTATTGCAGATGGGGCTCTCACTGCAAACAGCAGCCCCATGCCCTCCTATTTCCCCTTCTATAACATGGATTGGTACAGGAGATGTGATGTCTTTTCCATATCCTGATCCACCTCTGTTTGGGGGAGTTCAAAAACCTTCATTGAAACTGGCATAAGATGATGCTTCATTTTAAACCAATAGATGTTAATGCTACTGAGGAGAGAGGGAGAATGAGATGTGTTCACTTACATTGTTACATGTAGTTCTAAGCTCTCTGTCTCTCGCTTTCACTCAGAGTCTTGTGTTGGAACTTTAAATTCAAGATAATGTGTCCATGTAACAGACACAATCTTATGGGAGCTTTTGGAGTGTTAAAAGGAAAATGGAATAAATTGTCTGGAAGGATATGTATTGGAGGACATGAAGAATACACTGCATTTAAATCACTTGGTTAAAGCCTGGAGCGTTGCTTGAAAGAAGAGATTTTTCATTAAAGATTTTAGAAGAGTTCTATATGTAAGTGCTATGTGCAGAGCAAGAGTAAGAGACAGAGTGTAAATTCTCTTTTCCCATCCAGCCTCAACTAATACAGACTTACATTACTATTGTCCTCTTAAAATTATTTTGAGCTAAAATGTCATTTGTCTGATATTTCCTCAGGCTTATCAGCATACCTGCCTACAACATTATTCAGAACATGCCATGTCCTTCTTTCCTGGTAGTTAGTTCTCAGAAGAATATTTGGTAACACAGATACTTGCATCCCCTCTCCCTCTCTCTCGCACACAAATTACATTGTACAACTGACTGATATGCAGTGGCTAAAGGAACAGAGTAATATGCCAAACAATGTAACTTTGTAATGTGTGAATAGGGAAGACTAAGACCACAATATGGCTGTCCTATAATAAACAATAAAATATATTCGAAGTAGTATTTTATTTAAAATAATGACAGTTCATTTGATAATTTGATAAAATCATGATAATTCCTTGATAATGATAATTCTGATAAAATAACAATGATTCTTTGGTTCAGCAGAATTTTCAGGGTGAACAGCATATATCACAACAGTGTCGTGGTTATTACAATCCCAGCTTGCTTAGGGAAAAATGGAAATGTGACCTTTCCCAAAAGGGGGCTCAAGAGAAACAAATTAAAGTGTGTGTGTGTGTGTGTGTGTAATTTTGATCCTGCTTTAGCTATGTGAAACTACTGATACAGTAAAACTGTCCTAAATGTTTCATCTGGGGCTGGACAAATGATGCATTAACAGATGTGCATCCAGATTCTCATTGCCTCTGCATCGCCTTTTCAGACTGTTTGCAGACCGTCCTTACAAGATTGGAACACATATAATGATTTTCCACTCACATCATTTCAAAATGTATCCAGTATTATTCCCTGTCCCCTGAAAATAAAACTCAAATAGACCAAATCTTTAGCACGTCACTAACAATAGACTGAATCCAAACATGGTCATTGGGGAAATGCAGGATCTCACGATTGGAGGTTGAAAGAATTTCTCTTCCCCTCCATTCCTTGACTAGGGATTCCTTTTATATTTCCTCTGTGCCCACTGTACATACTTAGAATAGCTCACTTCAGTTCAGAAGTCCTTCCAGAGGCTCCAGAGTGACCCATTTTCACTTGTTTTGATGATTCACTCAATCTGATTTCATTAATGAAATATAATTCTAGCATTTTTCTCCAAACGCCCTTCAAATTCATCACCTCACAGTCAGCACAGCATGGCAAAGAAAGCAATTGGAATGTGGTTTGTATCCCCCAAGGAAAAAAATAACTTCACCAGGACTGCAGTGATGCATTGATTCTTGGCAACAGCTGCTAGGAAGCTATTAGGAGCTGGAGTTAATCATTCTTGATTGTTATTGTCAGTTAGTTCCCATATTCAAAATGCAGAACAGTATCAATATGACTTAGAATGGTTTTATTTCTAGCCAAATCCACTGAAACTGGAATAATTGCTGCTGGGGGTTTCCCTAAAATGAGACGTAAAATTCTAGGCTAAGGGCCCGAACAGACAGGCCAAAATAAAGCTTCTTTGGGTCACGTTGGAAGTATGCTATTTAAATGACACACACACCTTAAGAGTCCAGAAGCTGTGCCAAAGCTGCACTCCAGTCCTTAGGACTGGAGCATGGCTTTGGCGCAGCATATGGCCTCTTAGGATGCATGCATCATTTAAACAGCCTACCTCCAAAGCGACCCGAAGCAGCTTTATTTTGGCCTGTCTGTTTGGGCCCTAAGTCTCAGTTGCTTTGGGCTGATCTGTGTGTTCTGCAAAGGTATATGATGGAGTCTTTCTGGGAGTGTACCACTTCACAGATGTCTGAATTTTCCCAGCAATTAAGTCTGTTGTGGATTTCCTTGAATGCCTTCTTTAATGAGATGAGAAGAAAAGACTGCTGAATGTTCACAGACTCACTATAAACAACAGAAAATGAGTACATGTATAGAATGATAATGCTTGATACACCATAGAGCAGGTGTCTTGTACAATGACAACTCCCATGGATGTAGTGGCATCATTAGGGTTGGTGTCACCTGGTGTGGTAACTCATGGTGTCACCCTCCCCATTGGCCTCCTTCCATACCACACCACACAGAATCATTAGTAATGTTTTTTGTACTAATGTTACTCATAAATCATAATTCCCATATATCACTGAATGTAATGGTAATCGTTGTGACATAAACAACTAGCACAATTAAAATTATACCTTTCAATTACAGTGCCATATGCACAGCCTAAATGCAGTTATATGTAATAGTTTTGTGTGGTTCAAGTGAAAATTTGGTAAAATGTGGCATTTTTAAAGAAAAATGTAACATAATTGTATTAAAAATTAAATTAAAAAAAATTAAACCTGGGGCCTCTTTTTTCTCCTCCCACTGAGCCTTACCCCAGTCACACCATCTTTTCAGCATTTTAAAAGGATGCAGGTGAATGCCACAGCCCATTTCGAAGGCAGATGTTTGGGGAGTAGTGGTGTCACCCACACCCCCTGAATCCCCCTTATGACTCCCCTGCCTGCATGAATGCGCTAAAAGTGTCTTAACTAAGGTTTTTTTCCCACTTGAAATTATTTCCTCTGATTTGGGCAACTACTATCATATATTCCAGACAGGATTAGAAAAGTCTTCCTTGTTGGCATCTGTCTTATATGAGGCACCATGAGCCTTGGTTTGGAAAATCCCACAGTAGACCCTGACCACTGTACTGTCCTGTAGGGAATGAGCAACAGCTAGCCAGTGGATAACATGCGGGCCTGTTTTTGTGATCATGCCTCCAAATCCAGTGCTACGCCACGAAAAACCACATCTTACATTTATAAAAAAACATATGGTAAGACCAAAATTGTGGAATAACCTGCTGGAAAAGATCCATCTTATCACCACCTTAGATGCTTTTAAGAAGGCTGGCAAAATTGATCGCTTCCAGTGGGCCTTCCTAGACTGACACCTGAAGAAAAAATTTAGCCCTGCTGCCTTTAATTGGCCTTCTCCATTTTGCCCATTTTAGGTTAAGTCATTGATGTTATTATTTATTGTTGAATTTTAATTTTATGCTGGGGGATAAGGAATAATGCATTTTATTATTATTTTTTAATTTTATTGTGCTTTGTAATTTTATCTATGCTGTAATCCCACCTCAATCTGCAGCGGGAGGCGGGAAATACAAATAAACCATATTATTATTATTATTATTATTATTATTATTATTATTATTATTATTTCAAGTTGAATAGTGCTTGCAGAGAGGCAAGGGGCTGTCCTGTTCTCTTGAAAGTTCTTAGCTTGCTTCCTGTTGTTTAAGATCTTGGAGACTGATGTCAGGGACTCAACTTGAACAGTGTGCTTTTGTTGAATTACAATTGATTTTATGAACTACTTAAGTGTTTTTAGAGCCCAGCGGCTCTTGCCAGTGTTGCTCACCAATTTTACCTTAAGAAGAAAGATATTCTGCTTCCTGAAGTCTCATAAATTTGTCACAGCGTGACTTGTTTTGTAGCACTTATTTCATCAGTTGAATGAGATGCAAGCTTACAGTGCAGTTGATTGTAATCGTGTTTGATATCTTGCTCTTCACTATACGTTCTCAGATCTATTTCCAGTTCTAAAATGTATTATTATTATTATTATACTTATTTATATCCCGCTCTTTTCCCAAAACTGGGACCCAGAGCAGCTCACAACATTAAAAGAACAATACCGTTAAAAACATAGAAAAGGGATAAATTAAAACAGAATTAAGTTGTTACAATATTAAGATAGATTACTTATTAAAAGAATAAAAATACAGTTAAAAGGACTAAATTTTAAAACACTTTAACAAATGATACAACGCTCTATGCTGGTCCTTTAAGAACATTCTGTTTTTAAAAGCCTGCCTGCATAAGAAGATTTTTACTTGGCAGCGGAAGGCCAATAAGGAGGGGGCCATTCTGATTTCCCTGGGAAGAGAGTTCCAGAGTCTAGGGGCAGCCACAGAAAAGGCCCTCTCTTATGTCCCCACCAACGATGGACCTTATCGCACACACATTCTGGGGACAGAAAGAGGATGTTTGTGTGTGTGCATGTGCTGCAGAAAACGGAGATTACTTTCCGTCAGCAAAAAATCATGCCCGTCAGGACTGGACGCGAATGGGGGCGCGCCAGGGGACGGAACAGGGCCTCTTGGAAGACGTATTCATGTGCGATAAACTCCATTTTCTGCAGCACGCACATGCACACAAGCGTCTCCTCCTGTCCCCAGAACGTTTAAAATTGTGTGTGTGATAAGGTCCCACGCTTGTGATGTTGGTGGGACAGAGAGAAGGTCTCTCTAAAGGATCTCAGGGCCCACTCTGGCTCATAGAGGGAGATGCTGTCTGCCAAATAGCTTGGACCTGAGCCATAAAGGGCTGGATCCAAACTTAATTAGATTTAGAGTGGACCAGATAATATCAGTGGAATTTAAATTTTAGTGGGTCTGCTCTAGAAATCATGATTTTAATGGAATAATTCTGAACCTGTGAAGTCGAAGGCTTTCATGGCCGGCATCCAGAGATTTTTGTGGGTTTTTCAGGCTATGTGGCCATGTTCTAAAAAAGTTTCTTCCTGACGTTTTGCCAGCATCTGTGGCTGGCATCTTCAGAGAATGCTTGCTTAGAATGGACTTGGGTATATATATTGTGTGACCTGGAAAGGCAGGAGTGATTTGCATGATTCTAAACCTTTTATAGTGTTATATTCCACTTTGTATTTAAATTATTACTTACTGCAGTAAGTAACCTTTGCTTGTCTTTTTTAACTTCTTGTAACCATCAGCTGTAGAAATAGAATGACATTAAGCTGGTCTTTTCCATTGTTTCTTCATAAATGTATTCTCATTGAAAATGAACTTGCTTTTTAAAAAAACAAAACAAAACAAAACAAAACTGAATTTGCTGTTTAGTACACCCCGCCACTTCTGCATACACAATGAGATCAGTAGCCCCCAGGCTCCCTTTAACACCACATTTTGTATCAAGCAAAATATTGAATCAACTTTATTGGGCTCCTTAGGTTGGTCTGGCAAATCACAGTAAAAGTTTATGGTGTTGGAAATAATGTAGAAGTGAAGGCATGGACACAACTAAAGAATTCTGTCCAGTCTGGTTGACTGTGTTGTGCTTAGGTTTCTGGAGGGCATTCAAACATAGAATTTAATTATCCCTGCAGTGAAACAAAGCTGAATTCATTTTTTTCAATTTCAAATATATCCTTACATTTGACTACAAAGTTGTCATCCAAAAGGTAAATCCATCCATATATACAAAGATGATAAGCAAGGCCAACTTCAAAATCTTCCAAGTAATGTCCAGTCTTGGTTTAAAGACAGATGGTTTGGTCCTCTGTAGTTTAAAAACCTCTCTTTGTTTCCAGTCACATGAAACACAGAAAAAAAATCTGTGCAAGTTAATTAGTGACAGAAAATGGAATCTTTCAGGGTGGTTATACAAGCTCAGATGTTACTTTGTGATACGCTGAGGTTTGGTTCCAAGATCCCCCATGTCTGGATAACAAAATCTGTGGATGCTCAAGTCCCATTAAAAATAATGACATAGCAAAATGGTGTCCCTTATAAAAATTGGAAAATCAAGGTTTGATATTTGAAATTTCTACTTTTTGGAACATTTTCAAACCATGGATGCTTGAATCTATGTATAAAAAACCTGTGTATAAGAAGGGCCGACTGTATTATTATTATTATTATTAACCTTTATTTATAAAGCGCTGTAAATTTACACAGCGCTGTACATACAATCTTTTTAATTGGATGGTTCCCTGTACATCCTCTTATAGACAAGTTACAACATATGTACAGTTCTTTTGATTTCATTGGCTACTGATCAGTTTCTTTTTATAAAAAAAAAATTATTATCACACAACTTTTAATAATATAAAATAACATAAATGGGAAAATACACCTAAACACTACAAGCGAATAATATCTGGATAGGATGTTAAATTTGGGAACATGTGCAAGTGCAAAGGTCTAAAAATTATCCACTGGTGGTATGGCTTTTATTACTCCTTCTCTCTTCCCCACTGTATTCCCATCATAGATCTTGTATTAGGTCTTCTTTGGCCTAGAATGTATTTAGTAAATTTATCTTGGGATATTTGCCTCCAAACAGACCAGCTTGGTGAGGGGTACTATCCCATCATTAAATGGCAAGTGGGTAACATACTGATTAACCTACATTGTATTGTGTTTTGAAAAAGCCCAAACATATATCCTATGGCAGTGTTGTTAATATTTTAAAGAAAAGTTTGCACTATACATTGTAATATATTATACTAAAACTAGATGTCCAAATTTTTAACATGGAGCTGAACCTTGCATGCAGCGTGTTAGACATGCTGTTTTGGCCTGTTTTGGTTTCCTTTAATTATATTTGCATTCATTTTTATGTTGTTTCCATTTGAATGCTTTTCCCCCCAGAAGAAGGTTATGGCCCCAAACACATCTGGATTTGCTGTAAACCTTGCTACACATTCTGTAATTTGTTCTCTACTGTTCTCATTTGATACTCTTGTTACTTTGACTGTTTCTCAGTTTAGAAGAATCAGCAAAGATATACTGTCTGGTACTGTAGATTGGATTCATCGCAGTGCTTAGAAATGTTATTTTTGAACTACAAATCCCAGACTCCCCCAGCCAGGGAATCTGGGAGTTATAGTCCAAAAAAGTGCATTTTTACAATTAAAGTTCTGATTAGTTGCATAGTTTGGAAGCTGTTTACTGCTGATAGCATGAGCTTTCCATATGGGCTAAGGTTTCACGTTTGAAACTGGTTATATTTCATAGTATGCTGGCTTAGATTCAGCCATTAGCTAAGCCACTTGAGCCATGGCATCAATTGATTTCCACAGAAGCTTCTCAGATGTACTGTCGGACAGAACTAACTCCGTATTGAACCACTGGCTTCAGTCTGATCCATGTAAAAGTTTTAGGAAGGAAGTTCTGACAAGTTTATTTGATTTGCTTATCCCTGGCATAAGAGCTACTTGCTATCTTGGAGGGAGGAAATCCTTGAATAGATATTCAAGTTATTGTACTTGGGTGTAGAAATTCACCTACAAGCAAATTTCATAACCAGTAAGTTTAGCTTCTCTTTTGGTGGCTGGGAAAAAAAGAACTCTGGAATTTGTAAATGGAAATTTCTAGGGCACCCTGGAATGATTTATTTGCTAGCTTTGAGAAGGCTGAATTACCCTAATCCATCAACGTTTAAAGCCTGTACTCCGGATGTCATTGAAAATATTTAGGAGATTCATGGTTAGGTTGGATGCCTAACCTTGCAATGGTGCACATTTGCTTCAGGTTCTCATGTGAGACAACAAGGAAATGACATTAGTTCTCATTAACTCTATTGGTATGCACAGATTTATATCTGCATATCTACATATATCCTGCAACATATTTTACTACAGCAATTGTTCTTATATTAAAGAATTCATATCTATGCATTTGAAAATCAGGATCCAATGCTTTTCTCCAAATAGAACATAAGCCCAAAGGCTTTTAAAATATATTTCCATCACTGTAAGGCCTATAGGGCTCAGATTTTAGGGCCTGAACAGTCAGGCCAAAATAAAGCTGCTTCGGGTCACTTTGGAGGTACAGTATGCTGTTTAAATGGCACACACATCTTAAGAGGCCAGAAGCTGCGCCAGAAGCTTCGGTGTGGCTTCCGTCCTCTTAGGATGCATGCCGCATTTAAACAACATAATAATAATCACATCCAAAGTGACCCAAAAGCAGCTTTAGTTTTTTCGCTGTTTTTTCGGGCTATGTGTCCATGTTCTAGAAGAGCTTTATTTTGGCCTGTCTGTTCAGGTGCTTTATCACTTTTTAACTTACTAGCTGTTCATGATCTAAGCAGAGATATCACCTCTCTCTCTCTCTCTCTCTCTCTAATGTCACGGTATGCCCCCTTTCCCACTTGGAACATGACCCCATTATTACTCACCTATGCTTTTAAGAGCTTCTTGGCACAGGCTTAGGGACTCAACAGACTGCCCCTTTCCTCGCCAGATCAGGGATGCAGCAAGTGTACTGCAGCCCCAATCTTGCCATTCCGTGACACAAAAAGAAGCTGAAAAAAGTGGCTTCTTTTTACAGCATAGAAAGCAGCTATGGTTGCAGCTTATTTGGCACAGAGCATGTAAACACTATAAATGTCTGGTTAGGAGGACAGCGTGGGGACGGAGTTGGGGTGGCCATGCCTGTGTGTCAAACCCCTTAGTGTACATCTATACTGTAGAAATAATGCAGTTCAATGGCACTTTAACTGGCATGGCTCCATTCTACAGAATCCTGAGATTTGTAGTTTTGTGAGGCAGCAGTACTCTTTGTCAGAAAAGACTAAAGAACTTACAAAACTACAAATCCCAGAGTTCCACAGGATGGAAACAATGCACTTAGTGATGTCAAACTGCATTATTTCAACCATGTAGATGTACTCCCAGTTTGCCAGTTGTGTTAAGCCCATCAGAAATATATTTTATGTCCATAATGTCCACAACCAGCCTGCTCATGTACACTAGGGTTTAAAACTGAGTTGTGAATTCTAGTTTATTTGCTATGAGTTAACTACAGTTCTGATTTTGCTTGTCACAGGAAGCTATACTTAACTGAAACTTTCTCAGTTTCCTTTTCTACTCATACAAATCAAAGAGCAAATTGGGAGCAATTAGACTACAGTAACCAAGCCTCTGCTCATGGGCACTGTGGTTTCTTGAGCCAGGATTGATGGCTTCATATTGTGCACAAACTGGGCTACAGACATTCATCAGTGGAAGCATTCCCCATCACGTCATATCCATTGCAGGAAATGTCTTCTGGATTGCTTTCAAAGACACAGAAGTACAGCCAAATTGTTAATTTTTAAAGGCAGCAGTCCTACTGATATGTTTGGCTATTTTTTAAAAATGACTGCTTTAAACTAATTTATGCTGCTCTACTGTGAATAGTTCAAGAGTTTCAGCACTCTTTTGGAGGCCAATTATGAGCTAGAGAGTTTGTGTAATATCTACATCACTGATTCTAGGTTCTCATTTATGTGAATGTAACACATTCACCATTCTTGGCTATGCTCTCCAACTGTCCTGATGTGACAGGGACATTCCCAATTAATCTTCTGCCATCCCACTTTTTGAGCTGCTTTTAAAATGCCCCAGTTTCTCTCTCTTCTTACCCCTTTCCCCATTTGTCCTCAGCTTACTCCAGTTGTTGCAAGCTGTTCAAACTGAAAAAGCAGTTTGTATTAAATTAACATAGTGTGGAGGGAGATGACAGGAGGTGGGACAAACATTGCCCTTCCCAGTAGGCTGAAGGAAAAGCAAACTGCTACATTTTCTCCTTAGCTTGTGTATTCATCCTCATTAATAATGTTTGCCATCCTGACCACATTTTGGGGTTGCTTGGCATCATGTGTCCCGATTTTCATTTGTGAAATGTTGAAGGTTTGTTGTTTTTATTTTGTGCTCTTAGTGTGGAATTGTAATTGCAAATCCTCCCCTCCCAGTGTGCACACACCCTCCTAAAAACAACCCAAACAACCTCCCCTGACACTTTTCATAAGAGATTACTGTTCTATATATATGTGCTCTTGACTCAGCGCCCTCTCATTGACTCAATGATAAAAAGTAACATCTATGTACTTAATTTTCCAGTTAAAATTAATGGTACTTAAAGATGTTTGATGTTGACAGTACTATACCCAGTACTGGTAAGTGTTCATTACAGGAACTATGTGCCAGAAACTCTTTCACACTTGAAATGAAGACTAGAGGCCTACTGCCAATCTCACCAACACACGGTTAAGAAAAACTTGCTTCTCTGCATTTGTGTGTGCCTATGATCTCTGGCAGTCAATACATCATCATAATAGGTACCCATTTATTTCTAAGGAACTGATTTTATTATTATCCTGAGTTGACAGAAATTCAATGACAAGTCTTTGAGCTGAACTTAGGAAAGTATTACATGAGGGAAAGGTACATTTATGTGGGTGGGTGTATCACCCTTGCTAGCAGTTTTACATTCAGGATAAACCTTAGCTTAGATTTTAGATTAATCGTCTATGATATGAAGCACGTTGCAAACATATGATCATGTTGGTTTGCAAGGCTTGTATTACTGTTATCTCTCCTTGCAGAGTTTAAAAATGCATCTTGAATTATAAGCAAACTCAGTTTTCAAAGCAGTAAGCTGCCCGAGAGTGTCTGAAAATTATAGGGACTGTTTTTGTTCTGTTCCTGAATAGACAATGGGCATAATCTATAAAGTGAAGTATTTTCCAGTGAAAACACTTTAGCATCCTTGACAAACCTTTCCATAAAATCAATGAAACTTTAGCATGCTGAACTTTGGCTGCATAAAGCCCATTGTTTTCCCTTGCTTACTACACCATTGGTTATCTTTTTCTTCTTTTAAAAATAAAGCATCTACTGTTCATAGTCCCCACAAAAGCAGAACTTGATAAAGTTGTTCTTGGACTATGTAATGTTACTTAAGTTGTTATACAGTATAGCTCATGTCTCTGTTGTGTTGTTGTTCTGTGACTTCAGGTTGTTTCCAATTTATGGTGACATAAAGTGAATCTATCACAGGATTTTATTAGCAAGTTTTATTCAGAAGAGGTTGGCCACTGCCTTCCTCTGAGGCTGAGAGAGTGTGACATACCCAAGGTTACGCAGTTCCTCTCCATGGGCAAGTGGGAATCTGAATCTTGGTATTCCAGAGTCCAAATCCAACACTCAGACCATTACACCATATATCTTTCAGTACAGTATTGTAATTTGGTAAGTAAGGCCAGAACTGTGTATGAGAACTAATCAGCAACTGTGGAATGTCTAGCGCAGAATGTACATTTGCATATAGATAGATTTGGTTACAGTGCGGATGTTGGAGGTGAAGGTGTTATTTAAACTAGGATTTGAGATCAAAACTGTTAGATGAGGGAAAGAGACTGTGGGGAGGGGATTTATTTTTGTTGCCTAGGACATAGGTCTGTAGCAGACCACTGATGATAGAAGATATTTGTAACCCAATGTTAACATGCTAGAAAGTGACTAGGAGTTGAATATTATACATATAAGTCGCAATCATTATTGTTAATTATAACCACACCTCCTGCCTGGTTGTTTCTACCAGAGATACAGTTAAGTAGAAATGGAAAGCCTAACTGTATACGTTATAAAAGGTTAAGAGATTAAACTTGTTGGAAGGAGTGTATGAAGGCATTTGTCACTGTCTATAACTAAGAAATGTGTGAGGTGGTGATTCAAGGTGAATGTACCACACACTATAACTCACAGAACCTCCCATTCTGGTTTCCAGTGGGTTACATTGTAGTCTGGGGATGATGATGGTGGTGGTGGTGGTGGTGGTGGTGGTGGTGGTGGTGGTGGTGATGATGATACTTCTCCACATCACAAACAAACTTTCCCAATCTTTGGCAAGATTTCCTTTGTTGTGTATTTTTGAACTGCATATTTTATTGACAATATATGTCCCCTTTCAAACTGACACTGCCAGTTGGGTACTGACTGCACCCAAGCTGATACCCAAATGTTTTTTGCGGTGTTGAAGGTCACTGAACCCTCCCACATTACCTGGCCCTCCATTCCCATCTCAAGGAATGACATTGGCATCCTATCGAGACACCCTGGGATGTCTGCAACTGCTATGGGTGCTTGGTTCTGAAGTCAGAATGAGGTGACCAGTGACTATCCCATGGCTGGGCACCTCATTTTGACCTCAAAGCAAGTGACTGGCAACAGTGGTAGATGCACCAGGTGGCTCAGTGGGACAGCCATACAGACAGCTGCCCTGGCATGGGAATGGGGGGCTCTAGCAATCTGTTTGGATGTTGCAAATCCTACCATATTAACTCTGTGTGAGGTTGCCAGAATCAACTGTATAGATCTTTCTCACCTGACTGTTGTCTACCCGAGTGGCAATCAGGTGGAAAGTTGGATTGGTGCCAGCCATGTAGTATTGACAACTCTTCTATAGACATATGGCAGGTACTATGAGAAAACATTGCCCTTATCTGTAAGTGTACATGCAAAAGGAGCCTCTTGGATCACCCCAGCATGTAGCTAGTAAGTACTTTGCCATGCATCAGGTGAAAAATTACTTTCCATATATGCCTTGGGTGGCAAAGAAATGCACCACCATCTTTTAAAATAATTCTTTTAGAAAACCTCTAGAATATTGATGTACACACAGACACAGACACAAAAGAGGGCTGCTGTGGCTGTCTTTCTGAGACTACACATGCCAGCTTAATGGAAATAGGCTGTCATCTAGAATCAGCTATATTTGCAAGACAAAAGCAGACTTTGATATGTCTTTCCTGGGTAAAAGCAGAGTTGTTTCATGAAGAGAAAGGTTGTGATGGATTTTGCTGCTTTCATGCCTGAGCATAAATCTTTTAATAAATGTGCTCATTTGAGCTGCATCCAACATTAAGCAAGCAGATTTTCATCCAAGTCCAGTAAAAGACCATTTTTGTTTGTGTCTATCCCTTCATATATACCCCAGTCCTCCTGAACAGATTTGGGAGGATGACAAAGGAGGTACCTCTACTTCTGGCATGATTATTGATAGGTGGGCAGAACTCAATAGCATGATCTAGCATAACTACTAGTAGCTTTTTGATTTGGTTGACTAAGGGAACAACTAAATTTCAGAAATATGAATGGTATGAGTAAGTATATAGCAATTCCTTCTTTCTCTCCTTTTCTCTTTCATAATACTAAAGCCTGAAGTTGCTCAAAGAAAATCCACTTCAAAGGAATTTGGGATTCGTATAGGCTGAGATCATTGAGGTGGGAGGTGGCAGTGGGGGATGAGAGGCTAGCATTTGTGGCAGACTCTTTATGCCTTCATTTGGTACATGAAGAGGGTTCATATGAATCCCTTACTACAGTGATGACAAATCTTTTAGAGACCAAGTGCCCAAACTCAAAGGCGTTCCCACACCTGGGGTTGCCCTATGTTGGGGAGCAGGACTTCCAGGAGGACAGGATTTCAGAGGGTGAGACTTCCACCTTCTGGGGGCAGGACGTCTACCTTCTTAGGGTGGGACCTCCAGGTGCGGGACTTCCCTGGAGACAGCTGAAGGCACAGGAGGACAGGGGGAAGAAAAGTCAACCTTTTGACTTTCCATGCACCCTCAGAAATGGCTGTGCATGCCAGAGAGGGCATGCATGCCATAGGCTTGCCACTACGGCCTTACTATGTTCAAAACAGACAGGAGAAAGTACTTTATACACTGGGCTACTGGTTTATGAGATTCACTTCTACAAGGTGTGGTGGCATAAGCTGCACATTTATGTACATCTACAAAGAGATTTAGACACATCTGCACAAAGCCAAGCCTATCAGTTGTTCAATAGTTAAAATGAACTTCCTTTGCTTCTTTTTGTGCATCTTTTTGTGTTTCCCAATAAAAGTATCACCGTTTTGTGGATTTTGTATGTTGATGTACTTCCCTTTGTTTAAAAGACACTATCCCTTTAAACCTGTCCTATATCTATTCACATACTGATCACATATTCATATCTATTCATAAGTTAATTTTCACTGACACACAGTCAACTCTGATCCAGCATGCCCCTTCATGGTTTAAATGTTTTACCTATCATTACATCAGGGGCCCTGGTAGATTGAAAAATGATATGCAAATGTCATGAATGGATATGAGAGAGAGAGAGAGAGAGAGAGAGAGAGAGAGAGAGAGAACAGCCAAAACTGAAGTCAAGCATGCCCACAGTCCATCAATGTAATCCTAGTGATATCTACTCAAAAGTAAACTATGATAAATATAATGGGATATACATCTAGCTATAAAGGATTGCATAAAAATGCATTTTTTTCTGGAAATGTCATGCATAAGTATTTATAGTAAATGTACTGGGAGAACTATTTGTTTTCATTACTGATTTTAATTGGTAATGATGGCAGTTACTCAATAATCTGCTCTATTGAGAAAATGATTGATGGGCAATAAAGATTAATATTTTGGAGTCTAAGGCTCCTGTATATGTCCCCTATGTACAAACTGATCTTGTAAGCCAGATGATGAAATTACTAAAGGTTTTCTTAGCATGCTTACAGCAAAATTTACACTTATTGGCAGGAGAACTTGGCACACCACATAGTGCATTTACTCATCTCCAATTAACAAATGGTACTGGTGTAGATGATAGGTGAAGAAACTAACCTGATTTACATGGTGGGTTCTACTAGAAAAATATCTCCAAGGAAAGGGGAAAGCACTATGAAGTATATAAATATGCTATCTAAATCTATTCGGAGACACTGAGACAGATATATCAAATGACATGATAAAGTTATTTTCTCCCAATCTGTTGCCTTCCAGATGTTTTGCATTACAATCTGGCTGGGGCAAATGTGAGTTGAAAATCAAAATATCTGGGGGTCACCATGTTGAGGAAAGCTGTGTGCTATATTTCATTGGTGACTTATCGAAGAGGCCACCAATCACATCATGAACTGCCCTGATATATTTAAGGGCACTGAAGTAAAGTTAAACAGTTCCCAAGTTTGAAAACATCATCTTTCACTAAATTCTAGGGGAAATGGACAATAATTCCTAACATGTATTGCTATATAAATCCATATAAAGTTGCTTTTCACCAGCAACACCCTCTCCCTGTCCAGTCAAATATGCTTACAACACACACACCCAGCCAAATTACAGTACAGTAATGCAAACTGAATTTATTGTGATAAAATATGACAAACCAGAAGTGGTCCTGTCTTTCACCGGGTAAAATGAAAAGGTCTGCCTCTGGCAACAGATGACCAACTACATCATTCTGTTTCTATTACCAGAGAATGGGCATCATTTGGAGCCCAAATTCTGGATGTTCAGAGCACTGAAATGCCAGTACTGTAGCAAGGTGATGTGCCATGCCTTATACTCAGAAGACAGTGATAGTAATGGTTTACGAATGACTTGCCAAAACATAGAGCAAAAGAATGAAAACTATTGAATTCACTTATTTTGTATTCGAATGAATATATCTAAATATTCCTTTTCATTTTTTGTCTCTCTCTCTCTCTCTTTCTCTCTCACTTTCTTTCCTCTCCCTTCTTCCCCTCGCTTTTCCCACTTACTGCCAGGAAGGGCCACTTCCGAAGGGCCAAGTCAGCAAAGCCTGGTATCCTCAGAGACAAATGGTGGCAGCAGCTACAACTGTGAGTGGATTTGGTTGTGCAATACTGTAAAGAGTTGGCATAAGTCCTTTATTTTTGGTACTGTTTTGACAATTGAACTATTGGAAAAATATAGAAAAAATATAGAAAAAATAAGTAAGAAAGGTAATGTAATCCAAGAGAAAAAGAATGGGAAACTTACAGGGAGGTGATAGAATGGTTTCTTAAGAAAACAATATCCGGAAGTCAAGTCAAATGAATGAAAATGTTTGTTTTATGTTTCTCTTTTGTTGTTGTTTTTTGTTTGTTTTTTCCTTTGGCATGAAGGTTGATATAGCATGAAGAAATATGAAGAAAGGAAAAGTTAATTAAAAGTTAAGGATATATGAGGGTAAAGTATGTAGAAGAAGGTAAGCGTATGTTGAAAGGAAGGTAAAATGAAGGAAACAAAGAAAAGGTTGTTAAGGAGGAGAAGAATGAGTCGGAGAAGGGGTTTAGAAGAGGAGGTATAAGGAGATCGATGTGACAGGAAGTGGAAGGAAAGGGAAAAGAGAAAAAGAGAGAGAAAGAGGGAGAAGGAGAGGAGAAGGAAGGAAGAAGGAAGAATAACAAAGAAAGGGAGGGAAAATTAGGAATGAAGGAATGCATAAGTGTATTTAAATGTGGTGGATTTCTGTATAAACATGATGTATTTTGATATGTTTGAAAGATTGTTTGTATATGTAGTTTTTTGTATATTTTAGATGTTTTTTTTCCTTTGATAAAAATTAAAAAAAATTAAAAAAAAAAAGAAGTCCAGCAGGATGGGGGCTATATGTTCTCCCATAACTTTCTATTCCGGCCACTTCTTCTGATAGACCCTTCTGTTTGTTACATTGCAATTTATAAAGACATTTCAGTGACTTAAGTGGTTGAAGGGAAGCAAAGGCATAGAGCCAGCTGTACAGCTAGTGGATCATCAACTAAATGATCCCCATCATTGGCATGTGCTGATGGGTGCTGAACAGGAACATTGATTTATGATGCAGCATATGCTGCTCTGCTCTATTTTTAGAATGGGCAGAGAGATCCCGCTTTCGGCACAGCGTGATCATCTTTAAGAAAATCTATCTCCAAATGTTCTTAACCACCAGGAGAAATGAAAATGAATCTTAGCAATAATTTGGTCCTGTTTTCCATGACAAAGAGTCACAAAGGATCCTAGCTTCATTTTATTTATTTTGTAAAAATGTTATTCACTGGAATAGAGAGGAAAAGAGGGGAAGTTTGACCAACTGTAGATAAAAGATAAAAAGGTTTTCATCCTAATAGCACTCCCTAATTGAATACATTTGGATTTCAACTCAGGCTTTAAGGACTAAGCCCTTTGCTTCACTGGGCAAAAATGTAATTTCTGATTTCTCCAAAATTCAGTTTTTTAAATAATAATAATAACAATAATGGTTTGAAATTCTTTCCAAACTGAATGTGAAGAAATTTGTAAAATTTAGTCCCTTCTTACCTTACTGAATTGGAAAAGAATTGACCATCCATGTTCAAGAAAGAGCAAAGAATGCAGCGTGTGTGAAGCAATTATGAACAAACATGACTCCAGTTATTTGCAATTGCTGTGTGGTGCCACCTAATGATA
Source organism: Sceloporus undulatus (assembly GCF_019175285.1). Classification (NCBI taxonomy): domain Eukaryota; kingdom Metazoa; phylum Chordata; class Lepidosauria; order Squamata; family Phrynosomatidae; genus Sceloporus; species Sceloporus undulatus. The sequence goes on from NC_056523.1 coordinate 212,542,447, forward strand.
CATCTTCATGAATTGTTGATAACAGATATACAGTAGATAGGGCAGGGGTGGGAATCATGCGGCCCTCCAGATGTTACTGAACTATAATTCTCAACAAGCTTTACCATTGACTATGATGGCTAGAGCTACTGGGTGTTCCAGTCCAACAAATATGTGGATGCTTCCATGATTTCCACACTGATCTAGATGGAATCATTTCTCTGGGAGAAAGTAACGGATTCAGTTTTCTGGTTCTGTCTATAGAATAGTACCTTAAAATATGATAATTGAACGTTTACACCGATTTGCTTGTCAATCTTATTGATAGTGAGTTTATTAAGTTTTTCCTCTTTGTAGTGGCTTGTTCTCTTTTCTAGTAAAGGGAAAATCCTTTCGCTAGGTTAATTTGGAGATCCTAAATAAATGTCTATTTCAGTATGTGATAAAAGCCACTCATTTACTAGAGGTGTTAAACTCTTGCTAAAGACAAAGGCTTTCATGGCCGGCATCCATAGTTTTTTGGGGGTTTTTCAGGCTATGTAGCCATGTTCTAGCAGAGTTTCTTTCTGACGTTTCACCAGGCATCTGTGGCTGGCTTTTCAGAGAATGCTTTGCCGGGCTCACACAGTATATATACACCCAATTTTTCCAGGAAAGCACTTCTCTGAAGATGCCAGCCCACAGATGCTGGTTGAAACGTCAGAAAAACTCTGCAGAATATGGCCACACAGCCCGAAAAACCCACAAAAAACTATCTTGCTAAAGATACCAATACAATATGTTTCTTGAAATGCAGATCCTACTGTCAGCAATTCCTTGTTCATCTGTAGAACTGTCTTTCATTTTGCCATATTCACCATACTTCAGCCTTTTGGTATATCTTGATTGGGGAAGAGGTGGAGTATGGCCTATCCTTATGTCATTCAATTCCACATTCATAGATTCTTCTTTGAATGCTTCATAGCAAACCTTTTCTATTTTACTTGGCTTTTAAATATGAGTATTTAAAACTACATATTCTGAATATATTGGTTATTTTGGTTGTCTGCCTTTCTTTTGTCTCATTACTCCTCTAGGGAGCTCACTATGCTAGTTTTATACCAGTTTCCCTTAAATGGCAGTTTTCTGAGGATACAAATTCTGAGTTAGAGAACTATCTCAGAGTCACATATTGCAGAGTTTCCTGGAGCTAGGACCTAAATCTTATTGCTAATCTCAACTACAGCAAACCAATTGATTCAATTAGTTTTACATTATTATTATTATTATTTCTTATCTGCTTCTCCCCATGAATTGAGGAGGGGAACAACATCATTTAACAGTCACATTAGTTAAAACACGCCAGCTAAAATACGCATGGCTTTAAAAGGACATGCATACAGTTTAGGAGCTTATCCCATTAACAAATAAACCAGTTTGTCTCTTTCAGCTTGAATTCAGGATCCAGGATGCCCCTAGATGTTATCGTACCTAAATTGCTGTCTATCTAGCCAGGATGCCGCCGCCTGGATGCATCCTGAGTCAAAATCTTGCTCAGCTGGCCAATTTTTAAAGTTGGAAGCTCTCCAACTTCGAAAAAGTGCTGAGTGAGTCTTCAACCTGGGATACATCTGGGCAGCAGCATCTCAGCTAGATAGGTGGCGATTTAGGTATGTTAACATCCAGGGCATCCCAGATCCTGAATTCAAGCCAGAAGAGGTAAGCTATTTGTTAATGAGATACGCATGTGAAAAGGACAAGATATACACATATTTTAAAAATCCACATTTAAATTCATCATTTAAAATTCACAATTTAAAAATCATCTGGGGAAGCCTGCTGGAACAGACAGGTCTTTAATGCTGTTTTGAATTCATACAAGTATATTCATCTGTTGAATCTCAGCCAGCAGGTCATTCCACAGTCTAGGGGTGACTGAAGCAAACATCCTCTGGCTGACAGGACTGGAGTAGAGGACCTGAGTGTACAGGGCACATTATATGGGAGGAGGAGAAACTGTAAGTAACCTGGACCCAAACCATGTAGAGCTTTAAAGGACAGATGGCCATCCAGCCTCTGCTTAAAGACCTCCAAGGAAGGAGATTCCACCACTCTCTGAGGGAATGTGTTGAACAGCCTTTACTGTCAGGAAGTTCATCCTAATGTTGAGGTGGAATCTCTTTTCCTGTAGCTTGCATCCATTGCTCTGAGTCCTAGTCTCTGGAGCAGCAGAAAACAAGCTTGCTCCCTCCTCAATATGGCATCCCATCAAATGTTTAAACAGGGCTATCATATCTCCTCTTAACCTTTTCTTCTCCAGGCTAAACACCCCCAGATCCCTAAGTCTTTCCTCATAGGGCATGGTTTCCAGAACCTTCACCATTAACCAAGCCTTTGTACCTTGCCCAGAAACTAATTGGCAGCCAATGGAGTGATTTTAATATTGGTGTAATGTGATCATTCCTGGATGTCCCAGTAATCAATCTGGCTGCCATGTTTTGAACTAGCTGAAGTTTCTGAACTTGGTGTAGAGGTAGCCCAGTGTACAGAACATTGGAGAAGTCCAACCTTGAGCATCGGCCTACTATTCAGTAACTGATACAGTGGGTCTACTGTTGCTGCGACTAGCCAATGGATAGCGGCTGCTGCCACACTGCAGAATTAATGCAGCTTGACACTGATTTAACTGACATGGATCACTGCTGTGGAAACCTGGGATTTGTAGTTTTTTGTAGCACCAGAACGCTCTGACAGAGAAAACTAAATATCTCATTAAATTACGAATCCAAGAATTCCCTAAGTCATGGCACTTAAAGCGATGTCAAATTGCATTAATTTTGCAGCGTAGCTGCAGAAGAGAAAATTGCTATTAAACCAGTTGTAGGCTGTGGTTTATTTAGATGTGACTGAAGTCCCCAAACCTTGTCAAGTCATCTTTACATCTACAACAACAACAATGCCCAGTCTTTTTCTGTCTGCATGGTAAACACACAAGCATTTTCCTAGGTTTCAGGAGTACAACACAGAAGAAAAGCATATTATTAGGAAACATTTAAAAACTGAATTACTGCTTCTTCAGCTTTATTTGGGAAAGGGAGAGAAAGCCATCCTCATTATCCTCTTTGTACTGAGAGCAGCAGCCGTTGATCAATACAGTAGATTGTCTGTATCCAGTAGGTAAGCTGAGCTTTAACTGCCATTAAAATGAAAGGTAAATTCAGAGCCATTAAGTTTAATAGCTTGTAGAATAGTAAGTTACATTTTGGAAAATAAGTCACTGCCTCACTTTGAGTTGATGGGAGAGTACATTAGACGTAGAACAAGAATATCCATCTTTATATTTAAATTTTCCATACTACCTTTTCATTTCCAACAATATTGAATTGTTCTGCACCATAAAATGAAATTAAATAACACTACTAAAATATGAGCAGATATTTCAAAGATTAAAAGTTTCACACTGAAACAAATTGTCGGGGCAGTGCTATCTTAGCTTGACATTAACATTATATCTGTAAAGAGCTCAACAGATTTAACATGGGAGGGCATTTCACAGAGATGGTACCATCACTGAGAAGATTCTGCTACAGACCACAACTCTCCAAATCTTGGAAAGATGATTGATTTTTGGAATATCAATTCGTGTGCATCTTTAAAATTTGGAGACCATATGACAGGAAATACTTTCAAATATGTACAGCCTGAAGGCTTTGTCAGAACAAATACCCATACATTTAAATTTTTAAGCCAAAGCATTCATTCTGTATTTTAATTCCATTTTAATTCATTACTTTCCAGTCAAATATAGTCAAAAGAACATCATCCATGCAGACAAGTGTTAGAATTAGCAGTAACAGAATACAGAAAAAAAAGCCCAAAATCATGTTTTAAAGCATAGCAACAGCAAACCAAATTTATTAAATAAATTAAAATTTAAAGCACAATTAAAATTACCATGGTAATAGACATAGCTAGCACACCATTGGTTCGAGCTCTTTCAGCAGGAAACCAGAATACTTGCAGAAGACTTGCCTGGGTGCAATTTTGCCAGGACAACAGGAGGACAGAGGAGGAGCAAACTTTGTCTCCCTTGGAAAAGAGCTCCAGAGTCTGGAAATAGCCACCAGAAAGCACCCTAAAAATGTGCTTCTAGTGGCTGCGGGCCTAAGAGAAATACACATTATAAAAATAATAACCAAGAGGGACAGAATCTCTCCTTGGAACCACCGTTCTTTCGAAATGACTGCATACAAATATAGCTATGTACTCCACAGGCTCTCTTGAGATAACGTTCAGACCCTCTATCTATGGAACTTGTGGAACTCTGCTACAAATGCTCTGATTATATACACATTCTGATAAGAGAATGAATAGTGCTGTACAAAGAGAAAGTGTTTGTATTATCCTGCTATCTTCCTTGTGGTGGTCAACAGAGATCACAACAATTTGTTTCTATTGTCAGGTCTTTTCCTCCTCTTAACCTATCTGCTGCATACTGATTTATCTGAATCTCCTTTTAAGTTTCATTTACAGTCACTTTTCTATGTTTCGTTGACTTCTTTCTCCTACAGTATTGGATTCCACAGTCATCTGTACTTTTAAAATATAAAAATTCCTCATATTTGTGATCTTCAACATCACAAGGTATCCGTGATACCTCTTTCAGATTTTTAGCCCATCAGCAGTGAACACAATTTGATACAAATCTGATAATTCTGTGGAAATGAAAATGTTTCAAAGGAGAATTGTCCATTATAATAAAGGTTTGTCTTCCTGCATATACATCCTTAAATCATCTGGCATTATCTGTTGTGCAGCACCCTGCTTCTAGCACACTAGTATCTGGCTTATTTTAAATACTAAGGCAGGTTACAGACTGCCATTTGGGACGTCCTTAGGATGTCCCAGTTTAAAAAAGGGGCGTCTCTTCTAGACGCCCCTACTCCTGTTACAGACTCTGTCCATAACAAATGGCGGCGGCCGTTCCACACGGCCGCCGCCATTTTGACATCTTGGACGCCTAGCGTCCAGACATGTCGCGGCGGAAGTGAATAGCATACCTCCAAAGAGAGCCAAAGCAGCTTTATTTTGGCAGTCTGTAACAGGCCTATGTCAAGTCAAGTAAAAGCAAGTCAGCAAAACCAGCAGCGGACTTCATGGCTCCTTAAACTCAAATAATTCTGGTGTGGTACTATCAGCTTTTGAGCCAGCATGGCATAGTGGTTTGAGGGTTGGACTATAATTTTGTAGACCAGGGTTCAGTTCTCGGCTTGGCCGTGAAACCTGTTGGGTGGCCCAGGGCAAGTCACATGCTCTCAGCCTCAGGAGAAAGCATTCACAAACCTCCTCTGAACAAATCTTGCCAAGAAAAATCCATGATAGGTTCACCTTAGGGTTACCATAAGTTGAAATTGACTTGAAAGCACACAACAGCAGCACTATCAGCTTTCATCCTGTTGTATTCCTCATCCTCCCCATTCATTCTGTTCATTTGTTTCTGCACAGCCCTTGCAAGGAGCTCTGCAAAACATATTTCATCTTCCTCCAACCAATTCCCCCAAAACCTAGATGTTCTGCCAAAATTGTATCATTGAACCAGGAAATTGATGGAAAAGGGTCATATCTACAAATATGAATATATAAACATAAGTGTGAGATTTTCTTAATTAGCTGAACTCACTACAAATAGCAGACTTGTTTCTCACAATACAATTAGCTAGAATCGTGACTGTATATTTCACCTTATATCTTAACTCCTACAAGATCTAGGCGAGCCACTGTGGCATAGTGGTTTAAGCACTGGACAAAGACTCTGAAGACCAGGGTTCAAATCCCAGCTTAGCCATGGAAAACCTCTGGGTGACCTTGAATAGGTCACATTTTCTCAGCCTCAGAAGATAACAGTGGCAAACCCCCTCTGAAGAAACAGCTGGTTAAAGCAGGTGCCTCTAGCCAACCTCCAGAAAAAGTGTAATTGTTTTTGTTATTGTTGTTCATTCATAAAATGATTAGTTGAAAATCTTGCTACTGTTAAAATGTTTATTATATATATATATATATATATATATATATATATATATATATGGGCAATATGGCTCCATTCAGCATTTCAAAATATAATTGTGGGTAGAGGATATAGATCATGAATTCTGAGCTGCATACAATAAACACTTATAAATCCAATAAATAACAAAAAAACCCATTGTTATTACAACTGTTAAATCCATGAGAAGATATTTTTGTGATAAAGCTGTTGTATGCTCAGTAGAAGAGGCAGCCCTGAAGACAGTTATCTCTGAAGCTATCTTGCATTCCCATGACAAGAGACACAATATACAAGACTACTGTACTTACAAAGATTTTTTTTTTTTTTTAGTAAGGAAGGAAGGAAGGAAAGTTCCCTCTCATCTTTCTGCAATAAAACATGTCCAATCTGCATCAGAAAACATCTGATTTAATTTAGTCATCTTTTCTATTGGCCTTAATTGGGCATCATCACATTACCTAATAAGTTTTAATTAATTAAAATCATGTTGACATTCCAAAGAGGGAGCTCTAGTGCTTAATCAGCAGTTTTAGCAGAAAGCAGGTTTCCTGGCATTTAAATTGGGAGTCCCACATTCTCAGATTTACTCAATAGGGAATAATTAGAGTCAATTAACCATTCATGAGATATTAGCTCTGAAAAAGAAAGGCATGTTCTACTAATGCAAGTTCAGATAGGCAGACATTCCATTGTTCTCTGAGTGAGAAGACTCTCTGTGTGTGGTTTCTTGATGCTTTGAGACTCAAAACACAATGTGTTCAACAGAAACGGGAATCATGCAACCTCTAGATATTATTGGAAAATAGTTCCCAGCACCAATACTTAGAGCCTCTAGTGGCAAGGAATTCTGGGAAGCCCGGTCCAATAACATCTGGTGGGTTGCCCCTATCCTACTCCTGCTATAAAGATAACATAGCCTTTGGGAGCCAGCATGGTGTAGTGGTTTGAGTATTGAACTATGACTCTGGAAACCAGAGTTTGAATCCTGGCTCAGCCATGGAAACCCACTGAGTGATCTTGTGCAAATCATACTCTCTCAGCTGCAGGGAATGGCAATGTCACACACCCTCTGAAGAAAGCCACCAAGAAAACCTGATCATAGGGTCACCATAAGTTGGAAATGACTTGGAGATACACAGCAGCCTTTCCTGAGATAATAGGTATAAGGAAGGAGAATGGCAGGTTGTCTTTAGGGCAGTGACAGGGAACATGAGCCTTCTGAATTTTTTTTTGAGTGTACGCCCCCTCTGCATGATCTATATTTCTTTGCTTCTTTTAAGGACAGACACAGTTTGCTTTTTAGAAGAAGACCTCCTACATTCAGGAAGGTGTTCCTTGGCATTTTTAAACACTGCTGTTGCATGAGCACCAGGCTTTGTCATGTGCTACAGTTGGCCCTTTGTATCCATAGATTCTGTATCCACAGATTCAACCATCCATAGCTAGAAAACATTTTTTAATTCCAAAAAAGCAAACTTTGATTTTGCTATTTTGTGTAAGGGACACTATTTTACTACAGCATTGTATTTGATGGGGCTTGAGCATCCACATATTTTGTTCTTTATGGTGGCTCCTGGCACTGAATCCCAGCAGATACCAAGGGCCCACTGTATTGCTGAATTTCTCTGTATGGGACAAGCTAAAGTTCGTTGCCAATTTTGTGTGGAAGTCATGCTGTTTCTCATGTAGGGGTGAAAGAATATTCATAATTATTTATTCCCAGGTCAAAAATCAGTTTCCCCTGTGTCAGGAAGAGTAAAAGATCATCAAGAATTTTGCAGAGTTTTATCCTAATATTTGAATGTCTCAAACTGTTGTAGAGAAAAGCATGGATTTTGCACAAAGAAACTGATTTCCTGCACAATAAAATTTCACTGCAGTTGAGAATTTATGTCCCTGCTCTCATGAATGTCATCTCATGGATGTTCTCAAGGTGTGTACAGATAACAGCTAATGGTTCTCAATAAGCAGTCAATGACATTCTGCAGACACGTAAGAAAAGTCCACCTTTTTCATAATGTTGTGACAAACCACCATAAAGTACGCGCTCCGCGCGTACTAGGGTTAGGAAGGGCCGTATTAGGGTTAGGAAGGTTCTTACCTTCCTGACAGCCCTTCGTCCCAGTACGTGCAGAGCGCGTACTTTTTTGCGGTGCCCATCCACATGGGCGCCGCCATGTTGACGTACTGGATGCTGTGTGTCCAGACGTGTCGCGGCGGAAGTGACGTCGCGAGGACGCACTCCACCACTTGCGGCGCCACTTCCGCATTCCAAAAAGGAGCGGCATTTCACCGCTCCTTTTTTGCTGCGCAGGGAAGCCTCGCGGTCTGGCAGCTGGGGCTTCCCTACGCAGCGAATGGCGGCGGTGGGAAAAGAACCCCTTGAGGGCCGTTTGTAACCTGCCATAGTCTTCTGAGAAAATTCTGCTTTACATCCAACCACAAAATATTCCTCTTCTGCAAACACAGCTGATATAAAGAAGGAAAGGGTTTGCAGGCTGTATTTTTAAAACAGCATAACAAGTTGAGTAGCATCTTTTAATCAATTAATGGACAAATTTGTGTAGGTCCAGGGGCAACGTTTTGCAAACAAAAAACGATGGACAGTAGTCCACTTCTGCTTTTCAAAAATGGGTATCTTGTAATAGTAAGTGGGGCACCTACAACTCACTACAAAGATAAACTAGGAAAGACAATTTACTCCTGATGGTATCAGGACAGACGTGGATAGAAGAGACCACAAAGAAAAAGTCTTAGTAGGTGGGCAGTGTATATGGCCCTGGGATCACCCTTTGTCCAACTTTAGATCTTTAACAGGAACTGTGTGGTATTCCTGTGTGTGTTTTACTCCTTCCCACAGCTTACTGTAGTTCTGTCACAATACCAAAATGGAATGTGGAATATCAGTCTCAGTGTGTAGCTATGGTAACTACATCTTGTGTGTCAAAAAAGATGGATTAAAGGACAAGGAAATAACTTGACAAATAGAACGTAACTGAAGGATTCTTTGGAGAATTATCCGCATAATTTTGCAACAGATACTTCATCCATCTTTTTACCCTTTGCATAGTCTATCTTCCACTCAATCATAGCATTGTATCTGCGGGAAAGATGTATGTGAAGGATCCTGCTCTTGAATGCCTAAAGTGAGGGTTGTGTATATGCTGAAAACACCAGAAAGCAAAAGTCAACTTCAGTACTGGCACAAATTTCAGCTTTTCAAGAATTTCAGCTTTGACTCAACAGTTTCTAGCCCTTATGAGGAAGAAGGATACTGTGAAGGTATCTTTGATAGTGCATAGTTAATGACTAGCAGTTCCATAAACACAAGTAAATAGGTACTAATAGGCAACTCCAAAATGTACATCTTATATTACTGCACTAATAGCACGACCCTTGCTCTGAAAAATTAAAATGTGGAAATGTAGGTTAACTATGGAGCAGTACAGACTTCCCCAAAACGGCTAGCTGGAGTTGTCCGTTTTAACTGCGGAAGGATGCCGCAGCCACCAAACTGTGTGACGTCCCTCCGCAGTAAAAAGAACCCGGTTCTTCCAGGTTCTTCTTGTGGTGGGTTGCATATGTCACGAGTGTGCCATTGGCGCACTCATGATGTACACAATGCGCAGTGACATGCAGACACTGTGCGGCGGCAACATCATCATGGTGGTGCCCATGTGGACAGGACGCCACCATGATGCAGCCGCCCCTTAGGGACTAGGGTTCCAGAGTGTGTGGTGGCTGCATGCTCTGGAACCCTAGTTTGGGCACCAGCACACCACTTTTGGCCGGTGTTTCTCAGTCCCATATTTCAAACACATGAAAGAGAAACAACACCCTCCCCCCCCAGGAATGTAACAGGTGACTGACTCCCAAGTGTAGCCACACTGAGCCCCTAATGAAGTGGGACTTCCCATAGCATAAGATTCAAAAAATGAATTCCTGTTTTTCCCTCCAAGGGGTGGGTGGTAAATACTGCTGTTAATTCCTAGGGAGATTGGATTTTGCAGCAGTAGATATACCACTGCTAGGTTAAAATTAAGCAAAACCAGTAATCTGTATGAGTCTTTCTCTGAGTTATGTTCTCCACAAAATCATTTGTATTTTGGTTAAAAGGCTTTGGCAGCTTGGGATATTATCTCTCCTTAAGCTATAACAGATAACCTTGAAATCATCTTCTTCCTATTCCTTCTCAGAGTCCAAATGCTCTGACAACAGTGGCACACACCCTTATGATACCAGCTCTGGACCCTTAATGTAGTGCAGTCTGTTCAAAATTACTAATTATTTTCTGGTGGAGGTGTATTTTTCTTATCCAGTCTCATCAGACTGCAGTCTCCTCATTCAGAACTTCGCATACTGTATTATGTGAAGCCCCATTTTAATTGGGGGCCTCATCCTGGCTGCACTTGGGGGGGCAGCCACCTGTTACACTCATCCATAATATTTTGCCAGCAGCTGCAGGGTCCAGATTCATTACGGCCATTTGTGTCAAAGAGAAAGTTACTAGTATGAGCTGCAAGAATTTTATACTTTCTACTGGTATAAAGTTACTGACTACACCAGGTGCAAAGCAATGGAGGCTCAAATTGTGTTTTTTCCCCTCTCTTTTGTTCCACAGCAGCTGTAAGTCCTGAACTAATGCAATCTTCCTGTTGTATTCTGAAGCAGTGGGGGCAGTATTGGTCTGCGGTAGAGAAATAATATTTATCCATTCATGATAAAATTTCATTAAAATGTTAACATTGGATGTTTCTCAGGATGCACATTTTTGTCAAGTGAAACTTTAAATACACAGAGATTGGGAGAGATCTGATGAGCCTTCGAGGATAGAGTTTGCTGCCCTAAACTATTTGAGAGCTGTGACCCTGGAAAGGTTAGGGCTTTTGGACTGCAGCTTCCAGAATCCCCCAAACAACATGACCTTTGGAAATAGTAGCTGAGGAGTTCTAGGTACTGCAGTCCAAAATTGTGACATTTGCATGCCCTGAGAAAGCCTGTACAGTGGCCCCTTGTTATACGCTGAGGTTTGGTTCCAAGATCCCCCCGTGGATAACAAAATCCGTGTATGCTCAAGTCCCTTTAAATATAATGACATAGCAAAATGGTGTCCATTATTAAAAAAGGGAAAATCAAGGTTTGACATTTGAAATTCATACTTTTTTGAACATTTTCAAACCGTGTATGCTTGAATCCGTGTATGAAAAATCCGTGTATAAGAAGGGCCGACTGTATATGTACACCTGAATAAACTGGAGGTGTCAAGGCACTGTGCACTTAAAAAACCTGCTATGACACCTAGCTATATGTCAAGTGTCATTCCACAATTCTTTTTTCAGACTTATTGTTGTTACTCAGTAGAACCATACAGGCCTGCTATTGAAGCCATAAGCCTACTATTAAAAGTTTAGCCACCTTGCAATTTACTATCATTCAATTGCAATTGAGTTATTTTGACCCAGCTGCTAGCCAAAAGATGTGTCTGCTTGTTCATAAGAAAATGGCAGGAAAGGTGGTTATAAAAGAAAGTTTCAGAAACAGCATTGCTGATTTGTGAAAGAATGTTTTTTCTTAAATCATTATGGAGTCAGAAAATAGCATTTACAGTATTTAAACTGTGAGTGTGTGCATACATGCTTTTGTGTTTAAACTTTAAAACAATCCTATCATATAGTTTAATATTAGCAATATGATTCTCATATTATATAGGAATAACTTAATGAATAGTACTTTGCCAAAGGCCGCTCAATGAAGACAATGCCTGGAGTAAGATTTGAACTGGGGACTTATCACTTATGCTCCTAGCCACTACCTTTCACTCTTCCTGCACTGCCACCAGCTTCAGAGAAAGGACAGGGATTTTTTTCAGCCTTGCAGTTGAGCCAGGGATCATCTTACCTGTACTACAAGAGAAAGAGAATGTGAGAAATGTATAACCATTATAGATTTTATCTGTCCTTATTTTGTTGTTGTTAACTGTCTTCGAGTCAGCCCTGACTCATGGTGACTTTGTGGACAAGACATCTCCAAGCCCACCTATCCTCCTCTGCTCTGTTTATTAAGTCTTATATATTCATGCCCATGACTGGCCATCTAGTGTGCAGGCTTCCTCTCTTTCTAATGTTCTCCACCTTTCCAAGCATTATTGTCTTTTAAAGTGAGTCATGCCTACTCATGATGTGGCCAAAGTATGACAGCCTCAGTTTAGCCATCTTGGCTTCCAAGGAGAGTTCTGGTTTGATCAGTTCAAGAACACATTTGTTTGTCTTTCTGGCTGTCCGCAGTATCCTCAGCACTTATTCAGCACCACCTCTCATCTTAGCTGATTTTTTTCCTTATCTGTTTTTTCTCCACTGTCCAGCCCTCACATCTATACATGGTGATGGAGAATACTAGGGCTTGGATGATTCTGGCTTTAGTGTTCAGTTGTCTTAGATTGTTGATGTCCCTCCCTCCTATCTTCACTCCTCCTCCTTCTGAATCTAAACCTGCTCTTCTTGTCATGTTTTCTGCATACAAGTTGAATAAGGAGGGTGATAGAATCCAGCCTTGTCTAACCCCTTTGCCAGTTAGGAACCAATCTGTTTCTCTGAATTTCCTGAAATTCCTTTGTGGTCTGTAGTACAGTGGTACCCCGGGATACGAATTACCCAGCTTACGAATTTTTCGGGATACGAAAAAATCCCATAGGGATTTATTGTTTCGGCTTACGAAGGTTTTTTCGGGTTACGAAAAAACCTCGGCGCTATGCCGCCACCGGAGGGCAGCAGAGAGCTATTTTTTTCCATTAGCGCCTATGGCAATTCAGGTTACGAAGGTTTTTCGGGTTACGAAATTAGCCGCGGAACGAATTAATTTCGTAACCCGAGGTACCACTGTACCTCTTCCTTTCCTGAACTTCACTTGGACCTCTGGGATTTCTCTCTCCATATTTGATTGGAGTCTGTGTTGCAGAATTTTGAGCATAATTTTGCTTGCATGGAGATTAATGCTATGGTCTTATAATTTCTGTAGTCTGTTGGGTCTCCTTTTTTGTGGATTTGGATGTATATTGATCTCCAGTCTGTTGGCCACTGTCTTTTTTCCATATTTGTTGACTTATGATGGTTACCACTAGAGTTGCTTCTATTGGAATATGGTCTGTTCCTGCTGATTTGTTTTTACTGATTTCTCTTATTGCAGCTTCCACTTCAACTTTTAGAATTTGGGCTTCATCTTTGTATGGTTATTCGCTCCATGTGTTACTCATTTTTTCCATCCCTTTTATATAACTCTTCTGTTTGTTGCCTCCAGTGTCTTTCTATTTCTTCTTGATCTGTGTTCTTCTTGTTGTCTTGTTATTATAGAGCATTCCAGACCACAGTCTGAACTTTGTGGAAGAGGTCTCTCATTCTTCCATCTTTGTCTTCTATTTCTCTATATTGCTAATTATCATAGTTTTCCTTATCCTTGTGTACTAGTCATTGCACAGTTGTATTCATGGTTATGGTTTTATTCTATCTCCATTCATCATGGAGTGTTTCATCTGTCATCTTTTGGTTCTTCTCTTTCTTTTTGCCACAGTTTTTGGCCACAATGCCCTTGTTTATCTATGTGGAGTTCCTTGACTCAAATCCTGCAGAGCTTGGAAAATTACTTTTTTAAAAAGTAATTTGTTCTTACACATTGTGTGTGTGTGTGTGCCTTCAAGTCACCCGTTGACTTAGGAGTTTATCACATGGGAGGCATCCTGTGCAGAAACACCATTTAAAATGGGATTTAAACCCCTCCTCCCCCCAAAAAAGTCTAAGAAGACATGCAAAAGCGTGATTGATTTTCAGACACATCAGGGTTAATGTGAAATTAACCTGAGTAGAAAGTCAACAAAACACAATTATTTTTACTTTCAGGATTTTCTGGAAGTAAAAAGAATTGCATTTCGTTTATTTTCTAGCCAGGTTAATGTCGCGTTGATGCACCTTAACAGTGATGCCATCTGAAAATCAATTGTGCTTTTGCGTGTCTTTTCTACTTTCTGTTTGGGTTAATGTTGGGTTAACCTGGATGTCATCTGATAATAAATCCACTTGGGGGGGGGGTTCCCCCCTTTAATTCCCATTTTTGCACAGGATCCCTCCTGTGTGATAAACTCCTTATAGTTACCCCATGCATTTCACAGAGTTTTCTTAAACAAGGAAGTAGTTTGCCATTGTTTTCCTCTGAAATGTAGCCTACAATAACTGGCATTCATGAGTGGTCTCTCATCTAAGTACTAACCAGGCCTAATCTTGCTGAGCTTCCAAGATCAGGCAGGATGTTTATGCAAAGTGTTGTTACACATTAGAATATATTTGGTTTTTTTTTAAAGGGTAGCTACTTGCTATCCATAAGCCAGTGTGGTGTACAGTGGACCCTCCACATTCACTGGTGTAGGGGCACAAGACCCCTGTGAAAGTGAAAGAATACAAATAAAACTCCACTTCTCTAGGAATTTGTAGGTCCTCCAGTGCAACTCTATGATAAATAATGAATGATAAATACAATTTTTATTTCTATCCCGCTTTTTGCCAGGCAATCAAAGCTGCTTACAACAGGTTAAAATACATCCATATATACATAATGCCCCCCTTAAAACAAGATTAAACAGTGTAAGGCTAAAACTACATATTAAACCGGCTAAGCTAAATAAAATCATAATGGGCAGAGTTCACTAGACAAGAAGTCTTATTTGTGGCTGAGCATTTTATTCCGGGAAGGCCTGCTGGAAGAGATCCGTCTTAATGGCCTTTTTAAAGCTCTCTAGATTGGTAATTTGACGGATCTCGTCCGGCAGGCCATTCCATAAGTTGGGAGCAGCTGCAGAGTATGTCCTCTGGGAGGTCGCTGTCAACCTGGTCTTTGAGGGCTGCAATAAATTCCTCCCAGAGAACCTGAGGGTACGGGGCAGATTGTATGGAAGTAGGTGATCCCTTAGGTAGGTTGGGCCCAAGCCATGTAGGGCTTTAAAGGTGATAACCAACACCTTGTACTGTGCCCGGAAACTGATCAACATCAACCAGAGGTTGTTCATAAAATTGCACTGGAGGACCTACAAATGCCTAAAGAAGTGTTCTCTTTAGGAATATCTAGATCCTCCAGTGTGATTTCTGCAGGCATTGCAGATAGAGTCAAAGTGGAGGACCTAGAGATTCCTAGACAGACCATATTAATCAAATCCATGAATAATCAAATCGAGAAAAGTCAAAGCTGCTGATTGTGTGCACTGAACTATGACACTGGAGACCAGGGTTCAAATCCCCACTCAACCATTAAAACCTATTGGGTGACCTTGGACAAGTCACACACTCTCAACCTCAAAAGAAGGCAAAGGCAAACACCATCTGAGAAAATTTTGCCAAGAAAACCCCATGATATGATGATGATAATTTGTATTCTGCTTTTTTACAAAGGAATCAAAGGAATATGGCTGCTTTAGGGTTGCCATAAGTTGGAAACAACTTGAAGACACAAAACAACAACACGTGCATTACACATTGCTTTTTTATTTATGTTCCCATACTTTTAAAAATATTAGTTTTGAAAAAGAAATGGCATAAAACTGGGAAATGCATCACTCAAAATGCCTTCTAGAAATGTCTTTAAATGTTCTTTCGAAGTAACTAGAAAATGTTATGCATTGTACCACAGGGAAAGTTTGTTGTCATTTTCACTTGTCATTCAAAATGTTAAGTCACTGCATGTTATTTTGAACATCCACGTTGTGCTCCCAGCTTTCTGCTTACCCTTTCCTCCAAGATGAGTTTGGTCAACAAAAAAAGGCACAAAAATGGTGCAATTTTCACAAAAGACTTAAAGGAGGGAAAAAAACTCATTAAAAACTGTGTGTGTGTGTGTGTGTGTGCTGTCATCATGCCCAATAGAGGAAAAGTTGTTAGGGTGTGTTCATGTGTGAAAAGAAATAAGCAAATGTTTAAATCACTAGTTCAGACTTATGCTACTGCTGTTGGCATAATGCTCTACTGGCACAGAAGCAAGCAATAAGGTTTGAGGGTACTGGAATTTTTGCATTTATCATTCGAGAGTAAAATGCTTTGATGCTGAGCTTATGCATATCAAAATAAACAAATGTTCTGGAAACGGGTAGCTAAAAGAAATGTGAATTTTATTGTTTCTGAGAATCTTTTCAGGCATGGTGCAGAAGAAAAGTCCTAACATAGCTCAGAAATCTCCTGCAACTAGCTTTGAAAAGTGTGGATGTGCTAGCAGCCATTCCGGAAACATGAGTCTGTTCCATTCAAAGAAAAGACAAGTAACCCTTTTGGAGAAGTGGCAGGAAGGAAGTAAAGCCTAGGAATTCCATTCTACATATCAACAAGCAATTACCTAGAAAGACAAGCTGTTTTGGGGGCAGATACTTGGGTCTATTTGGCTAGTCTTCTTTATGTCACTCTTCAGTGGTTCAGGTTACTACATTGTCACCAGATGAGAGTCTATGGGAGATGTCTTATTACTGTAATGCAAATCCTCAGTTATTTTGTTTTCACATATGATGACAAATAATGACAGTTTTTTTCCCTGCTATGAGAGATGACAAATATACAGTACCTCTACAGTATATCTGTTGGATGGCACTCACCATCCAACAGAAGGGGCATAGAATGGACACAACTTTTATTTCTCTTCCATCACACAAATATACACACACTGTGATTTGGCATCTTGACCAGCAGAGTTGCGCTTGGAGCAGGACTGCATTAGCATGGCTCTCTGCAAAAATCCCATTAATGTTAGAGCTGTGTATTTTCACTGGCAGAGTGAAATATGCCAACTTAGGGGCCTTTCACTAAATCCTAAACCTGCAGCAAAAGGCTGAGTCCTAAATTAATTACAATAATGGCAACCAAAATACTTTTCACTGGTGAAATTTGAATCCTGCCTCTTAGAAGGAACAGTAAGGGCATGGACTCTACTCAATTTTAATTCTTCCACCCAAGAGGATTGCTGGTTTAATAGAAATCTTAACTCATGCTGCCTATTGTGATAGAAGTACATATTGTATTGTGACAGAGTCAATTCAGCCTGTGTTTTGTTATTTCTCTGGTTTCGGTGATGTGTAGTCCATTTGAATAAAAGCAAAGTTAATTTTTCAGGTTAGAAAGAGAGCAGTCCTGTGCCATTCTTGTTTCCCTGACAACACTTGCTCTAATATTCAGCACCATTCTAATATTGTTGATGCTATAGCTAGTTAGGTACGGAGAGGTAACAAGCACACCAATGGACGATTCATAAAACACTGCAGGGTAGTGGAGGAAAGGGGGGTGATATACACACCCCTGTGTGTGTGTGTAGTGTCATATGAAAGAAACACAAAAATACAGATATACACTGGGCAAAAGAGATTGAGGGAAATGGACAAGAAAAATATTGGACAAGCCTGGGTGAGCAAGAGATTTCCAAAAATATCCCTCCCACCCACCATCCTGCAGATGCACTCGTGTTTATCAGAAGATGGGGCCATCTGCTGTAGTGTTTCCCTGGAAAATCCTCACTGTGCCCCTCCCTCGGTCTTTGCCAGCTTTCTCCTGGCTATCATCGAGTGCCCTCCTATGCACAGACAGTGTAACTTAACAGAGAATTTCCTGATGATGTCACCAGCAGCACCAGTCTCTTGCAGGGAATCCCTGATCTGGAAGGTGTGTGTGGGGGGGGGGGATCAGTTTGCCTTTCACAAAGGAAGGAAATCTCCTGTCATTGAAAAAGAAAAAAGAAAAACCTAACATATTGTGAGAGGTATGCCACCACCGCAGTCTCCACAGCACTCTCCTGAATGAAAACTGTTTTTCTGAAAATCAGCGGCAGCAAAAAGCAGCCCACAGCTCCAGAACAGCTGCCTGTAAAAGATTGCTAGACAGACATGGCAATTCTGCAGCAGATACCCACTGGGAGCGTTCCTTAATCCACACGCTGTTTGAGAATCAAAGCAGGTGTAATGAAAAATTGAAAGATTTCTTTGACCCTCAGATAGCAAGCCTGTGCCACTCTTTCAGAGTGAGTGGCGTTTTCCTCCCTGCATCGTCTTAAGGAAATCAACAGAAAGTACAAAGCAGGGTTGTGGGTGAGAAACCATGTGTGCTTCATCAGCGCTGGTGTGCTGCGATCATGTAGGTTATACAGTATATTTGTGAAAATGACTTGCACACTTTTTGGGTCTTCTGTATACAAAATTCTGGATTGTGCAATATCATCTCCTGAGTAAATCCAGGAATCTGAATCTAGGGGCATTTATCTCTGTCTAAAAATGTCAAGAGCTGACCATCTTGATACATGTTCCACTC
Source organism: Sceloporus undulatus (assembly GCF_019175285.1). Taxonomy (NCBI): domain Eukaryota; kingdom Metazoa; phylum Chordata; class Lepidosauria; order Squamata; family Phrynosomatidae; genus Sceloporus; species Sceloporus undulatus. The sequence goes on from NC_056523.1 coordinate 212,560,765, forward strand.
CCTCCACAGAAGCCAAATAGGCAGGTAAACACATACACAGAGGAGTCTTTTCATTGTTGTATTTATTTAGATTCTAAATGTCAACATTTGATATGCCTAAAATAATTTAGGAAAAAAAGAGCTAATAGTTCCCTTCATGGGTGTACATGAATGATGATGATGATGATGATGATGATGATGATGATGATGATGATGATGATGAATGATTTATTTATAGCCTGACCAATCACAAGGAATCCAGGCAGTAAAAGTACATCAGAAATACAATAAAATTCAAAATTAATCCCTTATCAACCCCCCATCCCAGTTCTAAAACTATAATGAATGAGGAAGTGGCCTTTGAAATGTTAATCTGATCACATTTTCCTTAGAAAAATTCCTTAGATATTTTATCTATTCCTTAGATATGTATTCCACAACAGGGCAGAGTAGGACTTTTCACCCACACAATGCCATTCTCTTATTTCTACACATTTGTCTTGACAAGCAGTGCTGGGGGCCATTAAAAGCTAGAATAACCATGTTAAGAATGAAATGGATAGTTCTAAAGAATAGGTATATGTTAAGACCTGGTCAGGATTGCTTTGCCGGATCAGTCTAAAAGTCCATCCGATCTTTCAACCTGCTGGCAAAACCACGAAGCTGGATGCCTCTGGAAGATTCCATGATGAGCAAGGAAGATGATGGCCATATTATGGCACTGTCTTGGCTGGTACATTAACCTACACCTTATTTATTTATTTATTTATTTATTTATTTATTTATTTATTTCAATCATTTATCTGCAGCCTGCTGTTTGAAAGAAAATCCTTATGCATTTCTGAAAATTAAAAACTGTCCACAGAATCACTTAAGTACAAAGACAACAGTAAACTCAATTAAAATAGAAAATCAATCCATTCATCAATTATAATGAGATTACCAGGCTGTAGAGTGGGACCACTGTTGGGTCTTTCCACAAAGCAGGAGGGATTGATGCCATTTTGGCAAGCAAGTATTAACCACCCTAAAAGCCTGTTTCTACACTGTCACCAGATGGGAGTCTATGGGAGATGTCTTATTACTGTAATGTAAAACCTCAGTTATTTTGTTTTCACATATGATGACAAATAATGACAGTTTTTTTTCCTGTTATGGGAGATGACAAATATACAGTACCTCTGCAGTATTCTCTCCACATCTGGCTGACCTGAAGTGTTGCGGAGGAATTATGCTGCTGAGGAAAAATGTGTTGTCCATTTTTAACTCCTGAGTGCATAAAAAATTTGAAGGGGGTGCATGAATGCCAAAAGCAACATTCTGCACAAAAATAGTTAGGGTTGGGGTTTTTTTGCACATTTTTTTTTTCTTTAGAACAATTTCTACACAACACTTTGAGACAATGCATTTTAGAAAAAAAATTGGGAAACCTTCTTGCTAATCTATTCTTCATGAAGGGGATGTCTGGCTGTCAGGATATCTGTTTTTTAAAAAAAACATGGCAATAAATAATTATGAATATTCTCTCTACATCATAATCAGAAGATTTTCCTCCAATGATCACAGGGTTAAAATGGGTCCAGTGTGGCAGGGGTGAGAATGATGCCTTTTCAGATGTTGTTACACTGTGACTTCCATCGGTTCTAGCCAGCATAGGCAATAGAGACAAAGGCTGGGAGCCATAGTCCAACATCATCCGGAGGTCCACATGATTCTCACCACTGATATGGGGCAGTTGATGTATACTGAAAAATAGTACAAGAAAAATAAGAAATTGGTAATGCTTTTTATTAGGATCACTTGAGTGGTACAAAGTATTTCACCAATGGTGCAATCTTTCTCAGGTTCTACAGAACTCCTTTGGCCATGGTGATATAAAAATCAGGGGAATAGGAAGGAACAGAAAGTCTAGAAATCTGTCTCAGTAGATTGTCAGATGGTTAGTGCAAGTTCAGTGAAAAGCTGTTTTGCAGTTTGTTTGCTGAGATGTACAGTTGATGTTTTTCATTATGTGGATGAAGTCCTCTATTTAATTTTGTGTGCTTCTTTCTAATACGACAGTGCTGTGTGAAGGGAGAAAGAGCAGGCAGGTTTCAAAAAGGTCAGGAAGCCCCAGTTACTAGCAGCAGACTTGGAATTAGTAGAAATGAATAAACACTGAGGAAAAATGGTTTTTGGGGTAGAAATGTATCTGCCAGTTAGCTCAGTACCTAGAGACAGATCAGAAACTGTAAAATGGAACAACCTTACAATTTCTCTGCAAACACAATTCACCTAGCTCTGGTGTTTGCTTGTTGTTGTTATAACATTTCTCATTGTAGAATGTGTATCTCTTCCAATTTTAGCACATCCACAAGTTTAATATTATTTTTGGCAGCTGGGATGGTTCTTACATCATCCTATTGTTTATGTAAGTAAACTGGAGAAGATGAAGTGTCACCAGAAACTCCGACCATCATTGACTTGCAATCAATAAGAATCAAAGATTTCTGTTTCTGTGACCAGGATAGTGGAATTCTTCAACATTATTTTGCCATTATTCCAGATTTCATTTATGTGACCTATCCAAACAGTATAAGCTGTAAACAAGTACATCTGGATTCATTTAACCACTTGAATATAAAACCTAAATGTGGAACGAGCATATATCAACTCGAAAAGAATGATTCATTACTCAGTACCACAAAGGAAATGATTGACCTACCTGTCCAGAATTCAGAGCTTTCTTGTGGAGCAATCCTGGGCCTAAATCCAATTGTTAATCTCAATTAATCAATGGAAACTCATTAAGTCAACACTTATACACATCCCATTGAGTCAGTGGTTCTGCTGTAGTTGGGACTAATTATATCTCCTAATCCATCAAACAAATTCAGGGTCATCTTGATCAGTTAGTGTTTTCTGCAGAGTAAAAGTGCGTTCTACATCCCCTGTCCTCCCAATTTGGGTATTTGGTGCAGGAAGCATATACTCTATATGCAAACATCCCAACGTCAGATAAAATCATCCTTAAGAGTATGCAAGACTTAAGGATGGATATTCTAAGATCTCTCCTTCCTTCAGCCAGCTATCCATGCCAGCAATCTACTCAGCTCTCTACCAATGATTAGTTTTCTTCAGAAATGTGGGGAATAAGCTTTCCCGTTCAGAAATGTTCTAGGTCCTGAGATTCTAGATCCAAAACCAGAGACCTAAGGCTGAAGCACATGGTCTGAAAGGAATGGATAGATGCTGTTCCAACTGTGATCAGGTCAGGACTGCAGGTCCTGAAGTGGGGCACCACCGCAGTCCCAAACCAGCTGCCAGGGAGAGTTGGGCCTTGATATGTTCTAGTACTCATTTCTTGGCTGTCCTGAGTGGTCTTCTCCACATGTCAGATAAGTTGATTCTCTTTCTTTCTAATGGCTTTCTTCACTCTTCAGCTCTCATATTTGTACATGATGACTGGAAATAAATCTGAAACTTGAAACATCAACCACAGTTGCTCAGGGCAAATCTAACATGAATGGAAAGCAATATTTCTCTGGCAGAAAACTGAGTTCTCTATGCTATATATTTAATAGAAACATGTGCACACTTTCCAAAACTCTTTTTAACATCAGTACAAGTGCTGTTTTTAAGAAAACATAGAAGGAGCAGTCCAAGCAAAGAAAATTTTCTGAGCTCAGTTTTAGCCTGAAAACTATTCACAGTGGCTGCAGAGGGGCATTTATTCAGTTGGTTCAAGGAAATTCCCTTATCCTCAGATGATGATGATGATGATGATCAGTCTTTATTGATAGAATGGCATATTTTTTTGCCCTGAACTTTACAGAGTGATCAAAACAATATAAAACCTGCCAATGGCGTACAATCTAAAATCACAACATATAAAATATAATAAATAGACCATTGGTCAATTTGGCATTCATCCACTTCTATTAGGTTCTTTTTTTTTTTCCAGTTAAGTCTTAGACTGGGGTGTTCACATAATTTTTAAGCAAGATTTAGAGTGTTTCGTATTTTTTTACCTGTGTATTTAGTTGGAAGGGATGCGGTGGCTTAGTGGTTAAGACATCAGTTCTGATGATTAGAAGTTTGGCAGTTTGAGGCCCAAGTGCTGCATGATGGGGTGAGCTCCTGTCACTAGTCTCAGTTTCTGCCAACCTAGCAGTTTGAAAGCATGCAAATGCAAGTAGATAAATAGGTACCACTTCTCAGTGGGAAGGTAGCAGTGTTCATTGCAGTCATGCTGGCCCCATGACCACCAGAGCAGTCCTTGGAAAACGCTGGCTCTTCAGCTTAGAAACGGAGATGAGCACTGCCCCCCTACAGTTGGTTACAACTAGACATTCATGTCAAGGGACTACCTTTACCTATATAGTTGGAGGTGTGAGTGGGATAAAATGTACAGGCAATTTCTTCTCACATAATTTTTTAATCTGATTAGTGGTGAGGGGGAGGTAGCAATACAGTTTGTTCTCTTTCTTCCTTTCTTTTGGCAACTCAATGAGTCAGTCTTGGCATGTTTGACATTTGCCTGGAAATAAGTGCCACCACTTTCATTTGGCTCTTCTTTTCCACTGCATTTCTTCAGATAATAACCAAGGTGTATCATTTAAAATCACATCCCTAGATGTACAAAACAGGAATGCATAGTTGGCATATAGGGCTGGAGAAAAAAAAAACATAATCTTCCATATCTTCATTAATCAAACAAAATCATCATGCATTTTCACATTTTTTCGAAAGGCATTATGAGAAAAAGGTGTTTATAAGGCTAAATGTCTAGTATTAACTGTTTCAACAAACAGACATCTAGTCTTATTATTGTGCAATATGTATTTACTTCAACTTAATTGAAAGTGGGTAGAATTCAGAGACATAGCCATGTTAGTCTGGAATATCACTATGTAAAGGGACCTTGCAGCACCTTTGCAAAAGGATTTTGTAGTACTTTTGAGATTAAATGTGTGAAAGACATGGTAGCATGAGCTTTCATAGACTGCATCTGAGGAAATAGATTGAGTCTACAGAAGCTTGTGCTACACCTTCTGTCACATCGTTAGACTTAAAAGTGCTACAAGATCTCTTTGCATAATGAATAGGATCATTTTATACTAGTTGGCTCTATGTGATTTATAGCCTACCAGGTACAACTAAGCCCACCAGCCAGGGAGTCTAATGGGTGCTTGACCCCCATTTCCAATTTTAACAACTTCAAGAGGTCAACAAAGTAGAGCCTCTGGTTGGACTAATCTGTATGGCTGGCGGCTTACATTTGGTGTGATGGTCCCTGATTTTTTTAGGTGTATAACATACAGTAGATACAAAGATGTCTTCTTTATTGCCTTTTACCTGCAATAACATGTGCTCACAAGTCCTTGAAGGGATGCCATATTGAGGAGGGAGCAAGCTTGTTTTCTGCTGCTCCCAAGATTAGGACCCAGAGCAATGGATGCAAGCTCCAGGAAAAGAGATTCCACCTCAACATCAGGAGGAACTTCCTGACAGTAAGGACTGTTTGACAGTGAAACAAACTTCCTCAGAGTGTAGTGGAGTCTCCTTCCTTAGAGGTCTTTAAACAGAGGCTGGATGGCCATCTGTTGGAGATGCTTTGATTTAGATTTCCTGCATGGCAGGGGGTTGGACTAGATGGCCCTTGCGGTCTCCTCCAACTATGATTCTATGATTCTAGTCCTTTCAAGTTCTAGTCAGCCTATATCTTGACTATGAAGCAAACTAAAACCCCGTGGTGAGAAATAATTAACTTGAGCTCTTGGCTTGAGGCAGAAGGCACACTAAAATTCCATGTTCTTGCAAAATAACTCATTATGGTAGAATCTCTGCTGGAGAGATAAGTAAGAGAAAATCATTCTCTCCCTTTGAATGCTTAGGCCAGAATAAGAAACGTCATGGAGAGACTGCCATTGGAAATGGGTTTCCCTCCTCCCTCCTTTCCACGGTCTTTCTTTCTCCTTCAGGCTGTTATTTTCTTAATCTCCACGTCAACACCAGTTTGGATCACTGAAATCTTGACTCATTAACATTCCTCCTCTCAAAGAATGACTCAGGATAAATAAACTGGCAACAGTACATGCCAGGGCCCTCTTTGCTGCTTGGTTCCAGCCCTGCATTGTTTGTCCAGGAATGTCATTCCAGCCCACAGCATTCCTTAAAAGTAAACTTTTAATTCAATATCTGTTAGGTGTTTCAATAAATTGCTTGGTCACGTAATAGGTCACTGCTGAAACTAAACCCAGTACTGACTTGTAGTGCATGTCAGTGCGACATAAGTGCATAATAAATGTTATCAGATACTGAAAGAGAGAGAGAGATTGACATGGTAAATCTCAGTAAATGCATCATATTATTTAAACTTTATTTAAAATTGCCTTTGGAGTTCTTTCTGTGGTCAAATTCTTGCTCTCATCTGGAAAGATTTAACAGTTTCTGGTAACTTAATCCATTGTATAAATAGACATCTTTGTACATAGTACTTGATAGCTTCTGAATGCTTAGGCAGATCAGCTATTGGCATTTCATTGATTCAAGTTTACACACCCTCTCAAAGAAAGCCATCAGGCTTTACTAACAGATTTTTCTTTTCCTTCCTACACATTTCTTGAGATAGCTTGGGACAAGTAGCCGGGGGAGAGTTAGTGAGAAAAAATTGGGCAAAATCAACTTGCTGACCCAGTGCTTTTTGTTGTGCTCCATTCTTCCCCCCTTCTTTGTGCCCTATCTTAAATAAAAATAGGGGAAGAGGCATGGAAGCACCTAGATTTTCTAGCAGACCATTGGGAATGGGATGGGTGGGTTATTTCTTTCCTCTACAAGCTTCTGAGAGTAGATTAACTACCATGAAACTACTAAAGAAGGAGTGCTCTATGAATCAGGTATATGCAAATCATAGTGGAAGGGCTCCATCTTGCATTTGGTGATGCTAGTGGTTCTGAGAGAGGAAATTAGACAGAAAATCAGCTGAAATGACAAATATCTATATCTGACAGGGTGTGTCCACACTGCAGAATTGAAACATTTTGTCACCACTTTAACTGCCGTGACTCTCTCCTACAGAATTCTCAGATTTGCAATGTGTTGAAGCACCAGAGACAAACCAGACTGAATACTTCTCCAAACTATAAATCCCAAGATTCTGTAGGATAGATTGTATAGGATCCTATTCTGTAGGATAGAGTTATGGCAGTTTAAAAGGTGTCAAACTGCTTTAATTCTACAATGTGGACACACACAAAGAAGCAGCAGGAGAAAAATGTCTAAAAGAGAAATCCAGAAATTCATGTATGACTTCAGTATTGTACGAGACCATTATTCTTCCATTTAATCTATTCATATTCCCAGCGCTGCTTGTTAGCAATCCCGTCTGTGAACCAGACCCAAATTACAAGAGTATACAGACACCAGTGCGCTGTTTGTAGTGGCTACTGCATAATAATTGAAGCTGGAAGTTTGCCATAGCCTAACCCGATCTGCCATGCGGTGGTTCAGCTGTAGTCAGTTGTTTATTTAAATTACCATTCCTCATTTAAAGTGAGCTTTTAATAGTGTGTTGTTAGCCTTGGATTTTTGCAATACAAAAGGGCAAAATATTAAAATTAGTTTAATATCAAAATTAAATTTACTTCCACAACGTCTTAAACAATGTCCTGTAATATTGGATCCTTTTGAATACTGGGATTGAACATACTTTTCAAAATCATGTGATAACAGAGATTTGCACTGAAAAACATTGTAAAATGTAGCTGTGCTGATTTCATTACAGATATGCATCATTCCTATTAAAGAAACTGCATACTAAATGCTGCTGCAGAACATCTATCGGAACTTGTCAATTACTGCCTTCTGGTGAATGTCAGCTGATACTATCAAATTCTGATAGCTGCATGTCTGATATTGTCAAATGTTGAAATTTATTGCATCTGAGCTGCCAAATACTATATCAGATATTGACTACCACTCCGTGCCAGCTGTCAAAGAGGTTCAAATAATGACTGCTACATGATGAAGAGTTTCCAGTATTGGTTCCTACTGAATCCTAGTTGGTCAAATGCTGAATTCTGCTTTAATTCTGACAGTTTTAATTTATTCTGCACAAAGATGGTTTAAAACCTCAAATGCTTTCCCTTCTAAATAGGAACAAATGTGCAAATTTTGGTAAATTCAGAAATGAACTGAAGCAAAATTATCTCCTATTTTAACTGCTCAAATGACATAGGCACATCTATTACAGTACCAGCATGGAAAGAAATGCATTTTCCTTGCCCGATATACATTAAAAATGAGTAGCTTTTCAGGGGGTGGCAGGTGAAAACTCAAATTCAGCACCAACATGGTTGGATACATGAGGATTCAAATCCAGATTTTTGAGGCTTACATGTCTAATTCTTTCCGCACTGAATATGAAAAAGTTTATAGATTTGAGAAAATTCTTATGAAAAACAAAGTGAAATCAAATTCTTTCTCAGACCTAGCTTTATGCCTGACATTGTCTCAAACTGGTAATGTTGCTACTGCATCCTACGTGACAAACTGATGTTAAGTGTTGACTGCATAATATTCTGTAAATATTAAATGTCTCTGGAGAATATTCGGTTTCAAAATTCTTTCAGACCTTTGTGGGGCAAGGGGATGCTCAAGACATACATGGATGCTGGAAGATAACCCTGCAAGTCTTGAGACTAAACGTCTTTCAGTTCACAGAGAAATCTATACCAAACTGTGTCTGGGTGTAATCTTCTATCATGCTATATGTTGCTGTCTTTCTCTTTCCCTGGTCCTGCTACTTCCTGAACTTTAAAGGAGTTGCTAACAGCAAAGCAAGTTGAAACAGTGAGATGGGCTTCCTTTCCAGTTCTCTGCCCTGACTTGATGAGATGAGTGATGGTGGGGCTTCATTGTCATGGCCTGAGTCTCCCTAGGTGTGTCTCCTACGTCTGCCTGAACTTGCTCTGGGGAAGTCAGTGTTGTTACAATGTCAGTACCACCTCTGTGAGCAGGGTTTTCTTTCTTCCCACCCCCATATAGGGAGTGGCAGATCCACAAAACGGGGAAGAAGATAGAGAGCATACCTGCCAAACATGGAAAAGCAAACTGCACTGGGAGGTTGTAGGCACCATGCTATATTTCATGACTAAAGGCCAATATCAGATATTCATCCGAAGACAGATGATGGTGTCGTAGATGAGAGCTATTAAAATGACAGCCACTGCCAACCATCCACCACATTCTTATCATATGTGAAAATTAGGGTAATTTTATTATGTGTGATAAGTGATTTGCAGAGAGGTGTTGAAAGACAAAGGGTATGACTCTCTATCTTGCATTGCTTCCTATGGTGGCTTAAGTATATTCATGTTAGATTAAGCATAGTTGTGAATGAGATCATATGTTAAATCCCTGCCTTTGGGTTACTTGCTGTCTCTGTTGTACAAGGTGAGGGCAGGAATAGCACAGGTAAGATCAGATATGATGCAACACGTGGAGTCACCATGGCAATAAAAGCAAAAGAGGGATGGGTTGATGCCATAGCAATATTTCTGTGGTTACAGGAACTGAGGGCCTGAAAAGACAGGCCAAAATAAAGCTGCTTTGGGTCACTTTGGCGGTATGCTGTTTAAATGATGCATGCGTCCAAAGAGGCTGGAAGCCACACCAAATCCATGCTCCAGTCCTAAGTATTGGAGCGCATCTTTGGCGCAACTTCTGGCCTCTTAAGATGTGTGTGTCATTTAAACAGCATACTTCCAAAGTGACCCGAAGAAGCTTTATTTTGGCCTGTCTATTCAGGGCCTTAGTTCAGTGGGCCAAGCATATTGAACTAGAGACACTAGCAGCAAGACTTGTATGTTTTACCCCAAACATGGGGAACACATGTTGTGTTGGGCTGTGGGTGATGTTGGACTACAGTTCCCATCAACACTACCCAATTGGCCAGCCAACCAATGATGAAAGACGAGAGCTGGTATAGTCCAACAACATGTGGAAAGCCACAAATTGACCACCACTACTTTTCACTCTCCCTCTTACTTACCTTTCATTATCACTAAAGAATTGTTTCAGTTACATAGGCTTTAAGCAATTAAACGGTTATTGCAGAAGGGGCTTTAAAAGGGAGGTGCTGTAGATTTATCCTCATTGTTATGTTTTCAGTAGTTAATTTACATTGTTATAGGACAGTTTTTAAAATAGTTTCTTTTTTCCCTTTTTTGCTACTATAATATCTTTTTTGATGGATTTTGTTTTAATCTATGCTTAAGGCGTCTTAAATCACATATTGATCTAAAGAAGCACAAGTTGCCAAAATAGTGCTCATTGAAGTTTGCCCTTCCATTCTTTTGGTGGGCTATTCATAGCATTTCCTTGTGTCTGCATTAGAAACCCTCTTCAAAAAGAGAGAGAGAAACTGGGGCATGGTTTGCTGAAGTGGTCCTGTGCTTTGGGGGGGGCAATTTTTCTCTTCTCTTTTGTTTTTCAGTGTTATAATGCAGAAGTGTCATTTCACTGGGGCATTATAACACTATAGCTCATGTCTGAAAATTAGGGAAAAAAGAAGAGAAGCAAAAAATATTGTCCCAACATGTCTCAGAGTTTAAAAGAAACCTACTTGGGGGTTGGAATTAAATGTTGCAGCTGGTGCCAGGAATTCAAAGCAAATAATCCAGGAAAACAGAAATGTCATTTGGATGTGTGTGTGTGTGTGTGCACGCACAAAATAAGAACTACAGCAGCAAGTACCACAAGTTCCTGGGGCATTTGCCCTACCTGAATCTTCTGTATCACTATCCTGGACTGCCTATTTCCACTCACCTGTTTGCCTCCAGGTCAAAATTCCTGATACACAGCAGAAGTGGATGTAGATGACTAGTTCATTTGTACTCTGGGTATAATACATTAACTGCATCCTGCCTCAAAACATTATTTCCCTTCCTTTCAGGCAGTGTACTTGATGGCAGTGTTTGTGTGTGTGTTTGTGGAATCAGTAAGTGTGACAAATTGTAGAAATATCAAATGCTTGTATTTTGTCGTTGTATTCTCACTCTACTTGTGGAAGATTACCTCTTGGAAATACAGTGAAGATACCAAGCACTTATTTCAGTCCAGGCCCATCAAAGTATGATAAAACTCTGAGGTTGTGAAAAGGCATATGGCACATTTAGTGATGTTTGTTTTTGAAGTTTTTGAAGCATCACCGAGTTCACAAAACTATGATACTTTTACTGGACCAACTAAAATGCACAAAATACATCATGCAAGCTTTCAAAATTTCACTTGCATGACGTATTTTGTACATTTTAGTTGTCCTCATAGAGAGATCACTGTTTGCAGATTTTGGATTTTGTTGTCTTTTCCTACTTAGCCAACACTGTTCCCCAAATATGTTTCCATTCGTTTTATTCCATCATTCATTTTATAATGACACTTTAAATTCTGATTAAAATGATTAAATTCTAATTCTGATTTCTGAGGCAATTTTTAAAGGATTAATGCATATCCACTATGTATTACAATTCTTGGAAGTGCACACATATTTATAGATGGAGGGAGACAGAGAGAAAGAAAACAGTGTCTCAAGAATGTTAAATATACATCTTTTTAAAATAATAATAATAATATAGTAACAATAATGGTAGTAATCTAACCAGTGTAAGTGACCCTCAATTATACATCCAGGTTCTTCTCTGGAAATTGCCATCTTTAAAGATAACCACGTCTATAAAAATTCTGTTGAACATTCTAACAATTGTGTAATTAAGGTTGCCAAATGAAATAAGGGCCAGTTCTTCTGTACCTTTTTTGTGTTAGAAGGGGAATTTCAACAGACTGGCTGGTCATGCAAGCAAAAAAATTTCTACACAAGTATTAAAGGTACAGGAACCTTCTGCCTTATCAGGCCTGTTAACCTTATGTGTAATGAAAAAGGTATAGCTTTTTAATATATATATAAATATGGGCTTCATTCAGTTAGTACCAACTAGAGCAGATCCACTGAATGAGTGGGACTTGTTAAGTCAATACTTATACTACTTCGATTGATTTGGTGGTTGTACTTTTGTTGGAACTATCACTGTCTATGAAGGTTAATCTAAGATGCACTTAATTTTATATGTATGTTTGCCTTACTATCACATTCTTAATTGTATTTTCAGAAGCATCTTTTAGAATGCTTTACAGTGCACCCACGTCATACACAGCTTTACGCTGTGATGGAATTGGCAATGGCATGTGTGCCGCGCGACACCATGCCACATGCATGAGCTCCATTATTTTCAATGGGGCTCAAGCATACGTAGTATTTGGCTTACCCAGTGGTGTGTGTCCCAGAATGGATCCTCCACATAAGGCAAGGGAGCACTGTATTTTGCTGAACCTAATTTAATTGAATTTAATGTGATCATTACTGCAGAGAAAATAATTATCGTCATCATATGTATGGAATATGGAAGTGAGACAAAGGATCCTCTCACTCCAATTAGTACATTGTACTTTTTACAGCGCAATTTTTGATTTATTTCATTTATTTTTAAAATGCCTGCTCTGTCTTTCCACTACAAATGGTGTTCAAGGTAGCTTAAAAAAAAATAAAGTTCAAAATAAAATGCAGGGTTTTTTAAAATTAAAGGCTAATCAATTAAAAACAAATCAGGAAGAATTTTTTAAAAAGCTTCTAACAGTGAAAACCTATTTCTCCAACTTACAAGTCATCTCAAAAGCCAAAAGCTTGTCTGAATAGAAATGTCTTTACGGATGGAAAGACATCAAAAAGAAAGCTAGCTTGGCTTCCATTAGCTGGAAATTCATAGAGTATCAGATTAAACCCAAGGCTTCTTCACTTCTCATATCCCTAATGATGTGCGCATGATTTGTTTTATTGACGAAATATCACATGGGGGCTTAATCCACTTGGCTTCTGTATCTCTTAGAAAAGGATGTCAGCTGTTACCAAGTTATACTCTTGTCAGATTATACTGTGCTTATTTAAAGAAGAGCATGGAAAATGTATAACTTCCAGAATCCACCAGCCAGCATGGCCATGGGCTATGCTGGCTGGGGGTACTATAATAATATAATACTACTAATAATGAAATGTTTATTTATATCCCTCCTCTCACATTTGAGGATCGAACTAGCAGTTGTACTCTTAATAATTAATATTTCCAAGCTGATGGATACTCAGAACTATTTTGAGTTACCTGCACTCATGTCTGGAACATGTGAAACAAAAAACAGAGACTTTACAAGGCAGAACCACAGGGTGGAAGACTTTGGGGCTGACAACAAAACATACAAGTGTCTGGCAAGTACAGCTCTGATTATTATAATGATGTCTATCCCCTCATGTCAGCAACAGTCATTTGAAGAATGGCCAGGAAAACGCATATCTAAATAGAGCTGGGATGACACAGAGTATATTGTACTAGCTGTTGGAGGACAAGGTGAAATTTCTCATTAGGCTACTGCTGTCAAAGGGAGCCAAGCCTCCTTAACTTTCAGTTGTGCGAGGATTTCATAACATGCAAATGAGCTTTTCTGCTGGCCCCACAACTGTATCTGTCAAAGCATGCACTATTTTGAAAGTCTAATGGAATCAATGAAAACTGTTTCACTTGCTCCTTTTTTCTCATCGTGGGGATCCAGCATAGTTAGTTTTGCATATGCTATTTCCTATCCTTCCTACAAGAAGTTTAAGGTTCCATGAGAAGAATTTAACCCATTTTTGCCCAATAACCTTTTTAGGTAAATTAAAGTAAAAGATAGCAAGGGATCTTGCAGCCCCTTTGAGACTAACCGAAAGGCAGAAGTTGGTAATGTGAGCTTTTGTAGACTGGAGCTGGCGTCCTCAGATGCATTTGGTGGAGTGGAAAGCTATCAATGTTCAATTGTCTTCATTTCTCCTGAGTCTATTCCAGCCTATTTGCATCTATCCATATTCTGCTGGCCACATGCAGCACCATTGCAAATTAAAATGATGGTCAGGAAGGAAGGGTCTGTGAATTATTGGTGTCCACGTGTTAAACTGGCCGCTTCACATTATTACAGTATTAATTTTTGGATGTCAGTCAAAAGAGCAGAGATACTCACTATTGCTTCCACTGTCACCTGTTCCCACTGGTGTCACCATTCCATGCTGTTTCTGGTTAGCAGAGAAGCTTTGGAGGGTTGCATGGCTCTTGTTCCAAATTGTGAGTGTGGCTTTAAATAAGTCTTTTTTAAAAAATAAAAAATGTAGTGTTCATTTTTTCTCTTAGAACAATAAAATGTATAAAGCCTTCATTTGTGGCTTTTATCATTAGATAAATGACCCATGAATATCTCTTTTCTTCCCCTCCTGACAGCATTGTACTTTTCTCCAATCACTTACGTTTGGATGCCTTTGATTTTTGCATGCTGCAAAGTTTCCTGGAAATAATATTTATTTATTTATTTATTTATTTATTCATGCGGTTAAACTGCCCTCATGTGCTTTGTACAGTGAAGCTTTCAGCCCTTTCTTTGGATCTCATGCCACCCCCACTGGGTCTCAAATGGCCAGTTTCAGAATGAAAATATTAATTAAAATGCTGTAAAATGGCAAGGAAAATAGACAAATCCTATATGCTTCTAGCTAACAAAATAATAACAAAGAAATCTATTAGCAGTAATGCTCATCCACCTGCCCATCCACCCACCCATCTGCTCACCCTCTGCCGAAAGGTGCTGCCATACAAAGGCGTGTATAGACGGTCACGTCTACATTGATACAAACCCTTGTGGATACACTGGAAAAAGCTGCAAATCAATTTTATTCAGGGTTTAAGGAGTCCCTGCCCCCGTCCCCCAGCAAAAAAGCCTGAACAACTATGCATTGCATGTGGTGGGATCACATTCTAGTCATTTAGAACACAAAGGATTTCCATAGACTGGAGGATTTGGCCCATAAACTATCTACACAGACTTTTTTATTATTATTATTTAACATTTTAGTTTTGCAGAGGGTCCAGGGACACTATTTCTCTTCCATATGGACTCAGAACACTATCAGAGACACTGGCTGTTTGTCAGTATGTCAGCAGGGAACAACCAAAGTGAAAAGATTTTATGTGGCATTAGGGAAATAAGTGGAAAGAAAGCTTGTTTGTGGGCCTGAAGGCAAGGATATATTTCTGTTTCATCCCTGCTTTCCCCAAGCAGTAGGGAGTGCCAAGATTTGTTTTACAGGATCACTTTATCCGTGTGGAAACAAAATACAAGATGCATAGTGGTTTTGTAATATGTGTTTGTTTATAAATATAGGGCCTGAGCAGGTAGGAAGCATGTAGGCACATGTACAGGGTTTCCCAGAAGCATCTCTAGTTCAGCACCAAAATGTCATTTAAAAGAACTATTGAGAGAACCCCCTTAATAACATTTCAGTGAGCCACAGCATTTTATTTATTTATTTATTTATTGGTAAATATCTTTATTGAATCTTTGTGTATATATATATGTTTACTTGAACATTAGGTCCATTCCATTTTTTTCCCTCCCATACATATTTTTTTCACCTGACTATGGGGGATACCATCCACAATAAAAAAGTGAAGAATAATCAAAACACAAAGCATTTCATTAACGCTGCTTTCAACCTTTCCATATGTGCGTCTATACGTTGCATTTGTTGGTACCTGATACAATCCTATAGATATTTAATACGCTCTGACCTATTATATACATTATTTACAAATTATCTTCAACCCTTTAACGCAACAAAATTTTATATCCATTTGTCATCTAAATTACATCTTCTTTACCAATACCTTTCTAATGGTTCCCATTCTTTTAGCTTCTTTTCCTTATTTTTATCATCGTTTATCATCATTGTTAGTTTATCTAATTCTTTAACTTCAATCAATTTCCGTAGCCACTCATCTATTCTAGGTATAGTTTTTTTCTTCCAATTTTTAGCCAAAAGTATTCTGGCCGTGGTAGTTACATAAAGGAAGATTCTCCAAAATTTTGGTTCAAGCGGTCCGCCCAGGAAAGATGTCATATTAAGTAAAAATAATTCCGGAATACAGGGAAATTTCACATTGAATATCTCTTGTATCTTACAATGAACTTTCTGCCAAAAAATTTTAACCCTGGGGCAAGACCACCACATATGCAGATAATATCCTTTGCCTCTTTGACACTTCCAACAGACATTGTTACTCAAGTTGTAAATCCTTGCGAGCCACAGCATTTTTGTAGCCCAGAATTAGTGTGCTACTGTGCCTTTCCACCTGCAGATGGATACAGCTTCCACTGTGATAGGTGAGAACTATGGAGGAAGAAGTGCTGGAGAACATTCAATAAAAATCCAAAAGAGAGGAGGACACCTCGTAAGATGCTGAAAAATGATACTTAAAACATCACACTCCAGCTCTGGAGATGTGTCTTCTTTTGTCATAGATTAAAAAGTCAGCTTCATCATTGGTGAACAGGCCATAAGGACACAAATACTGATTAAAATTACTTGACCTCCTGCAATGAAAGAAAGAAAGAAAGAAAGAAAGAAAGAAAGAAAGGGAAATCCCTTCCCAAATTGTTAATTTTTTCTTATCCACACTTTTTCATTGACCAGCTCTTGAATCCATACATGGTGATGAGAAATACAATGGCTTGGATGATTCTACCTTTTGTGCTCAATTGTATATCTTTGCTCCTTAGGATCTTTTCTAGCTCTTCCATGGCTGCCCTTCCCATTCCTATTCTTCTGATTTCTTCATGTTCATTTCATTTAGAGTATTTATACCCCACTCTTCTGCCACAAAGGTTCTCAGAGCTGCTTACCAATTGTTGATTAGACAGTTCCCTGCCCTCAGGCTTGCAATCTAAAAACGACGTGACACAAAAGGAGAAGGCAATGGCAGTTGGAATGGAGACAGGGCCCTTCATCTGTCTCTTGACTGCAGTCTCCTTCCTGATCGATGTTTGATCCAAGGTATGGGAATTTTTTTACTATTTCAGTCTCCTCATTGTCTAGGTTGTGTGTAGGTCCTCCATGGTCATTATTTTTGTTTTCTTTATGTTCATCCTCAATCCTACCTTTGCACTTTCTTCTTTGACCTTCCCTAGTAATTGTTCCAAGTCTGTGATGTTTTCTGCTAGTAATATGGTGTCATTTGCTTATCTTAGATTGTTGATATTTTTTTATCTCCTGTGTTTACTCCACCTTTTTCCGAGTCTAAACCTGCTCTTCTTATATTGCCTGCATACATTTTGAATAGATAGGGTGATAGAATGCAGCCTTGCCTGATCCTTTTGCTGATAGGGAACCATTCTGTTTCCCTGTGTTCTGTTCTAACAGTTGCCTCTTGTCCCATGTACAGATTTCTCATGAGGGGGTCATTCCCAGTTGGAGTATAATCCGCATTCTGATCTGGAGCTATGCTTTGTGAAGCGATTCCAAAAGGTCCCTTGTTCTCACTATGAAATGGGACCTTTTGTGGAATAGCTTTTTTTGCTGGGAATGTTTGTCATTCCCATCAGATGGAGCCAGGGAAGGTGGCAGCCCTTCAGTGGGTCGCACCCCACCCCTCCCTCAGAACCCCTTCAAAAGGCTGCTGTCCCAACCGGATCCTCTCTCTCTCTTTATTTATTTATTTCTCTTTTCCTTCCCTCTCCTTCCTTCCTTCCTTCCTTCCTTCCTTCCTTCCTCCCCTCTTTCCTTCCTGGCTCCCTCCTTCCCCCATGGAAGACAGGAACACAAGCCCACCAGTTGTTTGTCATCCAGCACCAGCAGTGCAGCAGGAGCAGCAGTGCCAGAAGCCCAGCCAGCACTGGGGGAACGGTGGCAATGTGACAGCAGCACCAGAAGCCTAGCCAGCCCGGGCAAGCACAGCGGTTTTCTCCCTTAAAACCCTCATGATGGGAGCTTGGCATGGGCTGCAACCACACTGCAGAAAACCTGAGGGAGCAAGGCAAGGCCAGGGGACCCGGGAGGAGGAGGAGGAGGACAAGAAACATTTTTTTAAATAAAAAATATAGAAATAAAAAAAATTGATCTATTGCTAAAGCAAGTAGTTGCTTTAGCAATATATTGGTTTTTCGATCAATTCTAATGTAAAAAAAGAATTGATTCTGATCTGGCGTTCCCACTTATTGGGCACAATTCAGAATCAATTCTTCTAAAAAAAATCACTTTCAAACTAGTGTCAGGAAACCCAGGGTTTTTTGTGTTTGTCCCGCTTCTTTCCTCCTGGAATCGATCCAATGAGGATTGGAAGCAGTTTCAAATGGGAACGAGGGTCATTTGCCTCAAATCCTGCTTTGGAACAAACTGCAGTGGGAATGACCCCCCAGGACTATCAGATGTAGAGCATGTCTTTGAGGGGTACAGCAGACTGCAAAACAATTAGACCATTATTGTGCTTCCTTCCCAAATGTGTTTTTTAAAATAAAATAATAATCTACCAAAATTACCTAGAACTTGTATGAGCACAATACACATTGTTTTAAAAAATCCCCATTACAGGGCAGGCATAATAATGCATCTTTGTTCAGAAGGATTTTGGAAAATCAACACACTAATAGTGGAGGTTAATTATGTGTTTGCTGCTTCTCTCTTTCCTCTGAATTCATTTAAATGCAATAATCACATTCAGGACTCTATTATTTCCTTGTTCTTGCTGCAGCTGTGGGAGCTTTTTTATTGTAGAGAAGATAAATGTCCTTGGAATTTGGCTCAGTAAGGCCACATTTCAAGTTGAGTCCTGTAGAAAGTGTGGCCTGAACAATGGGAAGGGTCAGAGAGAGAGCGAGAGAAGAGGGAGGGAAAGAGGGAGGGGGGTAGAAATGCTAATGTAGAAAACCAGGAAACCTAACAAGGTTTGTTTTCCATACCTTTCAACATTGCATAATTGAGAACTGGCCATGTAACATCAGAGTGTAATCAAGGCAGCAAACATTATTGATGAGGAAGAAGAGACAAGCCAGGAGAGGACAAAGCAGTTTGCCTTTGCCGGAACCTACTGGGAAAGGCAAGATCCTGTCTCTCTCCTTCCTGCAGAATTAATTGAGTGCAAATTACTTTTACACTTTTAACTCAGACACTGAAGTAGGCTGGGGGCAAAGGGGGAAAGGAGGAGGAGGAGGAGGAGGAGAGAGAGAAACCAGGACATTTTACAAGCAGTTGGGAAAATGGGATGGAAGAGTATTACACTGACCATCCTTGGCAGCTCAGGGCATTTGAAAAGTATGGTTTCATTCCTCATCGCCCTTCCTAGTAAAATTCTTCTGGCATGTCCACAAACATTTTGCTGTAAATCCAGATGTACTACTTAATATACAACAAATGGGAAGCCTCAATCAGTAAGTCTTGAAAATGTATCTGTATATTTAGCATAGGAATCATATAGCCCTCTGGATGTTTTTGACAATAGCTGACAGCATCCCTAGCCAGAATAACCAATATCCATGAATTCTGGGAACTGCAATCCAGCAACATCTGCAGAGAACCAGATATCTCCCTATGTATATGTTGTTCTTGTTGTTGTTGTGTGCCTTCAAGTCAGGATCTAGTTGGGCTGACAGAGTGTAACTTGCCCAAGGTCACCCAGTGGGTTTCTATAGCTGAACAGTGAACTGAATTCTGATCTCCAGAGTTGTAATCCAACGCTCAAACCACTACACCATGCTTGCTCCCTCTGACGTATATCCTTGAAAAGGGCCTGAACAGACAGGCCAAAATAAAGCTGCTTCAAGTCACTTTGGAGGTATGCTGTTTAAATGCTGCATGCATCCTAAGAGGCCAGAAGCTGCACCAAAACCATGCTCCAGTCCTAAGGAATGGAACACAGCTTTGGTGCAGCTTCTGGCCTCTTAAGATGTGTGTGCCATTTAAACAACATACCTCCAACGTGCCCCAAAGCAGCTTTATTATGACCTGTCTGTTTGGGCCCAAAATGTGTCATGACCATATCTATTGGGAAGCAATCTGTGCAATTATTATGTCTGTTCAGAAGCAATGTTCATTCACTTGATGGCCTTTCACATTTTAGATTCGAACTCAGTCAGCATAGTGAGGGATGAGGGAATTTGGAACTTAACAGCATCTGGGTGGGCACAGTTTTCCCTTTCTTAGTGTAAAGGACATCAGCTTTAATATCTGAGTTGGGAGTAATGTCAAACTTCTAGTCTCTCTCCATAGTCCCTATTTTCTGAAAAATCCCTTTAGAGCCCACAAGATGTCACTGTGCAAAAGTAGAAAATCTTAAATGAAGCAAAATGCTATTATAAATAATTATCTGTCATCTATTCTTCTGGCTCTTCAGGAGAACTTTGGAGATTTTCATAGCCATAGTCAGAAGGAAAGAAACATGAGGTAATGTGGAAATTAGACACACTGGATTAATTCACCCCCCTTAAAAATAATTGTATATATTTAACATAGAGTTAATTGTATGTAGCTCATAAAATGTAAGGAAAGATAATATGAAAAATTGTGGGTGTTTTCCTTTGGGAACATACTATAAAGATGGATTTGAAATTGTTATTATGAATAGGAGTTGATAGATACAACAGAAATTAACTCATTTAAAGGATAAAAAATTGTGTTTTAGAATTGCCAGTAAAATACATACAGCTGCAAAGACCTATTAACAATATATACCATGATTAAAACAAGTAGAATTAAGCCATGCACATCTGTTAAATTCAGTTTTTACAAAGCACATGGCTGTGTCCTCTATTGTATTTTTATAAAACTTCTGTGAGTGTTTACAGCTTTAGTCAAAACAGTGGGACAATTTATGGAAATCTGGATAACAAAACTTTTAATGTTAAATTGCTGTAAGTTACCCAGAAAATTTATGACAAATATAGCCAGGCAATAATTTACTTTTTCGAGTTTTAAAGATAACCCATGGGAAACTCTTCAGGAGTACTTCATGCTCATTACTCTAAATTCACTTTTAATAAATGCTTCTTCATAATGTGCCTCTTTATAAAAAAAACAAACAGTTGCTCAGAAAGAACAAACTTTACTGGTTTCTGGAACCAGAGTGTGTGCTTGTGCTATACCCAAAGCTTAGAAATCTTGCATTTTTGGACAGCTCCCAGAATTTATTAGGCAGCATGGCCAATGGCCATGTCAGCTAGGAAATTTTGGGAGTTGCAATCCAAAAGAAAAGTAATTACTGAGCAAGCATCATGGAGCCATTTTGGGCCTCTACCTCGTGCCACTCTCATTTAAATTTTCCAAACACAACCAGTTAATGCCCTCATCATCTCTTGATTTACAAATGAAGCTCCAGTGGGCTTCTCTTCCCTATTTATTTCAGCTGTTAAGTTTAGCCTCACTGTCTTTCATATTCTTGCTCACTGAATTGAATGGGTCTGGAGCACCAGGAGTCGTCAGAAACACATAACTGGGCTCTAGATTGAAACAACTTAGTGCTTGATAGTTATGCTACCTCTACAGATTGACAGACCTTATCTGCTTTTCTTCTGAAATACAGCTGCAGTAGACATTGTTATTCCAGGTGTAGCACTGCCTGTCATTCCTCAGCTCCCAAATGCCTCTTAAAATCATTTCTGAACCTCCCCCAAAAGCTCACTTATTACACAGCTTTATGCATCAAGCACCACTTTTCATGGGAAAGGATGCAAACGTATATGAAATATGTTGTTGTTGTATGCCTTCAAGTTGTTTCCAACTTGTGGCAACCCTAAGGCAAGTGTATCATAGAGTTTTCTGAGGCTGAGTGTGGGTTTCCATGGCTGAGCAGAGATTTGAATCATGGTCTCCTGAGTCACAGTCCAATGTTCAAACCTATACTGGCTCTTATATCAGAGCAGGGGTTTAGGATACCCTCACCGCACACTTCTAATTTTTCCCCAATCCTCAAATTTCTAGCATTCCAAAGAGTGAGGTATTGAATATTGTTCATACTTAGAACTCTTACATTTGCTTTGTTTGCATTTCCCTAGTAAATTTGCCTGTCCTTTTCTTTGGATACCTATTGTATTTCCAAATGCTTGACTGATGTTTCTGCCAATCCTTGGTAGAAATTTGGGGGCAACGTCCTCATTTCCAGCATTCCCCATTTGTGTTACAAGGATGGCAAGGTGAGTGCAAATGAGGGATGCTCACTTAAGACTGGCTCAGATTGAAATGCTCAGGCTTTCAAAGACTCTTCCCAAAAAGAGAGACAGGCTATCCAACACTTGTATCTTCTTCTCTGTGTTTGGTGTGTGTGGTTGGGGGGGGGGGGTAAGCAAAGACTCAGGCAAGAAGTCTTGCATCCCTTCACCTGTCTCAGCTGCCCTCCAAGCCTCAAAGTCACCCTTCTCATCTCTTTATCCTTGTCTTGTTGGCAAAAGCAGCAGTTGTGCCAAGAGGTAAGATGGATCTACCGTTCCCCCTCCTTCCATCCCTTGGCCCAGGTACAGTGAAGCTGGGTGTGGTGGACCTTGGAGTGACAATCTTTGAAAGCCTTCTGCTTCATTCTTGTTTCCCGTCCTTAGATATGTGATGGATCCACAATACACTATTCTTTTGGGCCTCCCTTGGGTCCCCATGCTTGACATTCCTCCTGGTTCTCTGAGTCACTTCGAAGGGACTTCCCTGCCCCATGCTGTGTCATCTCTGTATCAGACTAGGGATAGCAGCTATGGTGATGTCAATTCAGGGAAATGGAAGAATGGAAAGAAAACACCATTTATCTCCAGCGGGGAGCAAATTGTGGTCCTCTTGGCATGCTACCTCTGAGCTAGCCCCATGCTAAGAAGTACATGTGAATGCATGCTGGGGTAAAAATGTATCAGATTATGCAAGCAGATTCTTCTTAGTCATTTTTCCGAGTAATGATTTCTGACTCTGAATAGAAATGTTAACCTGATATGTACATATTTTTGGAAAATTAGAAGGTTGTTGTCGTCTGCCATATTTAACATCTACCTGCCAGAACAAATAAATATAACAAAGGGAGAAAATTATAGCACTACGTCCCAACTAAAAAGGGAGGCATGAAACACGAACCAGACTAAACTCCAACGCATCAGTACACTTACTGGATCACGGCCTAGATGTGTTTTGGCAGAAGGGGCAGTATAATTCTTGATTAAATTACTTAAGTGCTCTTGTCAGGGAAAGCTCAGGCTGAGTTAAGAAGCAACTTTTGTCCCCCCCTTTTTAGTGTAGACATTTTATTAGGGATGTGGTGTTTGGCTATACTAAACTACACTCTGAAGCCAAGTATAAAAGACTCAGTGTAGGAAGCAGAGTAATTCACTTGATACCTTAGTGGCAGAAAGCCAGTGCATTCATTTGAGTCAGAATAATCCTCCCCCCCAAAAAAAAATGGTGTAATTCGTACACTGTAACTCAGTCAGGTTGAAGGGCAGCAAGAAGGAGACAGAGAAAGAAAATATAACTTCAGTGTTGGAGGGCAACAAGTGGAAAACCATTTAATCAGCAACAATGAGAATAAGTCACAAAGCTGGATTGACCAGAGTTTCTTTCTGGATGACAACTCCTTGGATTCTGGGAGCTGTAGTCCAAAAAAGTAGCTACTCCAAGCTGCAAGATTTAGCAAACTGACAGGAACCTTCTAAGGGAGATGGTCTTCCAGGAAAAGATTGTACAGTCCTCCCTTCGTTCTCACAGTCTTCGGATCTGCTTATGTGCGAGGTAGGAACAGAGGGAGAATGAATGGGGGGCATGCTCACGGTGCACATCCATGCACCCCCACATGCCCACACCCAATGGAGCTTGAATATAGGTGAAACTCTGTTTTCATGAGCGAGTCCAGAACAGATCCCCCATGAAAAAGAAGGGGCAACTGTATATATATTTTAAGCACATACAAAGTAGTGTTGAAATATGACATAGAAAACAAAAAATATGAGCTACCCATAGTATTTCATTCCTTTCCCCCCACCCATCTTCCAAGGAGCACAAGAAATTTAGTATAAGGAAAAATTCTCCTTTCCCCAGAGGTAATGAAGAGCTGGTGGCAATCACAAACACAGAATGCTCTAAAAATTATTGTTATTATTTTCACATGTACCTCTCCTGCTTCTTCCAAAATGCTCAAGGCATCATAGATGTGGGTCAATTCTTTTTATCCTCATGTATACCACTTTAATGGTACATTTGGCTGAAACAGAATGATTAGCCTAAGGTCACCCAGTGAGCATCACAACTAAAGAGGATCATTGGCCCATAAATGTTTCTGCCTGAGCTGAAATAAAACTTTGAATTGAATATGCAGAAGATTAATTGAATATGCAGAAGTGGAGGTTTACATCAAAACTGGCAATGAGGTACAATTATTGACCACCCCTGAGCGCAGAATGATGGGCTAAGGACAGGCCATGTGCCACAGACCTCTGTGTCATTCAGCAGAGGCAAATGGTCAAGGAACTCAAGAGGAACAGCCATAGAACTTTCCCTGCTATGCCTCAACAACATCTGCCCATTCTGTGCAGTTACCTCCCTCTGTATCCTATTTGGGGCAACCTAGCTGAACAAAGGCTGAAACGAATTGTTTCTTTCTTTGTTACTTTATCACTTACATGTGAAAAATTCTAACAGTGATTTGAAAGAAAGAAAGAGAGAAAGAAAGAAAGAAAGAAAGAAAGAAAGAAAGAAAGACCACAGTATTTTGGAAGTGTTGAAGGGTGTTGGAGGGTAATCCCATTCTTGTTAGTGGTACAGTATGCTACTTTGCTAATTGAAAGGATATCAGATAGAAATATCCACCCCGTCTCCTTCTTCCCTGATCATTGCTAAGCAAAGGGCACACCTAAAGCCCACCCGCTGACACTCCCTGACCACCCAAAATCAGTGTTGAAGGGGAAATGAACTGCACTGCAAATGATAGCAGAAAAATAGTGGGAAAGGAGATCATTAATGGAGTTTTTGCATTAATAAGAAGAAACACTTTCCAAAAGGTCATCCACAATGGACCATCAGAAGAAGGCCAATGCCATGCAATGAAGATCTGGTTATCCTGCTGCAGTTGCAAATTACTACCTTGTGTGATAAAGTCTTTATTCTCTAGGGCAGTGATTCCCAAAGCAGGTGGTACACCACCGGGGGGGGGGGGGGGTAAAAGATCCAGGGGGATGGTGAGGGAGAAAAGGGACATCAGGGGAACAGTGAGGGAAAAGGGGGTGTCAGGGGCCCTTCAACCAAAGTATTAGTGCACAAGAAAGACAGGGGGAACCATCAGCCTTTAGGATCATAGTGGGGATGAGGGTTGCATGAAATGTCTTTTCAGGGTGCCTTAAAACCACCATACAGCCTCACGTCATGTGATGGTGCCTCCCACGCCTCATTTGCCCATCCAAGCTCAACTCCCTTAGCCACATCTTGCCCTAGTAGTGATGGTTGCAGTTGGGAAACTTGAGGGGCTTGGTTGCAGGACATTGCTTCTGTAGCTCAGAGCAATGCCATTTTGAAACAGACTGACAGACTGGAGCAAGGAGGTAGAGCACACAGTGGCAACGGAGACTTACTGCAGCAAAAAGGGACCTTTCAGATTTAGGATCCTGCTTAAGCTTTGTGAGCTTCACTGGGACTTGACTGAAAGGTTGGAACTATGCTGCTGCCTCTGCTTTCTTTTGTTGGACAGGCCAAGAAAAGAGGCAGCAGAAGAAACAATACTGGTGTAAAGGGGGGGGGCTCTTGAATTATGAGGGGAAGGCATGTTTCTGAAGAAGGAGATGGAGGTTTCAGATGGTTTCTGAAGAAGGAGATCCAGGATCAATTGTGGGGAAAAGTCCTTCACTTTGAAGTGGCTCCTGTAATTAAAAACTTTCCTTTTCCCCATCTATGCCACTTTCCAATCCAGAGCATTTGACCTCTGTAAACCCCCTACCCACACACCCGCTACTCCTCTCTTGGTGCAAACAAAGTCTTCCTTTCTAGGGAGAAGATTCTCCCTTTGCACCAGGTGACTTTGCAGCAACTGAGCAACTGGCTGACCAAAGAGTGAGAGGCCTCTTGCTTGCACTGGCTTTTATTGCAAGAGGTCTCTCAGTTGCTACACAACCAACTGCTCTGTTGCTGTTCCCAAGGTGATTGGGTGCAAAGAGAGCAGTAACCTAGACTGACAGTTTTGAATTTTCAGTAGAACATTAGACCTACTATCAAGAAATAAGCATGTGGTGGGGGAGCTAGGGTTGTCGCCCAAGGGGAAAGGGGATGGTAGCAGGAAAAATGTAGGGGATGCTGCTCTAGCCATATGAACAAGTTGGAAGATTGCAGCTTTGCACTTCTCCACTTAAAACATACTATGAAAGACTATTTGCCTAATATGGTTTTTCTCTGAGTAAACATGCTTAGAATTGTTGCGATGCACATCTGTTAGACAAGTTTGGGTATAAGGATCTTGCTTCAGTTAATTTCTCATGTATGAAATAGGTCCCTTCTAGCTGTTATGATTCTAGGCCTCTATCATCGTACATAATTATAAAGATTATTATCAAAAGTGACTAATTACCTTGGATGCCTCAGCTGAGGCACTTGGAAGAGGGCCTTATATTTTCAAAATGAAAATAAACACAATTGCTTCTGAATGTCAACTGATAATTTCAAAAAGTAGTAAGGAGAACATTTACAAAAGGGGAGGGGGGAAGCAACATGAGGCTGATCTGTCCCTGTGGAACATAAAGTTTTCCTACATGGAAATAAACATTGTCACCTGTGGATGTCTCCAGAAAAATGTCACTGTTCAGGGCAAAGAGTACAAGACAGCTTTTTAAAAAATTAAAATTTATTAATACATTCTAAAACAAAACATAACAACGAACAGTACACCAAAACAACAATATATAAAGAAATAACCCAGATAAGGCCCTAAAAATGATAGATAAAAGGTATATTCAGGGATCCTAAAAGACATCTTTCCATAAAAATTTAGCTAAAATTAGGGGATGTCTAGAGACTAAATCTTGCTGGATGTATTCAATAAATGGGTACCAAATTTTATGAAAGGTCAATCCAGAGTGTAAGCCTCTTGTTCTGTTGTTATTATCTGCCATTTTCTCCATTGATCACAAGTCCCAGAGTCTAGTCCACCATCCTGCAATATTCAACTTTCCAGTTTTCCTGCTTGCTATCTCAATCCAAGCAAAAGTCAGAAGCAAACTAATAAGTTCTTTATGCTGCAGGGCTTTATTATCATTCATAAAAATGGAGAACAGGAGCAGGAGTGGTGATTATTGTAATGTTTAGTGATCTTGGAGATCAGTTGTAAAATTTCTGTCCAGTACTCATACACTAAGGGAGAATTCAGCCACATATGTACAAAGGTTCCCCTACCTTCACAACCCCTCCAGCATTTTGGATTAGCATGTGTAGAAATAATGCCAATTTGACTGGGGTGAGGTACCATTGATGGACCCACTTGATAGTATTCTCTTTAATGGCAATGGACCTGGTTTTAAATGGTAAATGAGTCCATATATTTTCCCAGGTCTTACTATCAATTGAAAGGGAAAGTTCTGCTTCCCATCCTGTCTTATGAAGCGTTGGGTTCCCAAATGTTTCTTCCAGCAGACAATTATATATGCATGCTATTTGGCCTTTAGAATATACTACAGCCGCAGAGACGCACATGTTTTCAAAAAAAGTAAGCGGGCAAGGATATTCCTGAATCTGAACCAGTTTCCTTAAGAATAATTTTATCTGTATTATTTGATACCAGTTCTGATGACCAGGGCCCAGAGCACAGATTAGTATCTCCGTTGTGATAGTCATCCCAGTTAAAAGAAAAGAAAAACTGGCAGTCTGAAAAAGAAAAAGGAATAACTCAGGAAGGTAATTGCCTGGAAGCTGTGTCCAAGGTTTTGTAACACTCCCTCCAGAAGTATGTTTTTATTTTATTTTTTCTGGTCACAAAACAGAATCATTCCAGTTTCACTGTAAGGTTCCTGACTGAGTGTCCCTGGATCAGCATGGTAACATTTCCAGAACAAACTGGGAGTTTTGGCATCATAGTTCTCAGTCTGTTTTCTGCAAAATGGGAATAACAATAACCCGACAAAGAATCAAGTCCACATTGAGGCAGACAGAACAAGTTAACCATGTTTAGCTTGCAGATGAAATTAATTCATTTAAATTAGTTGAGTAACTCATTATTTGAACATGTGGTGCTACGTATGGCCACATACCACACTTTTATTGTTAAATACCAAATAAAAGTTTCTTCTCATAGATAGATAGATAGATAGATGCCCTGAAATTAATAACAGTGATGGTTTGATGCCAGCAATCCTTCAAAAGAGCAGTGCTTAACTTAGTAAGAAATGGTTCCACTTCATCATTTTTTGCACAGTTTTAGAACATTAAAAATTGGATAGTAAGGTCTCCATTTTGTAACCACTCCAGATTTTTGAATGCCATTGCAAACACCTCTGCTAATGCCATAGTTATAGGACATTGCTGTACCAGTGTGCTCTGGTACTATATTTGCACAATTTCTTTAACATGATTACAACAGTAGCAATAATGCTAAGAAAACACTTATTTTGGCACTAGTCCTTGCTTTGTGACAAATGTTTCTGGTCTTGTTTTCTGCACAATGTACATTACCCCATCCCCCCCCCCCACCCCTTCTTTTTCATGCTTTGCACATGCATTTTTTCTTCTTCTGAAATCTTGCAATGACAAGATTAGCCCAGTAAATGCAAGATACTTTGGACAAATCATTACCAATGATTCAGGAGTACTGTCTTGTTGCTTTAAGTTTTAGAATCAGTGGTTCTGCAGATAGCAATGCACTCTTTTATCCAGCATCAGTGAATCCTGGGCAAATCTTCACTAAATCAGAAGCTTTGTGACATAACAGAGGCATAGACAACAGTTCATGGCATGCCCAGTCACATCTCATCAACCTCACAATCTCACTACTGTTGTACTAAAGCAATTTGCACTTGTACAATCACATGAATGTAGCTATATTGGCAGTTATTGACAAGTTTCTTTTGTTGATCTGAAATTGCATGATAATAACAATAGGAAGATTTTCACACCAGTGCAGAAGCTTTAAACAAATGGCAATATTTCAACTTAACCAAAGCATATTAACACTAACACTCAAATATAAAATAAACAGTGGCGGTTGAGAGAGCGAGAGAGAGAGAATGGGCAGCAGATAAAATGCTCCAGTATTTAACTATTAATTAATTTAATTAATTTTCCAACTTTTTGAAACATTAAAAATGGGGAAAAGAAGAGAAGGAGTGAAAATTGGAGACAGAGAAGAAAAAGGTAGGAAAAGGAGAAAAAGCTTTTTTAAAAAAATCTCCTTTAACTCCCCAGAATAAGTAAAACAAAAAGTTATTTATAAGTCAAGATAGGTATCAGGGAATAGCGATCAGTGATAACACATATGCTGAAATATAGAATGGTGGAATTCTAGCTCTAGCCCTGGAACTGAAGAGTCTTGGCTATTGCAAAGCCTTGCATGACTTGTTTCCATTAAAATTAATTTGACCAATCTCCTCTGATTAGAATGAAGCCATCAGATAACATGTCCTCATCTTCTGTAATAATAGAACAGAAACGTGTCCACCTGCATACATGTGTCTTCTCCATAGCTCCAAGATGGTGAAACCTGGATCCCTGAAATCTGGCATGCATACTTGGAAGACCCTAGGAGTGTGCACTTTAAGATTATTTTCTTTTCAAATTGAATTAATTAACTTTAATTAATCAATATTTGCCTACAGCCTGAAGTAGAACATTCAGTCACTAGGTGGCAGATATCCCTAATCGGGGAATTTAAGTTGTAGTGGTGCTTTCCTCTGCAGGCCCTGTTTCAGGGAGAGGGAGTGTGTGAGAGAGGGGGGCAGAGAGGGCCCTACTTCTGAGAAGGGTGGAGGACAGTATGTAGGGGGAAAGTCTGAATAAGTACCAGTGGTAGAAGAAAGAGCAAATACAAAAGAAAAAGAGTTGGGTGGGGAACAAAGATGAGAGCAGAAAGAAGTACAGTGGACCCTTGTTATACGCTGGGTTTTGGTTCCAAGATGCCCCGTGTATAACAAAATCCATGCATGCTCAAGTCCCATTAAATATAATGACATAGCAAAATGGGGTCCCTTATAAAAATGGAAAATCAAGATTTGATATTTGAAATTTGTACTTTTTGGAATATTTTCAAACTGTGGATGCTTGAATCCGCGTATAAAAAAATCAGTGTATGAGAAGGATCATACACACTGTAGCAGGGTGAGGTGATTACCAACCTGGGTATTCCTGCTAGTATAGCCCAAAGAGCCATCACTGATGCCACAACACCAGCATCTAACCAACAATGATCATCCACCCATCCCACAGTATCCAGTACATAGAGAACACTAGTGTTGAGGGCATCAAATTTAGCTCTAAATTTCTTCCAAGATAGCTGATGTAGACAGTGGTGTCACTAGGGTAGTGCAGGGGTCTGGAATGCACCAGGTAATACCCTGGGGGTACATTCAGTGGTATATGGGAATTATGATTTACAAGTAACATTAGTGCAAAAAGTATTATTAAGGATTCTGTATGATGTAAAATGGGAGGAGGGGAATAGGGAAGTGTGATGGTACTGGATGTAAATATATGGGACAATTCATTTCCCTATTGCACTCTTTCTTGAAGTTTTAAACATCCAGTTTATTGTGCTCCTGTAGTAACTTGTAAATGGCAATTGTAGGTTTGGACATCTAGGTCAAGCTAGATGATACATGTAACATGTTTTTAGAAGAGGTACTCCTTCAGCAATGGGAAGTGTCTGTTCATCATAGCATGTAATTTTTTCTCACAAACATTTTTTTTTTTTTGCATTTCACATACTTTGTTTTGTGATTAACCATTTAAAGATAAATATGGGCTGAATTGGTAATTCTAATTGCTCAGGCATGCATTTCTGAGAAAATACCATTATGGGAGGGTAAACAGGTTTATCCCTGGGAAAGTTTATTCTTTTTGATGTCTGGTTTGTTATTTGAATGAATTAAGTTAACTCTTCCAGTAAGAAAGGATTGATGGAAAATGGCAAGCAAAAATGGGCTAAACCCCTCAGAACTCCATTTGACTGCTGTCTTCATCCCCACAGCATGGGAACTTTATTTTTTTAGTCTATTACTTCTAGAGAGTGCAGTGCAAACAACTTGCCTATCTAAACTCTGCCCAGCCCCATGCTTTGCACTTTCAAGGCAGTCACAGCCCTGTGTTTGCTACTGTTCAGCCCCAGGAACCACCGTCTGCAAGAACTGGAACTCTAAACAGTGAACAGCCCATCCATATGAGTACACTAACCTGCGTGGAAGCCTCAGATTCATGCTTTTAGTAGCGTGTCTTGCCTTGCCTTACCTTGCTTGCCTAGCCCAGCCCAGCCAAGCCCAGCCAAGCCAGGTGCTAGGGAAAGTGCCACTCCTTTTGTGTCAATCATCACAGTACAGTTATGTAACTCCAGGAGTGGAACAACTACTTTCCTGAGAATGTGCTGCCTCAGGCAGACAATTTGCATGTGCCATTTGTGTGCTAAAGCTGAAGGCAAGCCAGTCACAGCCATGCCCCTTGGAGTACTCACGTACATCCAAGAATTATGTATATAGAGTTCCTGGATGTACATGAGTACATGTATATATATTACAGATGTATGTATACATATGCCACAAATGATGCCATGGATGCCATTGCTTTCATTTGAAGCTGTCCCATAGATGACCCTGTTAATTTCACCCTTAGATTAAGACCAAAACTAAATTTTGATCTGATGCTAAATTGGTGCTTATTGTGGATTTGAATGTGAGCTTTGCCAGGAATTGGTCAATAATGCTCTATACTCTCCAGTACATGAAAGATGGAAAGAAAAATGTGGTATGAACACTGGACTGGATCCCAACTAATTTAAGCACTGTTAAATCCCACTGAAATCAATGGAACACCTTTCAAATAATCTTGAGCAAAGTTGTGATGTATGTTTGTACTTCTAAAACATAACAAAGATAAAAAGTACTATAGATTTATGCTGTAACATCCCAAAGGTGCATCTATCTTTGTTGTAAAGTTCCATTGAATCAGCTCCAACTCATGTTAACCTTCTATATCAGAAATCTTCAAGACCCCTTATCCACCACTGTCCTGCTTAGGCCCTGTACATTCATACCTGTGATCTCCCTGACTAAGTATCGTTAATGAGAAATTGCATGGTAATAAGAAAAGGACAACTAATTAGAAATGGATGAGTGCTGACACTGTGCAAAAAGGAGAGGAATAACGTGTTGTAATTCCATTCCGGTTCCATCACTAGCTCCTCGTGCAGTAATGTCCATAGCCTCTTTATTTCAGTCCATAGCTTAGATTGTTGATGTTCCTTCCTCTTCCTTCTGAGTCCAAACCTGCTCTTCATATGATATTTCCTGTATACAAGTTAAACAGGTAGGGTGATCTACCTATTTATGTTGAAGATAACTTTTCATTGAAATGACCAGTGTGTTTTGAGACCTTCCAGACTCCTTTCCATAAAATTATAATGATATACAAATGCTTTTTACGACAATGAAAAAAATCAACCACTCATTTTAATAATTACTGTCCTGATTACATTACTGAAAAGTATAGCGCAACTATGGGCTGAGTGTTCAACTAGGACTTTGGGACACTGGGGTTCAAATCCATGTCAGCCAGGGATACCCAATGGGTGACCGTGGGTATGCCCTACACTATCAGCTTCAGATGAAAGCGATGGCAACCCTCCTTTGAATAACCCTTGGCAAGAAAACACTATGATAGGGTTTCCATAAGTTAGGCCCCGTACAGACTGCCAAAATAAAGCTGCTTCAGGTCACTTTGGAGGTATGCTGTTTAAATGATGCATGCGTCCTAAGAGTCCGGAAGCTGTGCCAAAGCTATGCTCCAGTCCTTAGGACTGGATTGTGGCTTTGGCGTGGCTTCCGGAGTCTTAGGAAGCATGCAACATTGAAACAACATACCTCCAAAGTGACCCGAAGCAACTTTATTTTGGCCTGTCTGTATGGGGCCAAAGAGTCAACTTGAAGTCACATAACAATAAGATAAAAAGTGTCTGTATTAATTACAATTTGTGCAGGGACAAAATGGAGTCCACTTTATCTGAAACAAATTGCACTGTCCTGAGCTTGGCTCTGCAGGAGGGGGTCACAACACAAAAAGAGATGGACCTGCTCACCTTCTTTAAAATGGTCAAGCCAAGGAAAGGATCACACTGTGACTGTTATTACAAATTGCTTTCTTTAAAGAGGCAGCTGCTGCCACTTTGAAAAAGACAGTCTGCAGCATTATGAGTCCATTAGGTGATCCTCCCTCTCTCTTGGTCAGAGAGAGACAAGACCATATGTTGTGTAGTACTGTGAACTGCCTCCTTTTAAATGGCACAGTCCTCTCTTCCCTAGAAAAACGGATGAAATAAGAGAAAGATCACAGCCAGGGACAGATGCTGGTTTCCATGGCAGGTGTAGAATAAATCTGTTCTGGGTTTTATTCCAAACCCAACTCTATCCACCATAGGTTTAGTTCTTTGGAAAGTTCCTTCAAAGTCTGGAATTAAACCCACAGGATATTCATACACTACTGACATGGAAGCTACCAGCCACTCCAACCACACTGTTGTGATTGTATTGTGAGTCACACACACCCTTTTAAAGTGGCTGTTGTGGCTTCCTTAGAGGAGGCAGCCAATAGGAATATGCAGACTAGAGTCCTCCCACTCTTTTGGCAAGTGCTGAGGTTGCAGTTTTGCAGTGGGAGACATCCCTCCCCCTCCACACACACACACACACACACACACACACACCACACAGAAAATCTACTCTTTTAGAGAAATGTCATTCTACAGGTATTTTCACTCTGAGAACTAGGTCATATGAAAATTCGGCACCACTCCAAAGGAAAAATAATAATATTATAAGAATAATAATATAAAAAATGGGTATTTTAGATTTCATTTTAAAATACCTGAATCATTCCACAATATATTTTTCTCAATTTTTATTTATGTATTGCTTGTTATTATAGTGGATAAGTTAAGAAAACAGTTTTGCCTTAGTGCACTGATATTACATTTCCTTGCATTTTCAGAAACCATTCATCAAAATTAATTTGTTCTGTTTCAGTTTGTAGAATGTATACTGTATTGGTATTTTATGCAGGTGATGGATTGCATATTGTAGTTTTGGGTTTCACTGTATGTGTATGTTATTGCTGGAAGTCACAAAAAGGTTTGTTTGTTGTTAGAGCATTTTACAGTAAATGTAGGAATACATTCTTGAGCTTAGTCCAATCCAACTCTAACTCCAATTCAGATCTAGTTGGGGATAGTTAGGCATCACTGCTTCAGCTAGGAGATGGATAGGGATGTGCATTCAGACACCGATCAAACTTAAGACTGCTGTGTGTGAATAAACAATATGCACATTTGAATTCCACATCTGATTTAAGCTGTGTCAAGCAAATGGGCACAGTGAAGCTTCCTTCCCCACATATATTTCCTTAGATGAATTGAGATGTCATTCTAAAAGACTTGGAATTCTTCCTGTATTCTTTTAAATGTATCTTAAACACTTTTATCTTTTTAACTATATTTTATTCTTTTATATGCAATCCATTTTAATATTGTAATAATTTAATTCTGTTTAATTCTTATAATAATATTATGCTTTAAAAACCCATGCATTTACCTCTGTAAATAATTGGAAGGGTGTTTTCTTATTTACCGGTTACTCTACAAAGTAGCGAGTCATTTGGCTACTGTCTTGGTTTATAAATGCTAAGATAAACCCTGATGTCAGTTTATGTCATCACGGATAAGAAAAAAGGTTGGCTTTTCAAAAACAAGTACAGCTAATAGCTCACATGACGGAAAGTTTTCATCTCTTCACATTTGCTCAGAGGATTCCATGGACATGTTTCTACAGCTGTTGCAAGGAGACCTGGAACTACAACCTCGCCTTTTGTGGTCCTATTGAACTGAATAGAACTTGATAGTCACATTCAAGGAATTTATGTGCCCCTCCAGATGTTGTTGGATTGCAACTCTCAGCCTCCTAGTCAGTATGGCCAGTGGAGAGGAATGCTTGGAATTCGAACATCTGCCACCTCTAGCCACAGCTAACTTAAATCCTGTTGACATCAATGAATGTATTCAAGGTCTGATGCTGGATTTAACCATGGGAAAGGAAGATCAGCTCTGTATGCAGAAGTTCTAGAAGTAAAGACATGGAACCTCTTAGACCAAAATGAAGAGACAAAGACCAGGGTTTTAAAACCATTTTTCAGGGTGAAACTTCAATATTGGCAGGCTGGTCATTATCAATTTTATCTACTTCTAGGTATGTCTTTACAAAATAATGAATACATAGAATATATAACATTCAAATGAAGCAAGCAGCAGTTTGACTACTGTATACGTAATAGCAAAATAATAACTGAAAGATACAAACCTGAATAATTTTTTTAAAAAATACATCAGTACAACATGAAAAAAGGAAAAGTGTTAAGGGCCCTATTAAGTGAATGCAATGATGCCAGTAACATCCCCTAACACACTACATCCTCCACTACATTAATTCAAAAGCAGAAGCTGGGAGGGGTTGTTAGAATATACAGGATCACACACATAATGCAATCAAATGAAACATACAAAACACATCTCCCTACCAAACTTGTGATGCAGAGGCACTTCTGATGCAAAACCTGTAGTTAAGGGTATATATTAACATATTCACATTTGCTATTGGTAATAAATTGTTTAGGGTAGTAAGAGCTAAAAGGGATTGAAAAGGGATTGGATTACATGCTGTGGTATATGAGAATTACAATTTGCAAGTAACATTAGTGCAAAAAAAAGCATTACTAAGGATTCTGTGTGGTGTGAAATGGGAGGAGGTCAATGGAGGGTGACACCATGAGTTACTGCACAGCATGACACTAGCCCTAGTGATGCCACTGGCCATAAATAGAATGGAATCAGAAGTAACACTGCCAATATAATACTGCTCTTATACAAATCCATATTGCCACCATGTGTGTGATTGCATCAGGCTTTTATGTATGCCTTTTCCAAAATGCCATTCAAATCGAAGTGTTCCACCCTAAGAATGTACCCATCAGGGCAGGCATATGTGGAAGCAGACAGTCAAATGTTATTTCAACCCTTTCAGTGGAATGAGG